>NC_092812.1:34896647-35228187 GCF_040954645.1 Diabrotica undecimpunctata
AAGGATAAGCCCTGGAAAAAGAGTAAAATGCTCTGCATGACCTAGAAATCAGGTTGTGTCTGAACTAGGAACGAGACCTAGAAATCAGGTTGGGTGTGATATTGAAGAAATTCTGTTGTCTAATAAATGTTACCCTTTTTTGCAATAATAGTAAATTATATGCCCATAGTACATTCAGATGTCCAGGACATTTCTTGCAGTTGTTCATACTGCATATATTGGAATATGGATATTATATTCCACTTGCTTTTTATTTACTACCAAATAGGAAGGAATGTTCTTACATGTGGAGTATCGGTAACAAATTGGTAATTTTAATCCCGAAGGCGACTTAATGCACGTCCTTATTTCTATCTAAAGCCTCTTTCTCTTTCCAGTTACTTTTGGGTAATGGTCCCTTTAATCTTGAATGGTAATTGACACTGTCCATAACTACAATAGAATTAATCGGTAGGAAATGTATCATTTGGCCAATATAATATTCGAATATATCAGAAATCGTTTCTTATAGTATAGACCTTGAAACACCTTCTAATAAACCTTGATCAACAAATCCTTTATCTCCTCCAATATAAATGATTATATCAAACGATGACCCTTTGCCATTTAAAAATTTTAATCCAGTAGACAAACCTTCAATAAACTCAAATTTATTAAAGAATCTTAAAATATGAAGAGTAAGGCCCTGTCTTTTAGAACCAGGCCCAATTTCAAAGTCATTAACCCATTTCAGACAGTACTACAATCGTAATATACATGTGCCTATAAATAACTGTATCATTAAGTCTACTTCTGGAATTATTGTACCTAAATTTACCACAAATCTATTAAATAACCAGCAATTTATATTTCAGGTGGGTAAAACCCTGATTTCACGTCTCATTTCTTGGAAAAGTTATTTTATTATTTAATACCTGAGGTACGTTATAGTCTTTTATTGTGAACCTTCTGGGTATGTACTTTGTATTCACAATGAATCATTTTAAATACCCTGCAAGTCTTTGACTCCGTAACAGACGCAGTCTTCTTTCTATATGACATAAATTAATTTCTTCTTAAAAGTCGAACTATAAAATCAAGAGTTTTTTTTTATTTCTATATATATAACTTCCAAGTATTCTTTTTAGCGTAGAACATTTGACGAAAAATTTCAAAATTATTTGCAATTAATTATGCTCTTGTCTCAAATGT
The DNA here is from genome assembly GCF_040954645.1 of Diabrotica undecimpunctata. Lineage (NCBI taxonomy): Eukaryota > Metazoa > Arthropoda > Insecta > Coleoptera > Chrysomelidae > Diabrotica > Diabrotica undecimpunctata. Next base: position 34,897,839 of record NC_092812.1, read on the forward strand.
TGCAGTAATTTTATTAACAGTTTGGAAAAGCCTTTTATAATTGGTGGTGATATTAATCGCCACAATTATGCTTGGGGTTTTAGTACTGTAGACACTATAGAAAATATCTGTTAGAAGCTATTGAGGACTGTAATCTTGTATTTTTCAATAATAGCAAATAAATCTTGTTGCGTAAACTGGATAGTAATAATAAATCAGCAATAGATCTTAGAGTATTCTCTAGTAAAGTGTCAAATTATACTGGATGATTTTCTGATGATTTACAGTGGTGTTGCGAAAAAAAATACTGAGAAAGACCAATATTTCTGTGCCTTATTGACTTGAAAAAGCTTTTGGCAGAGTAAGACTCAAAGATGTAATCCATCTTCTGTATAATAGAAAAATTACCCTAGATATCATGAAAACTATTGAAAAGAAAAAAAAAAGACCCAAAATAGCCTTAGAAATCCTAAAAAATAGCTTAAATAAAATACAACAATGGATGACAAATCGAGAGTCAAATTAAATGAAAACAAATCACAAGACCTAACATTTACCACTCGTAAGTGCGCCAAACATACAGAGAAACTTAAAGCGCATCCGAATGTATTCGCCAAAAGTTTAGTGAATAAACTGTCAAATAAACTGTGAATAGGTGTCAAAGATAACCAATAATGTGGCCAAGTGGGAGGCTTAAACCATATTTTATTAGAATGTCACTTAAATCAAAACCCACACTTCTACTTGTATGCCGAATTATAACCCGGTTCACAATTTGTTGATAGCTCACTACAAGTTTAACCCTAATTAGAAAACTGAAATACAGAGAGGATAAGTAATACGATATAATAGTAAAAACCAACCTAAAACTGACGGTTTAAGACGTTTTCGACTAACCCACCTTATATCTGAAGGAATACAATACCTTATAATCTTATTACGGGGGTATTTTGAATGGTTAGATATGAACTACCAGTGTCGTAGAGTATATGATTGAAACATTTATTTGAACTAAATAAATATATTTTTTAAATTGTACTTATGTTTAATAAAACTTATTTATTTTATTCAAAAATAAAAAGTTTCTTGCCATTTGTAAAAGATACATTTATTTAATTAAGGAAAAAGGCGCCAAATGTCGCCTGGCAAAATTTCCAATGTGTTTTAAATGTATCCATTATTTTCGACTCCGGAGAAAACTAATAAATATTTGTGAAAAATATAAACGCAGAATGAAAGATTACATTACTACTCAGGGCAGAAAGTCCCTGAAAACTTCTACAGTGTTTATTTTAATATGTTATGTAACAGAGGTAAAAATAAAAGAGAAAATATAGTATAATTTTTAATTGAAAATATTGCATGCAAAAGAAACTTTTTATTTATTCTAAAAAATATTTCATTCTGCTTTTAAATTTTTCAAAAATGCTTTTTAGTTTTCTCAGGATTTGAAAAAAAATGGATACATTTAAAACACATTGAACATTTTGACAGGCGACATTTTGCGCCTTTCCCCTTTAATACCTTACGATTACAACTACTATTACTTACCTTATATAATTACGATTAGAAAACTATTCAAATTCAAAATAAATAGGATCAACTTCGGAATCTGAGTCGTCTTGAGGGTTAATAATTGGGTTAATAATCTCTACGGTCACATCAATTATGTTATCAAGATCCCACATTTTTTGTTCTTCTTCTATTACATGTCTTACTGCATCTTTCCAGTTTTGTTTTGTAATATGTTATAAAGACTCGTATAACAATTCACGTACAACTTGTATTTTATATGACGTATTTTTTCTAGCCACATAACTTTTCATTTGTGCTCAAATGAGTTCAATCGGATTTATTTCGCAGTGGTAGAGTGAAAGTCTAAAGACTGTGATGTTTCGCCTTTCCGCCATTTTGTCAACTACGTATTTCTTGAACTTAGATTTGTGTTGCCGGGCAATTTTTAAAAGTTCTGCTTTTACCATTCCATCTTCGTAAGGCAGATACTTATTCCGCAGCCAGTCAATAATATCCTGTTTCTTACACGCATTCGTTAGAAGTCTTTCTACTAGTCGTGAATGATAAGGTGCATTATCTAATACTATAATTGAATTTGGTGGTATGTGTTCAATCATTTTCTCAAAATACTCTTCGAAAACATCAGTTGTCATCTCCTCGTGATAGTCTTTTGTGCTTTTGGAATGAAATTCCAACAAACCATGCTTAACAAATTCTTTTTCACTGCCAATGTGAGAAATTATTAATCTATTGCCTTTACCAGAAGGTGGGGAGATACCAGTAGACCAACCTTCCATAAAGGCTTGCCTGGAGCTTAATATATTTTTATCTGACCAAATTTTTTTTAGAGTATGACCTGAGTTTACCCACGTTTCATCCTGGTAGAAGATGGGCCTTTCTTCAGCCCGGAATTTTCGTATGAATCTTAGATAATTTCTTCTCCAACATCATATTCTCCTCCCGGTCAATCAAAAGTGATTTTCGGTCTGATTTCTCCCACCGGAAATTTAATTCTTTTAAAACTTGCCACAGTTTAGTTCGTCCGATATGAGGCAAATCCGGGTCGTCTCTAACTTCTTGTAAAATTTTGTTTAGGTTTGGTATTTCTTTTTTGAAAAAAAATCCATGAATTTTCCTTCGAATACCATTTTTGGCAAATTCATCAAAATTTAATAGGCTTTTTCCCTCTCTTTAAGTGTTCGTTTGTGTTTGGGTTAGCTATGCCGTGTTTTTTTCTTTCTGATAGGAACCTATATAAAGTTGATTCTCCTACGCCAGTCATGTTGGCACAACTTTCGACTATGTTGCGAACAGTGTTTGTGGGATTCTGAGAAACCAGAGCATCGTGAACATTCAGAACAATAGTCTTCTCTCTTGGTGAATAGACAGACTTACTGACTGTACGCAACAGTACCGGTGTAAAACTTGATGATGAAGCCATCACAAACAATCCAACAAAACGAGCACGAGCGAAAGGTACGTATATGTTCGTAGGTATATGGAATAAAAAATCACTCACGCACTGCATATAATTCGCAAAAGAAATATTCGAGAAGCTAATTACTGCTGTAGACGCGGAAACACCGACGAGCCGTAAATTACATGCGATCAAAAACGTACTAAACAAAAAATTGTTTTCGTTCGTAATAACTTCACCCTTTCAAGTTAAGTTTCGAATATAATTATATTATTAAAAGTCTGGGGAATTCCATCTTAATTATCTTGCAACGAATAGTACCTTCGGATATGAATTCCAGGTTTTCTAGTAAAGTTATTTACAAAATTGTTAATGGTTAAATTCTTATTTTTATTAATTTAATATAATAACCAACATTAGCAGTGAAAGTTTTAATTGTTTTTTTGCAAAATATATTAGTATTAAAATATTATCAATAATATATATAACAGTATTAAAACATTATATTATTATTTAATGAATAAACACCTTAGGAACGCCTATGATTTACGACCGTTTTATGAGTTTGAGGCATATTTCGTGCTCTCAACAATTTGTGAACGAAGAATAGCTAAAGCTAAACTTCCCACCCCCATAAATATTTGTACAATCCTCACAAATATTAATGAAAATACAATAAACACCTTATGCAACTTTATTTCTACCTTTAATATTAAATTATAAACTATGATATTCCTTCTTTCAGTCCTGGGTACTTCTACTTTATCCGTCGGTAGCATTTCTGGTGTGTGCAAAGCTTGGAGGCTACCCCCGAGCAAGAAAAGTTTATACCTTTGTTGTGTTGTCTTACTAATATTTTAGCCTGTGAAGAAAAAAAAACCAGCACAAGTATACATGTAGAATAACCTAAAACAAACAAAGGAAGAATATAGACACTGTAGGTAGACACTGATTGCTGAAGCAAGACAAAAAGTGTCTACCCTCGAAGTAAACTGGGTAAATTATCTAGGACATAGCCCAAAAAAATAATAAGAAGAAGAAGATAACCAATATTGTTGACTACGTTTAAAAGAGGGGTGCATCACTGGATACTTCCCTGCTTGTAATAATACTTTAATTGTCAGTCCAATTACTTATTGTGTAATATCCCCCTAAATATTTAGGTTGAAATTGTATATATTGTAATAAAAGTGAGGTTAATAAAAAAAACTTTTGTATTTTTATACCATTTTCAGAGCTGTCCAAGATTATGCTATGCGATTTCTTCTGAATACCATTAACAATAAATGTTGTATCATATAATATGAATGATATAAAATTACATCTTGTGCACTATATTGTAGTAAATATTTATTGATATTAGCTTCATCGGGAATATAATAGGTTCTTTCTATACAAATAAAGTGGCAACTGATGTAGTTGATTTACATTCAGTTTGGCCCAATATGAACGCAACTGTTCACTATTTATTATTTGTTTACAAAAAGGGGATCGTTCTCAAAACATTTAAGGCACGTCTGGAAACTATTTTAATACGTATCATAAGATAGGAAGAATAGATTTTGCACATCGAATTGACATAGTTTATTGACATATAGAAGAGGGAATGAATAAAAGTATTTCTGGGTGATATTGGCTAATAACTTTAGATTTTATTTCAATTGAAATACTTAAACAACTATCAAATGTCACAAAGTAGAAAAATAGTGTTCTAAAGCTATTTTCTTGTGTCATTTTAATATTATTTACTATCTTTAATGGGAATTAACCACAACTTTAGTGTACAATACGTTTATTTTGACGTTTTACAAATCGTTTTCAAAATAAAAATTAAACAAATTTTGTTTTGTTGATTGGTAATAAAAAAATTCTTCTAATAATTTTATCTGCCTCATTCATACCAATTCATGCATATATTATACAATTGCAAAAAACGCACTGATATATTTTGTAGGCACTTATGACAAATGAATGGTAATTTAAACATTGTTACATTTAAATAGTTACTTACCTGAAGTTATTGTATTGTAGCATAGCTCTGAAGATGGCTTTGTAAGCCGAAAGTGCTTAATATTTTTGAGTTGCGTTGCTGAGGCGACTTTACTGGAATACCAGTTCATTCGATTACATGAAATTAACTTTAACTTCATTTTAAACTTGCTTCTTTCGACTAAGGGTATGATGCCCATACAGAAATCAACCTGGTCCTCCAGGTTGGGGGTTGAGGTATCGGGCTAACTCCCCGATACTCGAAAACAAAGACCAACAACAAGCCTTGGGAAAAACAGGGTGAAAAACGACCCAAGTTATGAAACAGACAAATTATTTTTGGAATATGGAACATCCAACGCCCCTCCAATAAAATACATTAAATAATATACCAAATTTAAAAAATTAAGAGTGATATATTTAGTCATTCTAACAGAAACAATAAAGAAAGAAGAAGGATCAAAAAATCTCGGACAACTATAAGAGGGCCCAAAAAGGGGTATCAATAATGACACGTAAGAGTTTGAGCAAGCACATCATGTCATGGGAAGCACTCAGTCCCAGATTGATAAAAGTTATTATATATATCCACAGTCAAAAAATAATGATACTAGGAGTTTAAGGAGTAAACGATGATGCCTCCACTGGCATAAAAGATGAATGCTACTAATAATTAAATGATGAAGTTGTAAAAATCTGGAATCAGTAGAGAAATAATTATACTCAAAGATTTAGACGAAAGAATCGGTAATAGCACACAAAATAATACCAACGGACAGTACGAAGATGTTTCAAAGGTCTACAGCTTATAAACATATGTGAACAAAATAACCTAAACATTTTAAATAGTTTTTACTCAAATCCATAATAAACTACAGCATTATAAGACAAAAATCCGTGCCGATTAGAGCTTGCAGGGGACCAAGCTGCTGGAGTGACCATTACTTTCTAAAGACTAGAATAACTTACACACCAAGAAAATTAGAACCCAACTAAGCAGGTTGGAACATCCCAGTGTAAGAAAACAGTACAGTGAAATAGATTATATGTCAAACTAAACAACAGAAAACTTGATAAAAGAACAATACAAAAGGAGCAAGATAAAAAACAAAGGAAACTCTATAAGTAGGATCGAAAATGAAATTAACGATATAATAGACAAAAGTCATACAAGGCATCCCAAGTAAGACTCCGAAAACAAAATTAAGAAAAAGAATAAAAGTTGGGAAAAAAAAACTTGTATATTGTACCTTTATTGAAATCTACACTTCAATACTAGTTCAAGCGTACACAATATTTTCCATTTTTTATAGTCAATAATATATTAAACCCATTCATGTCCAGCGTTGCGTTGTCGCAAGACTCTTAGCACATTCATACAATTCTTAAAATGACCTCTGATTTTCTCCTGATAAACTAATTCTGTATTTAGCAGCTGTATCAGCAGGTTACAGCTGATAGTCAAAGTGTCGAATCTCTGCCTATTCAAACAGGCAGTTGATTGAATAAATATAAACGTGGGTGGTAGAAGAAGCACTGAAGGCTGTAAAATAATAAAAAACATAAGGAAAGAAAAATGAAGACACCATATATCACCAATAACAACAGAAAGATGGAACAAACACTTTAACACAAAAATCGACTAACTGAAACCAGACATCATCGAATTTTCATCATCGAACTGTCACCTTTTTGGTGAAAGGCAATTTGAATCAATATTAATATATTGATCGTATTTTACAACCTCTTGTCCTTCCATTTGCCACTGCTGCAGATCCTGATTTGCGTTACATGCAGGATAATTTAAGGCTACATACTGCAGCAACAGTAAGAGAGTGGTTTCATAATGAGGATATTACACTTTTACTGTGGCCACCACAATCGCCAGATCCTAATCCCCTCGAGCATGTACGGGATGTGCTTCAGAGACGGATTGCTTCTCATCTGCACAATGGTCATACTAGACAAGGTCTTCAAGATCTTCTTACACAGGAATAGATCCTATTGCCTCAAAACAAAATTGATAATTTAATTTTAAGCATGCTAAGGTGGTGTCAAGCTGTAATTAATGCTGCTGGAGGAAACACAGATTTAATTACAATTCTTGCTAGATTTTAAGTTTTATATTAACTTTCATATTAAAAATTTCCATTAAATTAGTGCATTTCGTAACTTTTGTTTAATTATTTCATCATACAGAAATCATATTACACTGAAACCAAGATGAATTCATTGCTGACTAATCAGGCATGATAACGGTATGTCACTTTTTAAAATCTAATAAAAATTTATGTATATATGAGACATAACCTTTATGTTCCTTAGACATTTTTTGATTATATACATTATATATATATATATATATATATATATATATATATATATATATATATATATATATATACATGTTATAAATGTATGTGTGTCATTTCTAAAAACCTATCAAACACTTAACAAACCGGTACATTGATACCTTAACGGCACTAGTAATTACTTCTTTAAGTAAGTCATAAACCCCGTCTTTGATCTGTTATCGACTACCTGAAATTAAACATCATTTCACTATTTAAATCCTCATTGATTCTTCTCAAGATGAGTCATACTTAATGGTATTACTATTATTTGCTTCTTCCTATATAACGAGTGTCCTAAAATTCACGCAAATTTGGAAATTATACCGTTTATAAGCTCACAGGTTATAATAATCATTATTCTATAATTAGCTCGACAATCCTTTGTTGAACTTGACTAGCTCGCAGAGAAGTCGTCACTCCCGTCGTTTCCTAGCAAGTTCCCTTCATCTTCTGACCTTTAGATTCTTCCACATCATCAATCCATCTTCTAGGCAATCGTCCCTTACTTCACCTGTCCTCTTGGTTTGAGACTTTCAATCTCTTCGTGTACTAATTATCTGACATCCTAGCAACTTGTCCAGCCCATCTTAGTCTCTGCACCTTAATACATTTCACAATATCTGGATCTGCGTATAGCTGGTATAATTTAAAGTTATGTCTTCGACACCATAGACCTTTCGAAGTATTGTTCTTTCCAAGATATCAAGTAGTCTCTCGTCGTTTTGGGATAAAGTCCTTGTTTCAGCCCTATATATCAAAACCGGTCGTACTAAGGTCTTGTAAATGTTACGCTTTACTGCACGTTTTAGGTTTTTATTTCTCAGATGTTTCTGAAGAGTATGGAGAGTTCTGTTTGTTATTGCTATGCGTCTGTTTACTTCGTTGATTGTCATGTGTGTTGTATTTACTAACGATCCAAGATTTGTGAATTCTTTGACTTGCTCAAAGGTATAGTTGTTAATTTGGATTCTCTGAACATTTTGAGGATTTTTAACAACCAACATATATTTGATTTTTTCTTCGTTAACAAATCCTAGTTACTAGTACTAGTACTACGTATCTCATACTTCTGTCCACTATAACGGATCTATTAAAGATGGTTCCGTTCAATCTAATATTTATCTGCCTTAGTGCCTTTTCCAAGGCAATCTCAAATCGTCCGTTTTATACCTGATTTGTTTATCTAGAAATTTCCGCCGGCTTCTTTAACCTTCGGCCGGGACACCAACGATATTATTCGATCCTCGTCTGGAAAGTTCCAATAGCAGGTATAAGCGGGTACCCGTGTTACCGCTTAGGGTATGACTCACATTTATCGTAACAGTATTATCAGTTTATGGATTAGTGCCAATAGATGGTCACGAGTGACACGACCTTCCTTATACATTTCAGAGCAGATTTTGTTGATTCCTGGGGCTTTATTAATTGTAAGTTTTTGGGTGGGATGACACTTCTTTCCTATTGGTGTTTCTACGTGTAGTTGCTGATGTATGTTTAGTTGATTTGTCGTTGATTTTGTCGCCTTCTTCAACATAATCTAAATCGAGGTGAGAGGTGATCGCTGAAATGTTTTATACATCCCTTAAGAACTGAGTTTGTATCTTGTAGAATTTTACCGTTAATATCTCTACAACTTTTTATTCTATGCTTTAATTCTTGACGAGTACTATTAAGCGATTTGTGTTATTTTCTTGTTTCATTTTTATCAAGTAAACTGTGTATCCCATTTAATGTTTTCTATTATGTTATATTAATGTTTTCTATTAATACTCCCAATTTTTAGTAAATTCGCCTTCTTAATTGTTCTTTATCTTGGAGTTCACAGCCTCCATGATGAACCTTCCTATACAGTAAAATTTGGAGGATTATCCTTTTTGGGAACAAAAGGGATACCTCTTGAGTATGGGCACGATGCCTAAGTCTGGCCAAAACATGATATTAATGGTCTGGCCAAAACGTCATTAACATGATATTAATGTTAAAGGCAGTTATTTATATAGCACTGACTATTCAAAGGTTCACTCCTCACTCTTCCCACAAAAGGTCTGGATACACCCCTGTTAAAAATTGCGCACCAAACAAGGATTTTATCTGCAGACTTCGCTTTATGTTTGTACCTAACATTGTCAGAGCATTCGTTTCTTCTCATTCAAAAAATTAGCAAAACAAAACGAAGTCCAAGAGAGAAACAAAACAACAGGATACAAACTTTGTAAAGAAAATAGAAATAAACATGAAAATCGACATCAGAATAGGTCATAGAGAACTTTAAAATAAAAATACAAAACATAATAAAACAAGAAAAAAAAAGATGTTGGTAATAAAGAAATATGAAATTTAGAAGCCTAATTGGAAAAGTAAAAGATTTAGAAGAACAATTCGAAGCTGCAGATATAGACATATTGAGAATATCAGAAACTAATAAAAAGGGGAAAGGAATAATAAAAATAAACAGAAATGATACACTTATCTACAGTGGAGTTGAAAGGAATATGCAAGCAACAAGTTATCATCTCTAACCAAAAATGGAAAGTACAATATAAGAATCACGAAGTGGATTTAGGAAGGGAAGAAGCATGTAAGATTATATATTCATAGTGAATCAAATAACAGTAAATTATGCAACAGAAGAAAGGAACAGCTAATGAAGTTATAGATTTAGAAAAAGCTTTCGAAAAGGTGTCATGAAAACATTCTTTAAGAGTTTATTAAAATCTTTATTTAATTTATATATACAATATTACACTTATCACTAAAAACTAGAACACAACTAGTTTAATTTATATTATTTGTTTACAATATTTATTTTCAGACTATTTACACTAATCTATTTCCGCGTTACAATTCGACGACTCGATACCATTATTCAGACTAACTGATTTCAATAAAAAGATCCTCTATATATCTTAAATAGCCGTTATTCCAGAGTCCCCTCGAATTCGGATATTGACCTGTGCTGACCCCTCTCGAACAGAATCGAACGCCAGACAGGTATCTAGCGGGTCGGAGAATATACTAGAAAAAACAAGTTAGAATAACAAAATGTTTACAGGCCATACATGAGTCATATTTATCGTAACAATATCATATTCTTTCGATTAAAACAAAATTTAGCATGTGAGTCAGAATTAACCAATTATTAAATGTCCAACCTATTACAAAATGGCATCAAAACGCTGAAATTGGCGTTTTTCGGCATGCCTTTCTTCCAATTTATACATATTAACAGATACGTAGTAATTATTAGAATGTAACATGTCTTCCTTGTATCGTATTGCCCTTTTTACGCTGTAGCTATAAGTTTGATGAAAGTGAAGCATACAGAAGTTACAGTGTTAACTTCGCTTTGCTTTAATCATGTAAACAACCTGACCATATTAACTTATAGTAAAATAAAACTATTTATGAATGATAATTAAACCACTCTATCAGTGTTTTGGGATTCTGTTATTCCTATATGTTAGAAAGTTTACTGTTCTTATTAATATTTTTGTCATACTTCTGTTCTTTGTTATAAAAAAACGAACTTGAGTTTGGTACTTGTTAAACTTTCGTATGCTTCACTTCTATCAAATTGGTAGCTTCAAATTCTTGTAAGTTATGAGTAAGGCTTGTAAGCGATGAGTTTTCCAGGTGAGTCTCTTGTTGATATGCAAGTCTAAGTACTTTACAGTATCTACCGTTGCAAGGGGATCATTGTTGAGTAATATTTGAGGTACCTACATCGCTATGGCATTTAGTGAATACTATGAAGCTTGATTTAGATTCATTGCGTTTTATCTTCCACATCTTAGTCCATTTCTGGACTTTATTTAAGTTTTCTTGCAGTTGTCCTGCTGCAACAACGGGATCTAAATGTATCGCCATTATTGCGGTATCGTCCGCAAATGTGGCTGTATGTACTTTATTGTCAGTAGCTAAATTGGAGGTAAATAGTATGTAAAGAATAGGCCCAAAACCGCTACATTGAGGAACGCGTACTTTTATGAGATGTAGACCGGTTATTTCGTATTTATACTTTACCTGGAAATATCTTTCTTTTTTAAGTACGAGTATAGTATGTCATACATGTTCTGGTGTAGGTCCTATTTTAGTTTATACAGTAGTCCCTGATGCCACACCTTGTCAAAAGCTTGACCCACATCGATGAATGTAGTTGAGCAATATTGATTTTATTTTCAAAAGAGTTTTGGAAAGAGGAAGGGGACTGGCTAAACAGGAAAAATTGGAGAAAACGGTTGAGTGAAGGAATACAGTGAAAACTGTGGAAATTCTTGTATATATATATATATATATATATATATATATATATATATATATAAGAGTTTTGGATTAATTCTACCAGTCGATATCCAAATTAATGTGTCGGTAGAAGTTCCTTTTCTGCGATAATTTTTATTAGTCTCTTAGCTAGTAATTTTTCCATAATTTTGACATGACAGGCAGTAGACTTATTGGTCGTTAAGAAGTTGCCTCGTAGTAAGGTTTACCAGGTTTTGGGATTAGGATTATTTGCGCTACCTTCCATTATGAAGATTGAAGTGGAGATTTCAATAAAGGTACAATATACAGAGTGTTTTATTTAAATTACCAAAGTGACTAATGTCAAAAATGGTAAATCTGGCAACGTTAAAAATATCAAATTTCAAATCTTCATATTGCAAAATACGTGGATCCCGGTTCTTGTATAATTCGGAACGTCCATTTAAGAGATAATAAAATGTTTCCTTACGCATATATATATATATATATATATATATATATATATATATATATATATATATATATATATATATATATATATATATATATTTAAAATAATATTTTGCGTGAATTTTGGGACATCCTGTGCAGTAGCTAAAGCTTATTACAAACATTTTTAAGAATAACTTCAATTTGTACGCCATTGGAATGTTATCCAAGAAATTCCATTCTTGGTAGTATGACTCAACTACAGAATATTTAATCGTGTTTTGTCGTAGTGGTATGAAGTAAAATTATCGACAAATTAATTTTTTGAACACTCAAACATGATAATAACATTTTTCTTTATTTGATAACTGTATATTTAAAATCGTTCGCAAAAATAACTGAATTAATGTGTTTATATATGTCTAGATTCTTTTCTTTACAGTATTTTATTTTATAAAAGACACAAATTAATAAAACATAATACAAAATATCCAGTAGTTATCCATTAAATAATTAAATTACAAGAACAAAATCAGCCAGCAAACACTAAAATTAATATAATTTCAATGCCAGTAACTAAAGGTTGTTTCTACAACCTTTATACGTGCTCTCTTTGGGACTGTAGTTCTGGATAGAACGGAAATAGTTTGCTAGAATGAAACAAGAAACTTCTTTCTTCTTTCCACACTTTCCACACGCCGCGCTTCTTCATAAAAACAGGAAGATATCTCGCTGGATAGGGTCCAACTCGAACTGGATTTAATTTATTTAGATTTAATTTTGAACTACATAAACTAAATCCCCTTTTGGAAAAGTATGTTCCATTATATTTGTATCAATCTGATTTTTGTTACTTTAAACATTTTTACTAGAATTTAAAATGCTTCCTTCACATTTTTTTTTCAAGAGATGATTGCCTATTTACTTGAAGAGGTAATATTATTTGTTTACTTCAATATCACAAAGGGGATTTACTAGGGTTTGACTTAATCTTTCATTAAATCCATTCGATTTACGGTGATATAAAAACGATTTATATTCCATTCTTCTCTAAATAAGTCTTAACCCTGGATTGCTACACTTTCTGAACTCAATCTGCTACATGTGGTACAGTGGTACCCCAAATAAAATTTATATATGCATATTTATGTGTAACAAAAACAATCTTAAGATAACATGCTAAGCGTTTATTCTGTATACAAAAATATTTTATTATATTATTATCCACAAGTTTATACCGAGATATGAACTCCTTATAGTCATGGGAGATTTCAATGCTAAAATAAGTAACGGAAAAGAAGGGCAACATATTGGTTCTTATGGATTAGGAGAGAGAAATCAACGAGGAGAAACAATGAGTATCTTTGTAGCTGAAGATGACTTAATCGTGCTAAACACATTTTACAAACTACCACTTAGACGCCTATATACGTGGAAATCACGTAGATACAACGAAGAAGACGTTATTATAAGAAACCAAACAGACTATATACTTGTTAACAAAAGATATCGAAATAGTTTCAACAGTGTTAAAACCTACCCAGGCGCTGATATTCAATCTGACCACAATCCTTTAGTGGGCGTGTATCGAACCGAGTTAAAAAACACGCGGAAAAACTGTAAAAAAAACATCACATGAGAAAACTGAAATGTAGTGAAGTAAAAGAAATAGTCAGCAAAACAATAAATAGAAAATTCAAAGGCGTAGGTACGAGAAATGCACTGATTAGTTTACAGGTATTATTCCAAAGATGCAGAAATATGACTTGCGATATCTACACCTGCTTTGTGGACTACCAAAAGGCATAAGACCGGTGTATAATACAAAATTTATAGTGGAACCAATCAGCCACAATAAGAACAAATCTTGGAGATAAACTCACGGAAGCGATCCAGATTCTGTGAAGCGTTAGACAAGGATGTATACTTTCACCTATATTATTCAACGTATATTCAGAGGAAATATTTAGTGAAGCCTTGGAAAATTGCGAACATGGAATCCTTTTAAATGGAGAATGCCTAATAAACAAAGCAAATGAATTAAGTGAAAGATTTGGACTACAAGTAAACATATCAAAAACTAAATTTATGGTCATCGGCAAAAATAAAATTAGAGGTGTCCAACTGCTTATTAAGAATAAGTAAAACAGTTTACCTATCTTGGAACAATAGTAAACTAACAATGGGATCACTCACAAGAAGTAAAATGTAGAATAGAGAAGGCTAGGAGTGCATTCAACAATATGGCCAAACTTTTTAAAAGCCACAACCTTAATCTGGAGATAAAAGTAAGGAAAATCCACAAGGAAAATAATTCCTGCATCTGGCTGTATACCACGTATCACAAAAAGCTACCAGCTGAACCCCGCCCCACCTCAGCTTCAGCTGAGTTACCAGCTGAAGTCCGTTTGAAGAGGTTTACTCTCCGGACGCTGGAACTCACTTAAGGCATGGGTGTATGTTACCTGAAGTAAAATTTAATTAAATATTAAACATCAAATATTAATAATAACATTATGTACAATCTTTGTTAACCTTATATATTTTAAAGGGTTTTTACCCTAATATTTTGGTGGCTCAGGCATGTTAACCTGTATTTTTAACCTGATGATGGAACTGTTGTTCCGAAAACGTTCGTGTTATTTGATGTAGCCCTTTTAAGGGTTTTTTAAATATACCTATTTACAAAGATTTAACCTCTATAAAAGTAAGGCAAAACTTGAAGCATTTGAGATGTGGCTTTATAGAAGAATGCTGAGAATATCATGGACAGCAAGGATCACGAACAAGGAAGTTCTAGAAAAAATGAAGAAGGAACCAGAGATTGTGTTTACAATCAAACGCATAAAACTGCAATATCTGGGACACGTTATGAGAAATCAGCACCGTTACTCCCTGCTGCAGTCTATATTGCAAGGTAAAGTCAAAGGTAAGCGAGGACCCGGTAGAAGGAGAATATCATGGCTGCGGAATTTAAGAACATGATATTATATTACGGAGTTGAATCCTGGACACTCACTGATGGAGAAAAAACTTGAAGCCTTTGAGATGTGGCTATACAGAAGAATCGTAAGGATATCATGGACGGACAAGATAACCAACGAGACTGTACTACGAAGAATGGGGAAAGAAAGAGAAGTGATCTATACGATTAAAAAGAGGAAGTTAGAATATCTTGGACAAATAAACAGGTTACAAACGTAGTAAAGGTTTGTCTATTGGATTAAAAAATACCAGATCAAACTGGTCAAGTTTCTCGTTTGATTCTTATCACTCATATTGAAGGAGATTAAGGAATTGTTGATCAAAGTTTTTTTTTATTTATTTACGCTGTAGCCACCAGGGTTATTAGCGACCTAAATATATAATACAAGTAAAGTTAGAAAAAATTACAATAATTGATACAGTCCTGGGTCTTTAAGATAACTTATTGTGTTTTTAATGTTCATGTTTTTTTCTAAGGCTTCCTTTATATTATTTGGGATAGTGTGCTTCTTTATTGCTGCTTCATATGTTTTGCACTGAGTTAGTATATGCTTCACGGAGAGTGTTACTTGACAATTTTCACACATTAGCGGCACAGTTCGCGTAAAGAGGTGTTTATGTGTAAAGTTACTGTGTCCTAGTCGCAACCGTGTTATTCTCACTTGGTCGTATCTATTCGCTGTGGGTTGGAGCCACGGTTTCACTAATTGTTTGATTTCCTTGAGTTTATTTTGTGATGCACTCCACTTATTTTGCCACGCACTTAACACTTTATGTTTTATTTCTGACTTAAAGTCATCTGAAGAAACCTCATTAATAAGAATGGAGTCCAGGCTGAAGGATGCTAAGCGGGCTAGTTCATCTGCTTCTTCATTTCCTTGTATACCTGAATCTGATGGAACAAACATGAAGTCAACAGTGATCTTATTATTATTTAGAATCTCTATTTCTGATTTGATATGTGAGGCAATTGGATTATTGGTATATAAACGTTTGATAGTGTGAAGTGAGCTTAGTGAATCGGTTATTATGAGAGACGGGGACTGTTTCGACTCTTTTATGTGGATAAGTGCTTGTAATATTGCAAACAACTCCGCAGTATATGACGAAGTAATGGGATTGAATTTAAATTTTAAGGATGTACTGGGTGTAAGGATGGCTGCACCAACACCGTCTGAAGATTTGGATGCGTCAGTGTATAACTTATAGTGATTTTTATAAAGTTTCCGTTTCTGTTAAGAATGATTGTTTGATCAGGTCTGTTATAGTCTCACGTTTTTTATATATACTAATGTTAGTATTAATCTTGGGAATTGGTATTAACCAAGGTGGAGAAGTTAGGAAATTTGTTGGGAGAATTTCAGGAAATTTAAGATGTAGGTCATAAAGGTTTCTTCTAACTCTTTCGTAAAATGGTTTATCTAGTCTTCTTGTAGAGAAAGTGTCTTGAAATCGATCTGTGAACGTATTGGTATAAGTAGGGTGTTCTTTATTACTAGCTAGTTTAGAAGCATATGAGAGAGAAAGGTATTTGCATCGTAAACTTAGTGGTGGTTCTCCTGTTAAGCATTGTAAACTTTCAACTGGTGTCGTTCGAAACGCACCTGTAGCTATTCGTAAAGCTGTGTTTTGAACAGTTTGTAATGTTTTCAATACTGATACTTTGCTTGATGAATAAAATATCGCACCATAGTCGAGTTTGGATCTAATTAAAGATTTATATTCATGTGATAGTGTATTTTGATCTGCTCCCCAGTTTTTGCTGGAAATAGTTTTCATAAAATTTAGTCCTGCTTGGCATGATTTTTTAAGTTCTTCTGTATGTTTTTTCCAGGAGAGCTTTTGGTCGAAAACCATACCTAAAAATCTGATATTATTTGTGAAACTAAGGGTTTGATTATATAGCTTTAGATGTGGAGTTAGAGTGTTATGTTTTAGTGTGAATAAAATACATTTAGTTTTTGTCGATGAAAATTGTAATCCGATAGTCCTAGACCATGATTCAAACTGATTGATTGTTTGTTGTAAATGTTTTTGAATAGATGTAGAGTTTTTTCCTTTGTCAAATAAAACTAAGTCATCAGCGTATAATCTTCCTTTAACAATCGGTGAGCATTGTTGAAGTATGTAATTTATGGCTACTAGAAAAAGGGTTGAGCTTATAACTGATCCTTGTGGTACTCCGTTCTCTTGAACTTTTTTATCTTAGTTAACGTTGTCTGATCGACCTATGAAGCTGCGAGAATGAAGAAAATTGGAAATAAATTTTAATATATTGCCTCTGATATTCCAATTATGCCATTTTGATATGATATTGTATCGCCAGACAGTATCATAAGCTTTATTAATATAAAAAAAAACTGCGATAAAATCTTGCTTATTTGCAAATGCTTCATGTATTCCTGACTCTAAGTCTATTAGGTTATCTATAGTGGATCTATTTTGCCTAAATCCGCATTGTTGTGGAATAAGGAGTTTTTGTTGTTCTAAATACCATCTCAGCCTTTTTTTTACCATTTTCTCTTAGCACTTTACATATAATATTGGTTAAAGATATTGGTCGATATGACTCAGGTGATGTCCGGGATTTCTCAGGTTTAAGAAGTGGTAGTATTATTGCTTCGGACCAAGTTGATGGGGTTGATCAAAGTTTGTTAAAATTTGTTTCCAATTCTACCAAAGACTACCACGAAGAAATGATTAAGGAATCAATACCTAACAGTAACTGGAAAAACAAAGAGTTCTTAGAATGTTTACTAAGCAAAGAAATAATGGTAAAAGAAGGAATGTCCAAAAAATAGCTTTTACAATAATTATATAAAGTACATTATATGTGTTTCTTGGCCTTTTTCTATTTCTCTATGGTGGAAAAACTTATCCACAAAACTTGTACAAAACTGCGACACGAATGTACGGATATTTGTAATTTTTTTGCTTTGTTCTTCACAAAAACCGTTGTATCCTTCTGCCATAATAACTGTGCTATCGTGCATTTCCAAATCGAGTATAATGAACGATCATTAACTACTATCTTTATTCTTCTTTTTAATCTATAATAAATTGTAAAAATTCGACGCTGAGAAAAGTTAAGAATTTTATTAATCTAGTTTATAATTAAAAAAATTCATTTATTCAGGTCAGAACAAGTTTGCGTCCTGGTTAATCTTATACTAATAAATTAATAATGTTAAATCAGGACACTCGTACGCTAAGATTTTTTGAGTATAAATTTCAAATTTGAAGATTTTCTATGTAGATGTTGAGAACAATTTGTTTTTCTTTATTATTTAGATTAATGAGGTAGGGTAATGTACTCATTGTTGAAACTAAAAATTTATTTTAATAAGGCGTTTCAGAGGAGTAATAATGTAAAACAAAACACGTTATACAGTAGTTATTATACAAGTACATACCTTCTAAGTCATATTCGTACATAGGCGTCCATGCTGGAATTTTTATAACAATAAAAATGACATCAAAAACATTAATACCTCTTTCATAATGTGTTATAAATCTTAGATACGACCCATTCTGGATTATAGTTTTAGTCTTTATGATTCAATATGCAAAAATATTTTAACGTTCGACATACTACATAAATCAATAAAAATATATTTAAGCACCTATGATAAAGTCTCGAGATCAATTAGTTTTAGCAATAGCTTACGCCATTGCTGACAATAAATATGTATAACATTTATTGAGCCCTTTTTTAATGCTACAGCCTACATATATAGGTCTCTACCTTCATCCATGTAGTACAATTTAGATGTTTCTTCGACTTCGCTATTTACTTTTATTCTATTTCTTATTCTTTGTTTTATCTAAGTTTATTGCCTGTTTTTTCAACGTTACCTCTTATTCTATGGCAATATTGTCATTGCATCTCTTTCTGGATGGACGAGATGACTATCTCGAGCTATTCTATTTTCTATTAACCTGCTGATGTGACTATTCCACTCTTCCTTTCGAAATTACACCCATTCATGTATGTTATCTATCCGACACGTGTTTCGCCTACCATGGGATCATAATACTAGTTCTCCATTCCTCAGGTATTCTAATTTTCTGAATTTACTAGACATAATTGTTAACAGTTATCATCTTAGCTTTAGTCCGCCATATTTTATGCGTTCTATTGCTATTCCATCTTTCCCAAGCAACTTTCTACTTTTTCAGTTTCGATACAGCTTCTCCCACTTCGTTTTCTGTTATGTGCGTTAATGATCTACCTAAGTCTGACAGCAGCGACAGATGAAATAGGAACAGAAATTTGAAACAGAAACCTCTTAAATAAGGAACTTAAATATATAGAAAACTTCGCCAGAGAGAAAGAATTCAGAGAAATTCTTAAAACAGAGAATTCAAAAGAATTAAAGGCAACCCCAAGACAATGCAGAAGTCAGAATGGCGACCTATTCACAACAAGGAAAGATGTATTGAAGAGATGGATGGAATATTTTAACCAGGCACTTAATATAGAGGAAGAAGAAGAAAACCTGGAAGACGAAAGAGATGAGTTACGGGAAACAGACGAGAGGGAAGAGAAACCACCAACGAATCTTGATGTTAAGGATGCATGTAAAAAACTAGCCAGAAACAAGTCACCCAGAGTAGATAATCTCCCAGCTGAACTATATAAAAATGATACCATAATGACATTAATTACAGCATCGTATAAAAGAAATATGGACACAGAAATCTCTATCCAATGATTACAATATTGGAATATTTTGCACCATACACAAAAAAGGAGATATCTTTGAATGCTCTAACCACAAAGGAATTACGTTTCTAAATGCACCATATAAAATATTTTCCTCAGTACTATGTCACCGTATGGCACAATACGCAGAACTGATAGTAGGAAAATACCAGGCTGGTTTCAGAGGTGGTAAATCGACAATTCATCAGATGGCAACCCTGAAACAAATTTTGAAAAAAAAACACTGGAATATGGCATTGATACTCATCACATATTTATAGACCACAAAGCAGCCTACGACTCTGTAAATAGAAGAGAAATGTTCAAAGCAATGAAAGAGCTAGGAATACCAAATCAGTTGGTAAATTTAACAAAACTAACTCTTGAAAAAGTTGAACGTAAAGTACGAATTCAGGGAGAACTGTCTAAACCTTTCAAAACAAATAACGCGCTGCGCCAGGGAGACCCTCTCTCCTGTATGCTGTTCAATCTGGCTCTGGAAAAAATAATACGTATATCACAAATCACAACCACTGGTTCAATATATAATAAATCAGTGCAAATCCTGACCTATGCTGATGATATCAATATTGTTGGGAGAACGGAAAACATTGCACGAGAGGCATATGTAACATTAAAAGAATCAGCTACAAAATGTGTTTAATAATCAACACCAACAAAACGAAGTGTTTAAAAATAAGCACGCAACCACAAATCCTACAACCACTTGTTATAGAAAACGACGTCATCGAAGCAGTGAACAAATTTGTATACCTGGGAGCGCTCCTTAACACTAAAAATAATACTACCGCAGAGATAAACCGCAGAATTTGCACGGCCAACAGAAGCTATTTTGGGCTCAATCTCTTCCTTAAATCTACAATTCTATCGAGAAATACAAATATAACTCTACAAACCAATAATACGCCCAGTCCTAACATATGGTTCAGAGACCTGGACTCTAACAAAAAATAATGAAAACATGTTAGGATGTTTCGAAACAAAAGTACTAAGGCGAATTTATGGAGCAGTGAATGACAATGAAGTGTGGAGAAGACGATAAAACTTCGAACTTTATAGAATATACCAGGAACCTTATATCGTAAAACATATTAAGATAGGACGTCTGAGGTGGATAGGGCATGTAATCATGTAATGCGGATGGAACAAAATGAGCTAGTTAGAAAAACGCTCCTTGATAGACCCTTGGCAGAGAAGAAGAGCAAGGCCCAGAACAAGGTTCCTTGATAACATCGATGAAGACATGAGAAATATGGGAATACGTGCTTGGCGGAGAAAAGCGATGGATATGGACGACTGGAGAGAAATTCTTGAGAAGGCTAGTACCCACATATGGAATCCTTTTTTAGTAGTCCTTTAATTCCTAATATATTTACCGGTTTTTGTTGTTCTACATAACCTTCATAATCTTATTTTCCATTCTTATTTTTTGTTTGTATGTTAAGATAATTTTTTGGTCTTTTCAGTTAATTATCAATCAATCTAAGAGCTCTTTCTGTTTCCAGTTACTGTTATTTAATGGTTCCATTAATCTTGAATGATAATTGGCATTGTCCATACTGATTTTTATTTCACGTTGATTTTGGTATATCTGTCTTATTTATTTACATCTCTCTTGTTTTTTGTTTGCGTCTTCTTGATTGATCAGTAATTTCTCAAAAAATATTATTTCTATATGTATATAATTTAAAAAATATATTTTTAAGAGTTTAGAATGACAGATATCTACCTTGAACTCCGCCACTGGCTCAGACATGGTTAGCCTTCACAGGCAGACTAACAATGAGATGCCGTTAGAGCAACTGTTAATAATAATCCTATTTCCATTAATGTGTCCAAAATAAAAAGAAGCCTGTTGTTTTTTTGTTTTAAATAATCCAAACTACATTATCCATCGAAAATTCATTTTGACAATTTGCCAGATTTCAAACATTTGATGTATTAATACACAATATCGATCGTACGGATTCTTAGATTTTTATATTTTTAATTGTTTATTCAAATGCTGTTACATCCTGTTGTTTTTGTGGTGTCTTGCATACCAGTTTTATATTTAACTTTTATAGACTGGATTAATAAAAAGAACTTTCTTTAATGAGATTCTTGTTTAAGATTTTAAAATATTAATATTTTTATATCAGACAGTTTTGAGAACTTAGTTTTTCTGGTTTTTACGGCTACTGTCTTTGCTACTACATTTTTCGTAAATAGTTTGGTGTTGCTGGTGTTATAATGGACTATTTTCTTTTATAAAGAAATGTACAATATGGGTAGTGCCTAAACCAGTGGTCACTGACGAGGAGTCAGACTAACTCAGTCCAGGTAGCAAATTCCTACCTTCACTACGGTATTTTCCGGTTTGGTGCGTTCCCCTTTCGTATATCGAAAATTTTACCTGAGGTATTCCCATTTGAGGTGATCAGAAAATATTTTCTTTTCTTGAATACCATTTCGCACGTTATTATGTTTAATTTTTACAGTATTTATTATTTATTTTGATGGTGCTTAGGTAGGTACCGTTGTTAGTAATATTAAGGTCATAAGTTTTTAACAACCTGCGATAATCTGAATAAATTCATAATCACAAGGAAATAGAAAATTAGAAATACATTACATATATTATTTCTTCTAATGTATCATATCGAGTTTCCAGAACATTTCTTCCTCTGCTATAATGTCTTATAGCTTTTTGCTAACGTGGTATTGTCAAGCAAGCAAGCAATTTAATTAAACCCAGCTAATGAGACATGTTCCCCCCTAAGAATTACGTTCGGGTGTAACAATTCATTGGAGCGAGGTGTATTAACTCGAATAAAAACACGAGTCACTCCACCCCGCTCCAATGATCCAGTCCTTCCCTTTCCCCCCTATAGCACTCTGATGCGCGATAGGAGCACAACTATCAGCCAAATGCTCTTCATGTGGGGGTCCTGGGTAATAGAACCCCAACATGGTTTCCTAACCGAATTCAAAACTCAGGACAGCGCATTGTCGCTATATTCCTGGTATCTTAATGTGGCTTATCCGCGAACTAAAATTGCTTACTTGAGCCTCAAGTCTTCGCTCTGAGCTAGGTTCAGTTCGGAGACTTGGTGCTCAAGGGGTTGGGCCCTACGTGCCCGGGTTTTTGGGGTTTTTGCTAGTTTTTTTTGTTGGCTTGCGCCGGTTTTTGTTAATATTTTTTGATTTTTTTGGTGGTCGAGACCTTTAGGTGTGTTTTTTAATTTTTTTTTGTAGGTAGCCCTGAAGGTAGTAGAAGAATAGTACAATATCTATATTATAAAATTGAAAAATATATACAAATATGAGACAATATAACAATATAGAGTTTGTCCTCTTAAGGCAACTGGGTCCACGTTGTATTTAGCGATTGTCCACGAGTGTTATGAGCTACGAACTATCTTCATTGTGCGTTGTTGTTGTTTTTTGAAGTGTTTTCTCTCTGGTGTGATTGTTGATTTTTTTCTAGTATTATGATTTTATTCTACTATTCGTTTTTTAGCCTTTTGTGCTTCCATCTGTGGAAAGCGTCGTACCTCATTATCTCTAGCAATATGTGACTGGGATGGTTCTCTATATCAGCGAATTTTGCTCTAGCTTTTTCTTTCATTATATCAGTTACTCTGATTTGTTGTAGTTCTCTAAAGAGGAATTTTTCTGCAACCTATCTCGGTACGTTGACTGTCTTTAATTAGCTCGTTTAGCTCCTCCGGTGATGTAGGAGGGATGATTTGGGATTTCGGGTCTTTCTCTTTGTCTTTCGACTTCTTCTATGAAGTCGATGTTCTCGTCTGGGTGGTAATTTAATGTACACTCTCCCTCGAGAGTACTCCTCATTACCTCTGCTTTTTCCACTGTGGTGTAGACTATTCCGTTTTCTCCATGTAATGAAGGGATTGGCTTTTTGTCATTTCTCAGTATTCTCTGAAGCCTCCAAACATTTTGCATTTTTGGGCCTTGCTCCTCCATGTCTCTTATGTGGTTTTTCCAGCTTTCTCTACGGTGTTGTTGTAGTACTGTTTTGATCTCTCTCGTGATATTGTTTCTCGCGACAAATACCTTTATGGATTTTCTATGGATCCCTATAAGCGGGTTTGCCATATTTCGCCCATTCTGTGAATTATCATAAATAAATTCTGCTTTTGTAATCCACAGCAGTTAAGAGCGATAATCCTCTTCAAGTACCTGCCTAATACTTTCATTTCCTTCTTTTTCTTAGCAGTCATCAAACAATTAATAATTTTTTGACGTTACTGAATAATTATTTTTTCTTTCAATTCACTGGTGAACGGTCAACAAAAAAATATGTTAATAAAAAACTTTTATAATGTTAAAATTTCAGACTATTTTATGTTAGGCCATTTTGAAAACAATAATTCAAGAAGTAAAAATCTTAACTACACAAAAAAACATTTTTATTAAACCCCTTACGAGGTTGAATTGTTGTTTTGACAATTGACTAATAATAAAATAGCCCAAATCGTCAACTCTATAAATGTTTTTTATTCATAAGTAGTTAATATAAAAATTTGTATGGAAGATATTTGTTGCATTTGTTATTTATAATATAATGGGTAAGTAGGAACTGTTTTTGATACCTAATTAAAATTAAAGGGTAAATACAATATTTTTTAATTATAAATTAAACATATTACCTTACGTTACTGTAAATCAGCTTGCAGTTTTGCTGTGTGCAGCAATATATCTTTTCACTTCGCTCTATACCAACTCTATGGGGAAGCGTACAGTGATAGGGCGTAAGGCGGAGAATTTTCAAATTGTGTTGTGCAATACCGTCAATTATATATCGATTGCAATTGGCCCTATAACTGTTGACAACTTCCAACAGTTATGTTTTTAAATAATTTTCTTCAAAAATATATCTTTCAATCGAAGCCATGTTTTTATTTCTTCTTTATTAAAAGCGGTGTTGGAAGCAGGAACTTTTTCCAATTTCCTTCTATGATAAGGAGCATTATCCATCACCTCAACTGTTTTTATGGCCAATTAGGAATTAGGTTATGTTTGAACCAATTTTCAAAGAGTGGATGAATGGCTAGTAGATGAATCTTGATAGCAGAAGCTTTACCAAGTTGCTGCTGTCAGTAAATGCCAAGAAATGCTCTAGTCAAAATACGTTAACCCCAACAGAACTGTCATTGTTCCTCCAAGGTGAGCGTAGGGCTATCACTCTTACACACTCTCAGATAGAGAAAAGGGGATGGAATACCTTTTGCAAAAAATGTTTGTATTGCCATTAAAAAGACATAGAGGCTCAAGAAGTTTCCTCGAGTAGCAAAATCATACATGATATAAAAGAAAACTCACAAATCTGGTAAGAAACGATCAAGTTGGGAAAACAGCACGCCCTATTGACATTAAAAAGATCTCTAGTAAGAAATTACTTTCACACAAGCTGATTCTTCAGTAAAGGTAACTGTAGCAAGTTTTCGTTTCCCCAGAGACCAAATGAAGGCAGTGTAAGGGTCTGGAGAAACTGGCAAAAAAGACCAAGAAGGCCCACAATTGACGTGCGTCGACAGCATGAGCATACGATAACATCCCATTCTCCAGGCTAAGTTTAAGAGCGAAATTCGTATTGTCATTGAAAATGGGGCGAATTTAGAGGAGGATCAGATAGAGAGAGTTATAATATCACGTTTATTATTAGGATAATAGTGGAACTGCTCAGTGGACAAGGCTCAAAAAGCATTTGAGTCATATATGGGCTTGACTAAAGTGCTTTTGCCGGTTCTGTCCGGATGAGGCGACCGCGTAGCAAGGGCTTGCAATTTGGTGGTATTTAGACCTCGCAGAGAAAAACTAGAGGCAATCAAACTATCAGGCAATATTCAGAGACCACTTTCAAGGCTGTTAAACCTCATTAACGAGATAAGGAGCGTTAATGACAAGAAGAAGCACAAAAAATCTGAAAAGGTTGCAGTGGGTTAGATCTTATCGTCTTATTTTTCTGAATCTATCTATATATCTGGCCGTACACATAAATCAATTTGGAATCATATTATAGAAAATATTTCAAATAAATCAGTTCTTATTCCTTGAAGTATCTTGTATAGAAACTGTTTCATTTCAAACTTGAGTACAAAATATAAATAAAATTTTATTTTGTTTTCATTTAATATATTATTTCTTATAGTGCGAAAACACTATGTAATGTATAGTAATGAAACGCACAAAAAGTGTCTGTTGTTATTATCGGATAGTGTATTTTCAATGAATAACATTAGAATTTCAACTATTTACGACAGTGTTCAGAGTATTTTTTGTCTAATTTGCCTGCATTAATAATATGAATCGAAATTAGTCATTCAAAACGTTATCGACTGATTTAGTCAATGGTTTTAGCGTTAAATAACTTTCGTGTGTTTTAATGAGAAGTTAACTGGAACTTGTGGTATCTTATAGTATATTTGAAGAATAAGCTGGAGTAAATTCTCAGAAAAAAAACTAAATTGTTAAGCATATTTTAGTACGTGTGCTTTTCGTACAACGTCAATATTTTAGCTTATTTTACGTTGGGTTTGACTACTTAAATAGAAATTTTTCCATGTCACATGGACTATCGTAAAATTTAAATACCTGCTATTGTTAGAACTGTGTCGGCTAGGGATGATTCAGCTGGTCATAGACGTACTTTAAGGGTATTACATTATTCGTTTCGGTTTGTTAGATATTTAAACCATTTTCAAAGTATATTATATTTATATAAATCTGTTTATTTTAGTAACGTTATTTATGGTTATTTTTGTCGTTATGATAATGACCCATTAAATAACAAGAAAAGAAAGAAACTCTTAAAATACATAGGTATTTAGTTAATGGTGTTTTGATAGTTTAAATAGAAAAAGTCGATTAGCGAAAGATGGTTTCTGATAAATGTGAACGCTATCTTAAATAGTATAAATTTCGATTTTGTTTGGAAAACCAATGATTAATAAAATGGTTAATGGTCTTTAAATAGTCATTCATTAATATCAGAAAATTTTTGTTCAGTCGATTATAAGCGAGTGAAGAGATCTAACACAGTTGTTTTTTGCAAGAGTGAATACTGAGTTTATATACGTGTGATTATACACCAGTTAAAAAAGTTGAATTATTTATCACTTAACGAAAAGAGTGTTATCCTTAATGTCTACAATTATTTTAAGTAACACAATCCTTCCAATACTGTTGATAGTATAGTTGAAATTTCGTCTAAAGTAATAGGATAATTCAAAATCAACTGTATATAACATTTTAAAAGAGGAAAAATCAGCTCTTATACCGCCACCCAAACCGAGACCTGGAAGACCAAAATTGTCGAAAGTGAATGTGGATGAATTTTTCAAAAATGCAATTCGTAGAATGGTCCATTCTTTTTTTTTTAACAAATACCAACTTTATATAAAGTTTTACAAGCCATTAGCGACGATCCCGATTTACCCACAATAAGTAGAGACAAACTTTGGAAAGTTTTGCATTTGTAGGGAGAGTTTGGAAAGACAAAACTATAAAAAAATGTCGACAAGCATTTCTGGAAGGATATTCAATTGGTTTCAAGGAACCAACAGGTAAAGGTCGACGATTAATTGTTACCCATATAGGTAGTATGAATGGATTTCTTAAGGAGGGTTTACTTTTGTTTGAATAAAAAAAGACCTATGATTATCACAAAGAGATGAACGGAGACGTGTTTGAAGAATATTTCGAAGAGATGATTGAATTCATACCTAAAAATTCAGTTATTGTGATGGACAATGCAAGTTACCACTCTATATTAGTTGAACGTTTACCAACTACTCAATGGAGGAAAGATGAAATTGCAATGTGGTTAACTTCTAAGAATTTAATCTTTGACGATACAATGACAAAAGAAGAATTATTAGAGATTGCTAAAATTGAGGAGATAGCCAAAAAACGAGGAATTGAAATACTTCGCCTACCACCGTATCATTGCGAGCTAAATCCGATTGAATTAGTATGGGCCGAAGTTAAAGGTAATGTTGCTCGAAATAATAAAACTTTTAAATTGTCAGATGTTACTATTCTTTTTCATAAATCAATATCCGAAATAACGACTGAACATTGGCAAAAATGTATTAATCACGTTATAAATATTGAGAAAAATATGTGGGAGCTTGATCATGTAATAGATAGCAGTATAGGACCTATAATAATTCATTCCGGATCGGATAACACTTCGTCTGAAACAGAATATGAGGAAGCTTAACTTTAAACTGTAGCTCAGAAGTTTATTTTACATTTGAACTAATTACCGTCAACTTCATTGTTTATTTTTTATTTATTTTTTATCGCTAATATAATTTTCATTCTTATTTCCAATATTATTAGTACTAAGAATATTATTATTTATTAATAGGAATATAAAAAAAACTTACAGTTTTTGTGTATGTATTTTACGTTTCAGTATAATTTATTGTATTTTATTATTTTATATTAACTGTATGTTTCACAGATAATAGAATTTTTATTCTTTGTATGTGTTTTTTTTTTATTTTAAACCAGTATTGGATTGGATTAATTTCTTTGTTCTAAATATCTAAATAAATTTAACGCAAACTTTTCTTTTAAGATTACGTTTTAGTTAGAAGATGTGCACGCCTATGTATTTTGAGGTTCGAAGATGAGTATTCTGAGAATTTACTCCAGCTTATTCTTCAAATAGACTATAGTCGCTTATTTTATTATTTCTGTTTTGAAATGTTCCTAAGAAATATAATACGGGGACTGAATAAGGCGCCAGATTGGTGGTTGTTGCCGTTTCCGGAGAATTCGGTTTAAATTAAATTTCAGAATGTAATTTTCGAAGATTTCAGACCCGACGACTTGTTTTATTGACACCAGATGAACTTGTTTTATTTCTTCATGAATATTCGTCTAGTGAAAGTGCTTGGTAATTCTTAACATACACAAATTGCTGATTTTATTATTGGACGTGTATGAACTTACCACTTTACAGCCCCACATAAAATTATTAGACCCTCCGATATGTAGCAAACTGATCACCGGCATCCTTTGGACATCGGTAAACTCATCACCGCAGACAGGTAAACTCATCACCGCAGGTAGGTAAACTCATCACCCCAGATAGGTAAACTCATCACCAGCATTTTGCTCCAAGCCACTGGTTTCTAATGCGGAATATTGCCTATTACCTGTTATATTTCTTGGCTTACTTGGCAGTCTATTAAATTCAGAAATTATTTTGAGCGAATTGCTTTAAAATCTAACTGATATATTTATATCGGGTGTCTCCGGTGAGTGGCCAAATAGACTTATCTGAAAATCTGAAAATTCAGCTGCATAGGTTCTTAATAGTGAACATTCGACTTTTGTTTGCCAGTTGATCTGCTTTTGATTTCCATAGATACCTGTATGTGAAGGTAACCAAATAAAAGCCGCTACCTTTCCTAATGATCGGAATGTTTCTAGTTCGTTTTTATAGTCTGTAAAATAGGGTTGTTGGTATATATTTGTTTCAATCCCAGTAATGCATTTAATAAGTCTATTCAATTAATAGAGTACCTGCATCATTTATTTAACTTTGTATCGAGACCTGAAGATGCTTTGCATATTGTAGAAAGCGAAACCGGTCGTCTGGATAGTTAAATTAAATTGATTGTGAGTAAGTCTAATTTATTATTTCTTTTACCTTTTGAAATGGACTCACACAAGCAACACATTCATGATTTGACTAATTAATATTTTATAGTCGGCACCCCAAATTTTACTGGATAACATTTTTAATATATTTAATCTTTTGGGAGGAAAGCTGTAGTTTATTTACATGCAAATTCCAATTTAAAGTTCTCTCAAAAGTTAGACCTAGAAAGTTTATTTCTTTTGACTGCTGTAACGGTAAATTATTTAATGTTAGATTAGTTGTGAGGTGGGTTTAATTTTTATGAAAAATAATGTAGTGTTTTTTTAATAGAAAAAACAAATCCCTTTTTAACGTCCAATTTTGAAGCCGGTTTAGGAAACTTTGTATAATTTTTATTGCTGTCATTACGTTATTTGTCATTTGTCAATTAGTAAACACAACAACGTCATCTGCGTAATTACTAGCTTTAATGGGTGCTTTAATTACATCCATATTACTATTAAAAGCGATTAACAATATACTTAGACTAAGAATCAAACCTTGTGGGATTCCATTGTCTAATATCTTGGATGAGCTTGTAACACCATTTACTCTAACTTGAATTGAGCGATTTTTTAAGAAGTTTTTTTATAAATGCGAGTATGTGACTTTGAATTCTATTGTCTCTTAATGTTTGGAGAATATAGTGCTTCCATGGTCTATCGTAGGTTTGGGTTATATCGAAAATATTGCTATTAGTTTTTGGTTATTTGCAAAAGCTTCTTTAATTAAAGTCTGTAATGCAACTGTGGATCTATCTCTTCGAAAAACACTTTAAAGGGGAGTAAGGAAATGATTATTTTCTAATATACGGTGGAGGTATAAAATTTTTTCTAGGATCTTGCACATGCAACATGTAAGAGAGATAGGTCGGTAAGAGGTGAACCTTATGATATAGTCACGAACTTCTCTAGAAGTTCCTTCAATACTGGAAAGTACTTTAGCTTGTTCTTTTGTTGGATCTTTGAATGTGTTGACGACACTGGAATATGTGACGTGAGATAAAGTGTGAGTATTTTTCATAGTGTTATTTTCGAAGTCATGATTGATTGATGTCAGTGACTCTGCAAGGCTGCAAGGTTCGAAAACCGGTGTGGATCCTGGCCTAAACTAGTTTTGTTTCTATTTCCTCGGTACTTTATAGGTTATATTATTATTAAATAATTAAATACCAAAAGTATTATTCTAGAATCATCTGGAGTAGTCCATCTCTAGACTTCCCGTTGGAAGCGCCTCGAAGACAGACGCTATTGAAAATGCCATCGATTGTATATTCGAGATTCATCCTTCTAAGAATTATGACACGGCAAAATTACGGCAGAAAATAGCGACAGTAGCAAAAGGGAAAAATATTCAAATCAAAAAATGGAATGTCGAAGGATTCAAAAGCGCAATAAAGAGACAAGATTACAGAAATGTTCTCCAAATAAAACTCAACCGAACTAGAGAGGAAGATACTGCAGAGGAGGAATGGAGACAATTAAAAACAATTATAACGGAGTCAGCAGAGGAAACTGTCGGAAAAGCCAAAAGGCAAAGAAATGCGGAATGGTATGATGATGAATGCAGAACTGCAGTAGAGGAAAAAAGGCAAGCTAGGCTTAACCAACTTCAAAGAAACACAAGAAATAGCAGTGAGATTTATAACGAAAAAAGAATACAAGCGACTAGAATATGCAGAAGAAGAAAAGAGAGGCTATGAAAAAATAAGTACAAGAAATCGTAAAGCATAACAACAGACGCGAAAGCAGAAAATTCTATAAATGCATAAAAGAAAGCACACAGTCATTTAGACCAAAACTAACGATATGCGAAGACAAGGACGGAGAACTACTAACAGAGAAGCAAAAAATTATAATGAGATGAAAACAATATTTCAAAGAAAATATAAATGCAGACAACGAAAATGAGCAGAATGAGACAATATATTATACGGCGGAGCTGCACATCGAAAATCCGAGTTATGAAGAAGTAGTTCAGATAATAAATAAAGTAAAAAACAATAAAGCACCAGGAAAGGACGGAATTTCGGCAGAATTATTAAAGCATGGAGGATCCGAACTCTGGGAAAGAATCCATTACCTAATAACATTAATATGGACGAAGGAGCAAATGCCAGAGGAATGGACAGTTGGCCTCATACAGCCAATATATAAAAAAGGAGATAAGAGGGAATGCCAGAATTATAGGCCAATTACATTGCTAAATGTAATATACAAAATTCTTTCTGGTATAATCTACAATAGATTATTAGAATACTCCGAAAATATAATTGGGGATTATCAAAATGGATTCACAAATAGAGCCACTACAGATAACATATTCATACTAAGAACGATACAAGAAAAAGCTTATGAATACGACATAGACCTATATAATATGTATATAGACTTTAAACAAGCTTTTGATAGTGTTTAAAGAGACAGAATGCAGAAAGACCTTTGTAATCTAGGTATACCTAAGAAATACATTAGCCTCATAAAAATGACGTTGCAGGGTTCAAAAGCCGCAGTCAGAGTAGATGGAGAACTGACTCCCCTGTTTAACATCAACATGGGAGTAAGACAGGGAGATGCCCTATCAACCATGCTATTCCACCTAGTTCTTGAGGCAGTCATCAGAAAAACCAATATAACCGGCCATATAAACACCAAATCAGTACAAATTACTGCATATGCAGACGATGTAACCATCATTAGTAGGAATAAGCCACGACTAATGGAAGTGTTCAAACAAATTGATCCTGAAGCAAGAAAAAGAGGTCTCAAAATAAACGAAGCAAAAACGAAGTATATGACAGTCAAAAGAATAACTGACAATGAAAATAATATCACAATAGACAACTATGCTATCGAACGAGTGGATGCCTCTACATATCTCGGCACAGAAATTAATCAGAAAAACTCCGTAAGTAGCGAAATTAATGCACGTATTTCCAGCGGGAATCGTACATACTATGCTAATAAAAGATTGATGACATCGAAATTATTAGACAAAAGAACCAAAATGACTATCTACAGAACACTGATTAGACCCGTAGTAACCTATGGATGTGAAACTTGGGTAATGACGAAAAAAGATAAAGCCCAACTCAGGACATTCGAGAGAAAAATACTGAAGAAAGTATATGGCCCGGTACAAGAGGAAGATGGCACATGGAGAATCAAGAGAAACGACGAGGTTAATGAGTTAAATGAAGGTTATGACATTGTAAGATTTGTGAAAAGTCAAAGACTGTCATGGCTGGGACATGTGCAGAGACAAAACGATGCAAAAACAACAAAGAAAATGTTACAATGGAAGCCCATAGGAAGGCGAAAAAAAGGAAGGCCCAGAACGAGATGGTTGGATGACGTGGAAGACGACCTGAAAACAATGAACATAAGACAATGGAGAAGAAGGGCACAAGAGAGATCTGAATGAAAATACATAGCCAGACAGGCAAAGACCCATCCAGGGTTGTAATGCCAAAAGAAGAAGAAGAAGAAGAATTATGACACGTACCCCGCATCGGAGATGGGCTATTTCGTTATACAGCATATTTGTCATTTTGTCATTTGTCAGTGTTTGGACTGGAGTCACTTGCGTTTGATCTTTCGCTGATTCTTCTTTTTCCAGTTCCTCCCATGTTTCAGATCTTACACTGCATATTAAGTATTTGTTCTCACGCTGCATATTAAGTCTTATTCTTATGAAAAAGACAGAAAATATTTTATTTCACGTTCAAAGCGTCTATGTACCTATTGATACGTATTTCGCTTTAATAAAGCTCATCAGAATAGTTATTCATAGCCGTTCTTAACGTGAAAAATAAAATTCTCTGTCTTATTAGAAGTAACAATAACATGACTTCGTTATGGACGCAATAGCGACATCTGATAGAAAAATCGGTAAGATAGTTTCGAAACAAATTCAGATTTCTGCTTTAATCTGGAGCCTTCTAAAAATTTTTCACGTTAAGAACGGCTATGAATAACTATTCTGATGAGCTTTATTAAAGCGAAATACGTATCAATAGGTACATAGACGCTTTGAACGTGAAATAAAATATTTTCTGTCTTTTTCATTTTCTTCGGATCTACTCTGTATGAGTACGAGAAACAAATTCGTTAGGATTTCTGCTTAGATGAATAGACATGTCGTGGAATGCAAATTTTAGATTCCCCATGTCTCTATTAACATCTTTATCATCGTTTGGCCATGCCTTGCAATTTTTAGAAGGCTCCAGATTAAAGCAGAAATCTGAATTTGTTTCGAAACTATCTTACCGATTTTTCTATCAGATGTCGCTATTGCGTCCATAACGAAGTCATGTTATTGTTACTTCTAATAAGACAGAGAATTTTATTTTTCACGTTAAGAACGGCTATGAATAACTATTCTGATGAGCTTTATTAAAGCGAAATACGTATCAATAGGTACATAGACGCTTTGAACGTGAAATAAAATATTTTCTGTCTTTTTCATTTTCTTCGGATCTACTCTGTATGAGTACGAGAAACAAATTCGTTAGGATTTCTGCTTAGATGAATAGACATGTCGTGGAATGCAAATTTTAGATTCCCCATGTCTCTATTAACATCTTTATCATCGTTTGGCCATGCCTTGCAATTTTTAGAAGGCTCCAGATTAAAGCAGAAATCTGAATTTGTTTCGAAACTATCTTACCGATCTTATTCTTATATTTATAGTTTTCTTGGATTATAAAAGGTTTGTGTAATATATAACTTAGTCACAGAATAATATGTTGTCTTCTTTGGTTTATCACTAGTGAAAACAACTAAATTTTACCAGAAGTAACATTAAAGGGGAGCTGCTATTTCATCTCTTGTGAAATGATGAAAGTACTCGGTTTCTCTCGATTCATGGATTAATTAAAGGAATTATTAGAACTTATTTCAAACCTTAGAAAAGACTTCTTCTTCTTTATGTGCCGTCTTCTACCGAAGGTTGACGACCATCAAACAATAGGTTTCTCTGTTTTGTGCCGCATGTATTATGTTCGCAGCTTCTGGTATTTGAAACCATTCTCTCAAGTTTCTCAGCCAGGATTTCTTCTTTCTGCCCAAACGTCTTCTACCTTCAATCTTGCCTTCCACGATAAGCTGTAGCAGACTGTACTTATCATTACGGAACACATGGCCCAGGTATGACGCTTTCCTCCTTTTAACAGTTGTTAACAATTCCACCTCTTTACCCATTCGTCTTAATACCTCTGTGTTGGTCACTCTGTCTGTCCAAGGTATTCTCAGTATGCGTCGATACAGCCACATTTCTAGAGCCGCTAACTGCTTTACAGTTGCTGCTGTTAACGTCCACCCTTCAACTCCGTAAAATAGCGTAGAGAGTACGTAGCATTTCGTGGCGCGCCATCGGAGGTTAACGCTTAGGTGGCGGTTGCTTAAGAGCTTTCTCATTTTGATGATTTTGGATCTTGCTATTTCAATTCGGATCTTAATCTGTACGTCTGGGTCCCACTTATCATTTACTGTATATCCCAGATATTTAAATCGATGTACTCTTTCAATACGTTCGGCTTCAATATTCAGGTCGATGTGTTGAATGTTCTTTTTACTGATCACCATAAATTTAGTTTTGAAGAGTATCATGAAGAAATTATGATGTTTTCGAAGATTATTTTGGTCAAATGATATATTTATGGATCAATTATGTCGTAGCTATGGATAATGCTAGTTACCAATCAAGATTAACCTCAAGACTAATATATTCCCTTGAACTTAATTTTTTGTATAAGAAGATAATAAATTTAAATATATTCCTATAATATACATGTAGAGTAATGTTCGTGGTTTGATTCTGCTTATTATTGTATACGTTTGAGTTTTAGAGGAGTCGTCGCGATTGTATATCTATATAGAAAAGTATATTTCAGGAATTTGTGGCTATTTTTGAGTAGGGATAAAACATTTTAAACTGTCTTTAATGTTGAGCAAAAAAGGTAAAAATGCTAGCCGAACAAAACGTGCAGTGAACATGAATTATATAAAAAGGATTTACTGAAAATAACTTCTTATTAATAATGTTTAAACATATATGTTGGCCGAGAGAACGTAACGATGTTCTGAGCCCATTACAAACCAGTGTAGATTACATTGTGAACGGATATTTTGATTTTCTAAAAGTACAATTAAAATATCATGTTACATTTAGGAGTCGCTCTATCCAAATTCTTATCAGAGTCTAGTGTGTAAGAATTTCAATATGATAATGTCTCGAAATGACTATCATCCACTAAAACAAAAATAAGTAATTGACGATCATTAGAACAAGTGAGTCATCTCAGTGTATATGTGAAACAATTCACATAACGTTGAAGAACAAGATAAGGAACGAGACAATGCCAATGATAAAACTTCATGAGACGATAGAAATTTAATCTGTGATTTGAATACTTGCCTCTACATCCTTACGCCTCAGACCAAATAATTTTCCTTCATGAATTTCTACAATTTGCAATTAAATCCGTTTTTAATTAAAATATTGCAAATATTTATTTCCACAGGCCTGCATAAACATGTATGACGATTCGTTCTGTTAAAATATTCATTCGTATGAAAAGGACGACTTTATGCATTCGTTTCATAAATTATTATAAACTCATAAATATTTCAATAGGGCAAATTTTGATAGGATTTTTAATGTTAAGTTTTATTCATACTTAACTGTTTTGGGTCGAATTTTTGGCCGCCAGTGTATTTTCGAGTTAGCCTCGTATGTATTGTGTTTATCAACTGTAAATAAAATCAAATGCATTTCAAATTAGCTAATCATTCAATGTTGAAATGATTTTCGTTTTATGTTTAGGTTTTGTAAATATCCTTGTATTTGTAAATGTTTAATTCACGTTTATGTATTAATTCGCTGTATGGATTTTGCTAATTTATGTTCGAGTGTAAACGTAATAAAATATAATGTATATAGTAAACAAGTAAACAAAGAGCGAAGTTTTATACAGAAGTAAAGAGCAGGTGTTTATGCAAATGAATGCCTAAAAATGACCTTACCATTAGTTGCTTTCAGGTATTTTTGGGAAAAAAGCACGGATTTTAAAATAAAATACTGGTATTTTACAAATTTTAAATACAGGGACTCCATAACAACCTTTCATAAAACTCAATTAAACATCATTTTTCTACAATTCTACAACCGTTAATCTTTAGAGAATTTCAACCGGTCCGGTATCTCATATAATTATACATATATATTTATATAATATATATACATATATATATGTATATATATATATATATATATATATATATATACACATATCAGATTGAACGAATTTAAAACGGAACATACAATTTAATATATGTCTGTTTGAACTGCATTTGAAATAGTTGACCAATATAAAACTTGGACAAAAATAAATCCATACCCGGTGATAGACATTGTATAAAATATCGTTCAGTCTCCTTTAAAGGAAAGAGGAGCTTGCCTAATAGTCGGAGAGATAGAGCCGAAATTTTGAACTGATCAGTAATATGATATTTCTCTATTGGAATATATTCATTGTAACTGGGTTAAGACTTTGCCTTACAGGCGGACGCCCCTCGTGGTACAGGGGGTGGCTATACAGGGATGAAGTTGTAATTTTTTTCGGAAAAATTAACGATCGATAATATGGCTGAAAATTTGCCCAGAGTAAGATCTTGGTATAACTAGACGAAATCCCAAAGGGCGGACGCGAGAGTGGATACATAAGGGGTGGCGGACAGGGGTGAAGTTGCAATTTTTTGGGGAAAAATTAACGATAAGTAATATGTCCGTCATTTTAATGGCTCATTATTTAGCCCCTAAAAACTCTAAATCCAAAAGAGCGGACAGCTGGGTTGGTATAGAGAGCCATAAAACTGGGTCAAATGTACCACTTGTCAGCGCATTTTAGGTCTCGGTAACAATTTTCAAACTGATTTTATTATGATATTTTTATACCGATTGATTTGAAAATTTGTATGCTCACTTCTGTTACTATTCTGAGGAGCGTCAAGTAGAGTTTTCCTCAAAATTTTCCAAAAAAATTTCCGTAAATGAAAATTTTCGTAATTTTTGGAGGTAAAATCTAATTTGTAGAATCCTTTCGATTTTCTGTCAGTTATACCATGATTTTTTTCCAAAAATTTTCAAACGATTTTTCCGATAAGAAAAAAAAATTTAGAAAAACTTTAAAAATTTCGTCATTTTTCTCACTCTCATTGATGTCACCACATTCATCATCCTCGTCACTTTCACTTTCAATAATATCACATTCATTATCTGCTTCATTTTCAATCACTACTTCTCGAACTGATTCTGGCATCTGAGGTCCACTAAACCATTTGCATTTATATGTTTCATCTTCAAACTCCCAACCATGTTCTTCAACAATCAATTCTGTTGGTACTTTTTTCTGAGCATTTGTCCAAATATTTGAAATATAAGGAGCTCGCAGTAGATGTTGGTGTAATTCATCTTGACATGGTGGTAAGCTTGAAACATCGAAATTTTTTAGTTTTTTTTTTAAAGGCTCGTTCACATCATGCAACTTATACTGCCGGTTAAATAGTGAAAATCTGACATCGTTTACTTTTCTTTTTGGAATTTTTCTCGTCAGTCCTGTTCCATATAAGTGACATATGAAAGTTTCTAAGGTTACAAAACCTTCATTACAACCGAAGTCAGTTTCACCAAGTTGGATAAAAGCATCTTGATACTTATTACATTTAGCGCATGCGTCTAGAATTACTGATCTAAATGGAACGCGCATCATTATTATTTTAATATTTTAAAATAATAATGATGCAAAATTAATGTCCAAACAGAATTTGTAAAATTATAATTAACTAATGAAAAAAAATTCAATCAATTTGAAAGTTAAAAAAAATATTGAAAATATTTACAAAGTAAATTTCAAAACTTAAAAAATTGATAATTCCACTATTAAATTGATTTTTATTAATAATTATTTGTAAAATGTTAAATGAGTTCTACAAATTTAATTTTACCTATTGATAAATAAAAATAATATATTTTGTATTTGATTATTAATGTAATAAGAAATCAAATTTTTCTTATATCTGAACAACCATTATTTATGCAATATAAATTTAAATACCTTTTTATTGTAATAAAAAATAAGTAAAATTACTATTTGTTATACCAAAAATATTTAATAGTTAACATTATAAAATTACTTTAATTTAATAAAATATCAAATATCAAACATTTATTCAATTAAAAATTAATTCGTAAAATATTTATATTTAAGAAAAAAATGTGATTTGTAAAGTAAATATGACTTTAGTTTGAAAAAAAAAACATTATCATAATATCATTTTAAAACTACAAAATATTCTATAAAAGATTTAGACGATGACGTAGAGTTTTATCAAATGTTTTAGAAAAGTTTTTCTAAATTTTTTTTCTTATAGGAAAAATCATTTGAAAATTTTTGGAAAAAAATCATGGTATAACTTACAGAAAATCGAAAGGATTCTACAAATTAGATTTTACCTTAAAAAATTACGAAAATTTTCATTTACGGAAATTTTTTTGGAAAATTTTGAAGAAAACTCTACTTGACGCTTCTCAGAATAGTAACAGAAGTGAGCATACAAATTTTCAAATCAATCGGTATAAAAATATCATAATAAAATCAGTTTGAAAATTGTTACCGAGACCTAAAATGCGCAGGCAAGTGGTACATTTGACCCCGTTTTATGGCTCTCTGTACCAACCCAGCTGTCCGCCCTTTTGAATTTAGAGTTTTTAGGGGCTAAATAATGAGCCATGAAAATGGCGGACATATTACTTATCGTTAATTTTTCCCCAAAATATTGCCATTTCACCCCTGTACGCCACCCCTTATGTATCCACTCTCGCGTCCGCCCTTTGGGATTTCGTCTAGTTATACAAAGATCTTACTCTGGGCAAATTTTCAGCCATATTATCGATAGTTAATTTTTCCGAAAAAAAATGACAACTTCATCCCTGTATAGCCACCCCCTGTACCACGAGGGGCGTCCGCCTGTAAGGCAAAGTCTTAACCCAGTTACAATGAATATATTCCAATAGAGAAATGTCATATTACTGATCAGTTCAAAATTTCGGCTCTATCTCTTGGACTATAACTAAGCGATAGGTGGTTTGACAGCATAATAACTGCTTGTGTAGTCTAGTTTTCACAGTGATTCTAGGCAACCTATTTGGGTGAAGTTTTGACTTGTTCTTGAATGAGTTCAGAATCCAGCAGCCCGCTGAAGTATTGGATTTTTATAATATAATTATTTGACAACCTTTTGTTGGCCAACCACCTATAGCGGAGTTGAGCCGAAATACATTGATTTCGTATGTTCCGTTTTAAATTCGTTCAATCTGTGTATATATATATATATATATATATATATATATATATATATATATATATATAATATATATATATATATATATATATATATATATATATATATATGTATATATATATATATTGTTATGGTAAGGAAAATTTTATTTTAAAATACAATATCTAAATTGTCGAAGTTACCCATAACTTTGTTTATCTCAGAACTTACTTCCGTGGCTCAGTATCAATTATGTTGTACTTGCAAGTATGAGGACAAAAAGGAATAAAAATATACACAAACAATACCATATGTACCTTTTATCAAGATTATATTATGGAAATTCAAATATACCAGCTGTATAAAAAATAGATTTACAAAAAAAAAACAAGATCATATCATTTAATTATCAGTATAATAACAACAGATCATATGATCCTTATGTTCTCTATATATAAATTCGGTCCTATAAATTTGTATAAAAAAAGCGTAAAAAAGTAATAAAAAAAATTTGAAAAGCGAATTTTAGACAATCGTGGGCAGATATGAAGAATGAATATTATGTAAGGGAGGCTACACCATAATTGGTAGAATATTCTGAGAATGATGATGATATGAGCTCCATGTATGTTTTCTTGTTTTTATCTTCTTATTTCGGAAATACCTGTAACATATCCGATTCTTTTCAATTACTGCATTTTTGTCTGCTGTGTCTTTTCTGCTTGTTAATTTATTGTTCTTGCTTAGGGTATCTAATTTTCTTTTACTAAAATAAAACATTAATAAACTATTTTCATCAGTTTTAACACATTGTAAATATGATAAAATAACTGCAATCTACAATAATTTATCTTGCTATTTATTACAATTAATCAAATAAAAATTTGGTTGCAACTATTTTAAAGATATAATGATGGGTGATTTCATTTTACGCACACGAGATACTAACAACAAACACTGTACTGATTAAAGTACTTATACGTAATCAATGATTTAAAATTTATTATAGAAAATTAAAAACCACGTCCACTATAAGCGACCGATCTAGGAAATATCTCAACAATTTCAAGGCGATTGTCGCAAACGAATTCTATTTCCAATCAATGAAGTCAACTATAAATTACACTCACGGACGAAATGTTGCGTATTCAGTGTAAGGAAATACAATTACACGGTCCGAAAAGTCTTAGTGCGGATTAGTATCTCCGAAGCAAATACATTTTTAATAACTGCCATAGTATTTACGGTGTGTCTCTAACTAACGGACTAACAGTTTTATCATTTTTTGCACACGTAAATAGTTGCTTTAGATTTTAGTTCTTTATCAATAATTTCTCTTCTGAGGAAGCTATTGTAATAACATTAATGTGCAAAACATGGCATTAATGAGATTCGGTAAAAATTAAAAAACAGTTTTGTGTTTGGATTTTTGTTTTATTATTGAACATGAATGTCCATCAAGAAACGGGGTATGGCCCATCTACCTTGAAGCATGGCTGTCAATTTCCGAGGAATTACACGAATATTATGCTTCGATTATACTTATTAACAATGTGTTCTGGGAAAGGCCAGAGGGAAGAAGGTCTGTAGGGCGGCCTAGAAAAAGGTAGAAAGACGCAATTAAAGAAGATCTAGAGAAAATGGGAGTGCGACAATGGGAATTACTGGCACAGGACCGACAAACATGGAAGGCAATAGTAAACGCGGCAAAGACTCACGAAGAGTTGTACCGCCATTGATGATGATTATACTTCTGAAGCATGGTATTCCACGAGGTTCAAAATTTCTTGTGAGATTTTATTCCAAATTCTACGAACGATTACCATAAAGAAATGACTGTTGATGTTTTTGAGGAATATTTCAGTCAAATGATAGATTTATTACCGACCAATTCTGTAATAGTCATGGACAATGCCAGTTACCATTCAAGATTAAAGGAACCGTTACCTAACACTAAATGGAGAAAGCAAGAACTCTTGGATTTTCTAATAAGCAAAGAAATAGTGCCAGAAGAAGGTTTACTCAAAAAATAGTTATTACAGCTATGCAAACAATATTCACCAAAATTTAAAAAATATAGTGTAGATGAGATTGCAAAAGAACATGGAGTTATAAGTTAGATATTCTGCAATACACCATATAGTAAACCAATCAAAGATAAACAAGGGGACAAAATTAAATTAGACAAATTATTAACATCTTCTTCTTCTTCAAGTGCCATCTTCGTTCCGAAGGTTAGCGATCATCAGGGGTATACGTATTTTCGAAACTGCTGACCGAAACAATTCGTTGCTGCTACAGCTATACCATTCCCGTAGATTCTTTAGCCAGGAGTTTCGTCTTCTTCCTATGGACCTTTTTCCTGCTATTTTCCCTTGCATAATTATTCGAAGCAGTTCATATCTTTCGCCTCTTGTAATGTGTCCCAAGTATTGCAGTTTTCGTTTTTTGATCGTAAATATGACTTCCTTTTCTTTATTCATTCTTCTCAAGACCTCGACATTTGTGACTCTCTCGGTCCATGATATTCTCAGGATTCTGCGATACATCCACAGTTCAAATGCCTCTAATTTTTTGGTATCAATCTTTTTCAACGTCCATGACTCCATTCCGTAGAACAGCACAGAAAGTACGTAACATCTCATCAGGCGAAGTTTCATTTCAAGGCTCAAATCTCTTCCGCAGAACACTCTCTTCATTTTAGTGAATATGGATCTGGCTTTTTCTATTCTTATTTTGATTTCTGCTGAGCTATCGTTGTCTTCATTTATAAAAGTGCCTAAATATTTGTTTTTGCTAACTCGATCGATAATTTCATTGTGTAAATATAAATTTTGGACATTTTGTGTTGTTTACGATATTACCATAAATTTAGTTTTCTTTATGTTCAAAGTTAGTCCATATTCTTCGCTGCAGTCTGCTATCTTATTCACCAATGTCTGTAGCTCTTCAAG
Organism: Diabrotica undecimpunctata; assembly: GCF_040954645.1. Lineage (NCBI taxonomy): Eukaryota > Metazoa > Arthropoda > Insecta > Coleoptera > Chrysomelidae > Diabrotica > Diabrotica undecimpunctata. The sequence goes on from NC_092812.1 coordinate 34,940,454, forward strand.
TGTTTCTGCGATCAGAACCGTGTCGTCGGCAAATCTCAGATTGTTTAATCTAACACCATTTATTTTAATACCCTACGGATTGCTCAGAGAGTGTTCTATTCATTACGTCTTCGGAATAGAGATTAAACAGGGTTGGTGACAGTATACACCCTTGTCTCACACCTCGCTTTATTTCAATTTCTTCAGTGGTATTATTCTCTACTCTCACTACTGCTTCCTGATTGTAGTACATATTTGCTATTAGTCGGATGTCTCGTTTATCTAAATTCTTTTCTGTCGGGAGTCTGATTAGGTGATCATGCCGCACTTTATCAAAGGCCTTGTTGTAATCTATGAAACACATGAATACATCTTGATTTATGTCAAGACATTTTTGAGACATAACATTCAGTGCAAACGTATCCAAACATAACGAATCCAAACTGGGTATTATTGATGTCCATTTCCAGTTTTCTGTGTAATCTAGAGTGTATAATTTTCAGGAACATTTTCAGTACATGGCTCATCAGACTGATTGTACGGTAATCACTACATTGTTTGGCATTTATCTTTTTTGGTATAATAACAAAGGTGGATAAAAGCCATTCTTGTGGTATTTTTCCTGATGTATAAATGCTATTGAAAAGTTCAACTAAAATGTGAATCGAGTATTTTTCTATTAGTTTAAGGATTTCAATTATTTATTATATTATTAACATCAAATGAAGACAAAGAGAATGAAATACAATAATTAAACGTAAGTAAAGATGGAATTACAAAAGCCGATATCCAACATACACTAAAACAACTAAAAATTGCAAGGTCGCTGTAAAAATACAAAAATATAAAAAAAGAGACGTTTTAAGAAAATGTTTGGGGGGCTTTGTTATTTTTTAGTTTTAAAATAACTTTTTTAATTTGTTCTTCGTTAGACAGTGGCTGCAGATCATTTTAATTGATTTGAATCATGAGAGCCTTTATCTCATCTTCATGACTGTCACTAAGCAGTTCTTCAAAATTGTATCGCATTGTTGTCACTAATTAAAGAACCATCCCTATCTTCACAGCTGTTTATCTATTAGTAGAATCTTCGTGAGTCTTTTCTGTTATACTGGTAAACAATTTTGTTCAGAACGTTTTCGTATGGCTCTTTCTTTTTCCCTATAAACGTTATTTTCTCTTCTCGTAAAATGTTTTCATAATATTCTAACGTATGGTCCTAAAGTTTTGGGAAAAATTTCAAAAGCATATAACTCTGACCACAATAATCTTATATTTTTATTAAATTATTCAACAATTTAACTAAACTATCCTTATTATAAATCAAAATTCAAATGACATACAAGGGACCATTATTTTCGATTTGCCTAATAATTCCCCTGACACGTTGCATCATCCTTTGGACGACCTCGGCGTCAATTTCTCTAATTTTTGTATATATGCGGCGTCTTAACTGTTCCTGATTTTGTGCTTCCCATCCGTTATTATAGACTTTCCGACTTAATATTGCCCAGAACTCTTCAATTGGACGAGCCTGAGGTAGGTTGGGGGGATTGTCTGCTTTCGGTACAAAGGTAATGTTGTTAGTTTCGTACCAGTCCCTTGTGATCCTCGCGTAATGACATGAAGCAAGATCTGGCCAAAAGACTATTTGATCATTTGCATGATGTGTGTTCACAAACTGAAGCAATTTAGAGAGACATCTTTGAATATAAATATTTGCGTTTAAGGCTTCGCCTCGAACAACACCAATGTAGGGCTGTGAGATAAAGCCAGCCTCAGAAATTGCACACCATACCAAAATTTTGTCCTCAAATTTTTTCTTACTTTTGAATTTTATTTTATCAGGTACATTTTTGTAATCGTTCGTGTAAAACCCATCGTTACCCTTCATCTCAGAGTTGGACAAAGTAAAATATTTTTCATCGTCCATCACGATCAACTTGTTGACGAAATGCACTCGCCTTAACGCGCGGCAACATCTCGGAATTCTCTCTAATTGATCCTCTGTGTATTTTGGAGCTTTCCTTCTTTTCGGGTAGATAATATTGTTACTCGATAGGGTACTGTATACTGTAGTATTTCCAACATGAAATCTTCTGGCCAGTTTTCGCTGTAAGACCCCAATTTTGTTCTTAGCTGCTTCAATCAGTCTTGCCTCTCTTATATGGTTCAAAATCCGCGGTCGGCCACTTTTACGCAAGTTAACACATGGTATCCCTTCTTCACATTCTCTGATTGTACGATAAATTGTCGATTTGCTTATGTTTTGATCTCGATAAATATTAACAATATCTCGATCCGACATTCGTCCAACCATATTATAAACACCTCGACGAATATCAATTTTATAAGACATTTTGCAGAGCACAACAAAAAATATTCTGCTTTTTTTATTAAATGTCAATAACTGATGATATTTCAATTCCATGGCCTTCTTTGTTAAATGCATTTTGCTTCTCAATCAGACCAGGTGAAATTTTTCTCAAAACTTTAGGACCATACGTTAGAATTGATCCCGTTATGCGCTGCTCAAGTCACTTTCATTTTTTTGTTGTTTAATAGATCTAGATTCTTCGTCGAACCAATCTTTGTTTCTTCTGGCCGTATTATATTTTAAAACGCCTTCAGCCGTTGTGTGCATAATTTCCTTACATTTAGTCCAGTGTTCTTCTATACTTTGATTTTCTTTGATTTTTAATAACGCTTCGTTTAAAATTTGCAAGGAAATATCCCTAATGGTTTCAACTCTGTAATTACAAACAGTTTTCGGTTTTCGGGAATGGGCTACCATTATAAGATCTTGTGGGACACTCTTCAATAATGTGGCCGATGATTTGGATTTCCTCAGAGTCACATTGAAGAAACGGCCGCTTTTCCGATCTATGTAACATATGACTTAACACTGAGAGCCATTGGGTGGGGGTTTATTTAATTGTCCTGGCTGTTTTATTTCTATAAAACCTATTCCCTATATAAAGCCTATAAAGTGGATTATCCAAATCATCATGTTACTTACTCAACAGAGTGTGACCAGTAGAAGGTGAATGAACGAGATAAAAGGGAGAAAATTAGAATACTTGGGACATAATAATAAGAGGTAGCAGATACTCGATGTTGCATTTAATATCCAACGGAAAGAGAAAAGAGAGAAAATTGTTAGGAAAAATGTACTCGTGGTTCCAAAACCTTCATTAATGGACTGGCCGATCATCAGATCAATATACATGCAACATATCGGAATATTGTCACAACAATAAACGCATGCTATCACGATACCAACGCCTAAATCTGCACACGGTAATGAAAGAAGATATATCAGTCTTTGTTCTCAAATAAAAGATTTAATTATTTTTAATACCTTTTAATTTCCACATGTTTTATCTCCAAACAATAAGACAAACACAAATTTCTATAAAAATGTTTGTTGTACGTTTGATGAAATATATAATGTGCTTAACTATTGTTTCAATGCGTATATGTTGCGGAAACGTGTTGAGTAAAATATATAATAAAACGAATTCCTATTTATAGAGCACACTATAATATGTTTTTAACCCATTTGTTTTAATTTGCCATGCGATGAAATACTCACTTTCGCCAAGGACAATTTCACCTTGCCTGCTAAAAAAGGAAACCTTTTTAGCGTGTTCGTGTATTTTTTGGCAATCGTAGAAATTACCTACGTTTAAAACTCTTTGTTAGAGGGAAATAAAATCGTTGAAGGACTACGGTAAATAATAGATGCTGAAAATTCCGTCAGCAATACATATGGCTTGAATATATTAAGTACAATTTAAACCACAATTATTGATTGTAATAAAAATTACACTTTACGTTTGCTTTTGACATTTCGACTTCCACTCTGGAAATCGTTTTCAAAAAAGAGTATTTTAAAAATAAGGAGTTATTTTAACTTGTGGATGTTTATTAATTAGACGTTTAGCCATTTAATCACCAGCATTTAATCCACTTAGCACTTAGTACTTGTACTCATGAGTACTGTGCTATGAAACCGAGCAACCTAGCTGTAGATGCCGTAACCAACCCAGGTGGAAAGTTGGGCCGGAACTGATGAGAGTGGGTGAAATGGTCCTTCAAACGGGGGTTTGGCGTTGGGCTAACTATTAAACAATGTACAAATTTGTTCCCATTTGTTCAAATAAAGTAGATATGATCAATGCTTTTCTTGCGGATCAAAATTTATATGACGTCATATGTTTTTCAGAGCACTGGCAAAATGAAGAAAATTTAGAATTAATTAGCATCTCGTGCTTTTCATTAGCTAATTTCTTTTGTAGGGTAAAAAAGAAACAAGGCGGAGTTGCAATTTATGTAAAAGAAAATCTTATGTATTCTTCTCTTAATCTAAATGAATATAATGTACAGAAAAGTTCAGAGTTTTGTGCAATTTATGTACCTTCAATAAAAACCAATATTTTAACTGAATACAGATCGGGTAAGGGTGACTTTGACTTGTTTTGGTGAATTTTGAGAATGTCATAACGTCCTTGCTTAGTAAAGCAGACAAACTGATCATACTTGGTGGTGATTTTAATATAAGTTTTAAAATTGAATCTGACTCTTTTGATATTCAAAATCATTAACATCTTTTGGTCTAAAAGTAAATATAAACGATTATACTAGAATCTCATCCCAGTCCAGTAGTTGCATCGACAATATTATGACAAATTCTTCTGATTATATTTACAGAGTGGGCGTATTTGAACCTTGTACAGAAGCTTAAACGTGCACTAGCTAGTACAAAGATGGACTTTTTCTATGATATTAATAATGATCCTGATTGTTTGACAGTCTTTCTTACCGAAATTCTAATTGTAAGGACGCTCACGAAATTAATAGCAAAATTTTGAAAGAAACTTACCAAATAGCTTTAACGCCTTTTACTCATCTTATTAATTTAATTCTATGAACTGGAGTATTTCCAGAAGTACTAAAATACTCAAAAGTACTACCTATCTACAAAAAAGGTGATTCGCCAAAAACTGACAATTACAGAACCATAAGCATTGTTTCTACTTTTGGGAAAGTAATTGAAAAGGTTATCAAACAACAATTTTATTCCTATTTTGAGTCAATGCCCTTTCTTATCTATGTGGCAGATACTAACTGGTAGAGTCTAAAGGTCATCTCTCCGATTTTCTATCCGTAAAACATGGAGTCCCACAAGGTTCCATCTTAGGACCTCTTTTATTTATTATTTATGTCAACGATTTGCCTAAATTCATATCTCCGTACAAATCACATATATAATCGACTAAACTGGTCGGCTCATATCTCACAACTTAAGAAAAAGCTATCAAGTTCATTATTGTTGTCAACTTTGAAACATTAAAAATGACATATTTTTCTTTATTCCACTCTTACCTAAACTATGGTGTAATCATATGGGGCAATTCAACAAATGCACTTCAAATTTTTAGAATGCAGAAGAAAGCTGTCAGGATTTTATCAGGGGTTAGTTATTTAGAACACTGCCAACCTTTCTTTATCAAATTCAAAATTATGCTACCTACTCTGTTGACATTTCAAGTTCTAACTGAAATTCGCAGAAAACGTGCCCATTTAATAAAGCAGTCTAATGTCCACGTCCACAAAACATGAAACTGTCACTACCTACGAATAAATCGCTGTAGATTAAGTCTCTCAAATAAAAATTACCTCAATTATAACTATTCAATATTATAAGGATCAAAAGATGGAGCGAAGTTGCTAGGAATCGACGGATGTGGCGACTTCTCTGCGACCATTTCAAGATGCATAAAGGTTTGTAGAACCAATTATGATGATGATGCTGACCTTTATTAATTGGCGCTTTGTTTTACTAATTTGACAGGTGACTTTCTTTGGCCTCGATCTTGTGGGCAAATAGCCATATTTTGAGTTGAACATTCCACAATTTTTCTTTTGTTATATTTGGGAAAGTTCTGTCCCTATTATTGTGTGTCTAAAGTTTTTCTATGGTTTTCTATATTTGTTTGTCTATATACGTCTTTTATAAAAGTTTCCCGTAACAACATAAATTGCAAAAGAACAAATAAAATCCACATGAAAGAAACGTTTCATTAAAAACATGAACTTTATATTTTGTGGTGAGATTGCATTAAACTCTTCTCGTATCTCTAGAACTTACAGCAGTTCTTCAAATAAACACGAATTGTATATAATCGCATGGGTTCTGTTTGTCGTAATAAAAGTTATATTTAACATAGACAAAGGATTTTCAACCTCAAGCGCTACGCATCCTTTGTCCATTCACACAAAAAGTGGGAAAGTTAAAGGACAGTGAATGCATAATATAAAACGCGGCCCGAAGGATGTATTCAAATGAAATTGATCAAACTGTGTGTAAAAAATATGGAATTTTGCGAGTAATTAGTTTTTTTTTTCTAATTAATCAAATTATTCGTACACAAGTCGTAATAAAAAGTAAAAACCATTACTTCAAAATAATCTATATTTTATAAATAGTATTTTTGCAATATTGCATCATTATTGAAGCCTTCTAATCTATGGGATTTGTGGCTACTGCCAGATCGTTTTGAAATTAAAAATCCAGTTCTGGGTGTGGTGGATTATTGCTGAAGTTGGAGTGTGTTTTGACTCTTTTCAATTTCTTCTGGTCCTTGCATTGAATTGTCCAATCTTATATCTTCTTCTAGTCACTCAGCCATCTACTTCTAGGCCTTCCTCTGCACCTGAACCATAGTATGTCTAGTTTATTATCCGTCCTAGCATATCTGGGTGTGGTCATCACAGTATGTATTCAATCCATTCTAATAGGAGAGACTTTAATGTTCCTGGCTATGTTTTTCCCTTTAATTCTTCTTTAATTTCAACATCTGTTTTCATTTTTCTTTTTGCGTACCTTGTTAAATTAGCATTCTCTTACATAGCTTTTGCTAGTCAAATAGTGAATTTGATGTATTACCGTGTTTATTTCTTTTTGTAATTGGATTCCTCCATATTTTATTAATTCCCCTAATATGTTGTCTTTTCGTTTCGGATGTTTGTATTTTTTTTTTGTACTTCTTCTATTCTTCTTTTATTGATCTTCTTCTTCACAGTGTGTTTCCTACCTGCCACAGTGTGTATAACATTTGTTCATAATATTCTTTCCCTATTCTGTTAATCTGTTTACACTCAAATTCGGTTTCTCCTTTTTGGTTATTTAGTCCACTCCTTTTGATGCTAATATTGATTTCTTCCTATAACTTTACTCATACACAAAAAATTAGATATCTTTGAATGCTCTAACCACAGAGGGATTACGTTCCTAAATGCAGCGTATAAAATATTCTTCACTATAGTATGCCACCGTATGCAGAACAAATAACAGAAAAATACCAGGCTGATTTCAGAGGTGGAAAATCGACGATTCATCAGATTGCAACCCTGAGACAAAATTTAGAAAAAACACTGGAATATGACATAGATACTCACCACATGTTTATAGACTACAAGGCAGCCTACGACTCTGTAAATAGAAATGATATGCTCAAAGCAATAAAAGAGCTAGGAGTACCAAATCAGTTGTTAAATTTAACGAAACTAACTTTTGAAAAAGTTGAATGTAGAGTACGAATCCAGAGAGAACAGTCTGAAACCCTTAAAACAAATAACGAGCCGCGTCAGGGAGCTCCTGTCTCTCGAATACTGTTTAATCTGGCTCTGTAAAAAATAATACGTATGTCACAAATCACAACCACCACCGGTTCAATAAATAACAATTCGGTGCAAATTCTTGCCTATGCTGATGATATCAATATTGTTGGTAGAACGGAAAAAAGTTTATGCCTCTAGCACTAAAAGAAACGGCTAAAACAATGAGTTTCATAATTAACACAAACAAATTGAAGTACATGAAAATAATCACACAACCACAAATCTTACGACCTCTTGTTATAGAAAACGATGTCATCGAAGCAGTTAATAAGTTTGTAAACTTGGGAGAGCTCGTCATCACTGAAAATAATATTACCGCAGAAATAACCCAGTGATGAATCAAATAATTCACGAAGTGAGAAAACGACACGGAAACCACGGGTAGCGCCCGTTTATGGGAGCGCATAAAATCACGATACTATGCTATGCCGATGATGCAGTACTAATTGCTGATAACGAAGATGGCCTACAAAGGCAGCTCCACACCTTCAATATCACAGCAAACAAACTTAATATGAGAAAATCAGTAGAAAAATCTAAATGTATAATGATCAGTAAAGAGCCGCGTAGATGCAAACTAGAAATAGACAGCAAAATTGTAGAACAAGTAATGCAATTCAATTACCTAGTAGTAGAGATCACTAGTGACAGGGATATAAGAACAGAGACCACAAGGCAAGCATCAAAAGCGGCAAGAGTAAGTGGTGGCCTCCGAGAAACCATATGGAGAAACAAATATTTGACCACGGAAAGCAAAATAAAAGTATACAAGACAGCAGTAAGACCAATCCTAACATATGCAGCGGAGACAAGGACCGATACAAGAAAGACGAAACAACAAATCAACAATATCGAAATGAAAGTATTAAGATCAATAGCGGGCATATCATTAAAAAACAGACAAACCAACAGAAGTATACGCAAACAATGCAAAATTCAAAATATTAACAGGTGGATAAAAACAAGAAACAAAAACTGGAACGAACATGTAAACCGAATGGGACCAGATAGATTAGCGAACATATGTAAAAACAACAAGCCGTATAGCAGAAGACCCGTTGGAAGGGCGCCAAAAAGGTGGAAAGATAATGTACAGTCAACAACGACTGAAACAGAATAAGAGGCAGACAAACAGGAGTAATCCTAGTGGCACGAAGAAGAAGAAATAAACTGTAGAATTTGCACGACAAACAGATGCTACTTTGGGATCAATCTCCTTCTTAAATCCTCAATTACATCGAGAAATATAAAGGTAAAACTCTACAAAACAATAATCTGCTCAGTCATAACATATGGTTCAGAGACCTGGACTCTAATAAAAAGTAATGAAAAGATGTTAGGACGTCTAAGATAGGAAGTTGGTAGAACATGTATTGCGGATGGAACAAACTAGCGCAGCTGGCAAAATGCTCCGTGATAGACCTATTGGTCAGACAAGAAGAGAAAGACCCAGAACGAGGCTCCTTGAAAATTTCGAAGACAACATGAGAAATTTGGGAATACATACGTGCTGGAGCTGGACGGAGGAAGACGATGGATAGGGAAGACTGGAGAGACGAAGATAGGACCCACACAGGGTAATAAAGCCAGAATGATGATTACAATAGATTTGTTTCTCATTCTTTCTTATTTACTCTGTTTTGTTCTGAAGGGTTGTTGACCCATGTCACCCTAGCAGAATTTTTTAAAGTTCTCTCTGCTTCCTTGTAGTATCAGCCTTTATTTCTTATTATTTTTACTTGATATCTTTTTTTATATCTGAGCTCATTCTTTTTTAGTATGACCAAGAATTCGTCTGTATCCGCGTTTGCTCCCCTGTAAATTATCGGTCTTCAGATCTTTGTTTTCTTGTTTTTTGCTTACTCCATTACGTTTATTTGTCTCTAATACGGTAGTTGCCTTTTAGCAGTATGTTAGTCACACTAGTTTCTGTTTTTCTTATTATTATTAAATTCTCAACGTATGCATTTATATGTATCGGATTTACAAATATATTCTTCTTGTTCATTTTCGTTTTTCTTAGTATTTGCGCCAGTACCAGGTTGAGTAGTTTTGGGGAGCAAGCGTCGTCCTGCTCTGGTATGTGTTAAACTTCTCTGTTATTTCTCCTTGAAATTTTCTTGACCGCATCGAAGGCGCTTTTAAAGTTAATAAATATTACATAGTTCGTGTTAAATTCCCAAGAATTGTCTAGAATTGGTTCCAAATTATTTATCTTCGACCTTCTTAAAACCATTTTGGTTATTTTGTAATATGTACAAAGAATTTTTCATGTACCACCGTTTTTTCTTATTCCCATATTTTTATATAAAGAAGCCTAAAAATTGATATCATATTGATTTATATTTGTTCAATGTCCTTAGAACCTTCTCCCAGTTATTAGTTAATCATGGCATGGTTTCAACATATCTTAACATTCAAATAAAAATTAAAAAATGAAGGTACCATTGTAGGTTAAATCGGAAAAACCGTTTGAATCGTCTCAAGGCTATGAACCTGGCATATTAAAAAATCCGTTTGATTTCTGCCCAGTTTACCTAATACTGTATTTCTAACAAAACTTCTTGATACAACGTAGAATGGTTTAGGATCGCTGTAAGACGGGCTGGTTCCAGCTTGACCAAACAATACATAGATCACACAGAAGCATGCAAGAACAAACGCTATTGAAAACTAAATAGTATTAAATATAAACATTTAAATATTTAACTAAGTGTATGAAATACCTAGATGATACTGAAAGCAATAACAGAGATGGTTAATATAATTAGTTATGTACCGGTACGAATGATAAGAATATTTGCACAAAAAAATGTAGATAAAATTTTTCTAGTTCATATTACATTGATGACATCATACTGTATGGTACGTGACCGTAAATAAATACTAGTGTAAGTAGAAAATGGGCATTCCAGTTATTAATTTGTAGAACAATACGAAAATGTTTCGTAAAACCTCGCTATGATTCGACATTTTGAAGCTCTAGAAATAACTACTTCTCGGGTACACACTGTATAACCAATAACGCACATGAGTAATTGCTAATTTCTAAGCAAAACATTTAATATTTATTACACAAATAAAGTGTTGGTTTTCATTCTAATAAATTGGCTATCACGTGCTACTGAATGCCAACTTTAGACTTATCTTTGCCATGTGACCAATAAATGATCATTGTTGATCTTAAAGATAGTTCTATTTCCTTAAATGACTTACATATTTTTTAATACTCTTTGAGTTTGTTTTTTAGGGCATTTAAATTTTTTCAGATTAATAAGTTTTTGCGTTAATATATAAAAATAATGAATAAATTCACGTAGGCCCAACCAACAAGAAATTTGAAGTCGATAATCGATTACTGATTTGCAAGGACAACTCCAATTCGACATAATGTTCGTCTATTTGTATATGCTGTTGGCGAAAACTTCCACCTTATGCATGATAATGCTCGTCCACATGTTCGTATGGCCAGCGCAATCCCCAGACCTCAATCCTATGGATTCGACCGTTACTTGATGAAAATTAATTTTATATAATAAAACACTAAAAACTTTGGTTTCAAAACTTCCACAAAATTTATTATAATATTTTATCACTACAGCTGTTTCGGCAGAGTGCGTTTCTCAAGTGCAAACTCAACTTGAGAAAGGCACTCTGTCGAAACAGCTGTAGTGATAAAATATTATAATAAATTTTGTGGAAGTTTTGAAAACAAAGTTTTCAGTGTTTTATTATATAAGAATAAGGTTTTTAAGTAAAAAAAAATTATCGTTGGCCTGTGTTATGAAAAGAACGTGAAAAGAATTGCTTTCAAAGTAATTCGGTTAGTGACTGAACACTACTTGCATTTCCGTGAAAATTTAAAAGCCCAGATTGATAACTTAATAAAAATGATATATTATCAGACATCAAACATGTCGACGTTCATGCTGGATTGTATTTATTAAATAAATAACTCCCGCTATCTGGCAATCAATATTGTTGTTTGTTTCTATAATCATATCAAGCGGATTTTCTTAAAACATTACAGTTTGTTTTGTGCTCTATAAACAAAGGCAAAAGTTCATTTAAAATTTGTTGATCTTGTTGAGAAAACTTGAAGGTAGTTTGAGCTTTTACTACAATTAAAATAAATTTTTAAAATTAAATTAAAAAGTAGGTACAATGTTATCAAATTATAAGAGCACGACAAACAAAAAGAAAGAAATTATACAAAGCCTTGGGATATTTGGGAACATGCAGAAAAATTTTTGGTTTTCGTCCAAAATCGCCCAAAAACCCAAAGATTCTGAACAAAAAAGGTCCGTAGTAACTTTTCTTACATTGATTGTTGTCGAGTTTTAATAAGCGCTTGAAATTACAAAAAAAAAACGCCAAATTGAGAAGAAAGAAGAGAAAGTTTTAATTTATGCAAAACGGTTTTGTTGATTGTTGACGGGAAAAACCAAAACATATAATTGGGATATCTCAGACAAAGGAAACAAATGGAATTTTGGGTTGTTTGAAAATGCTAGACCGTGATTGAACATACTTTTAATGTTCGAAAGTCCTTAATTTAAAAGAAAAGTGGAAGCAGTTTTGGTTCATTGTACGCTGACTGAGAAGAGGGTAGTAAGTTTGATAGCAACAGTATCTGGAAGTACAACCATTTAATACTTACGTAAAGGAGTTTTTTTCGGTACGAGAGATCTATGTTAGGTTTTGGGGGTAGATCTAAGGTTAGCGAACGAGGTCTACACGAGAATCCAGGGCGCGATTTTGAACAATCTCACACAGAGAAATTTTGAAAGGTTAATAAAAGGTTATAAAGTTTGTTTAATTGTTTATAAGCTCAAAAAGTTAGTATAGGTAATTAATTCAGGGGGATTAAATTTGGACTGCTCAGTTTATTTTTTTCAAATTTGTCGGATATCCATATGTGGTATTATTTTTTTATATGTAATGAAATTTTTGCTAGGTATTTGGTCAATATATTTGAATAATTTTTATTTAAAATTTCTTTTATTTTCCTTTTACTCCTGTTGCATATTTTAACACTATTACAAGGTAAAGGTATTTCAGAATTCAGAGAGAACCTTGAGATAACACTGAAACAAGTGAATTAAGATTTGACGTCTGTAATTAAATATATATATATATATATATATATATATATATATATATATATATATATATATATATATATATATATATATTAAATTATTTTAAATTCTAACGAACCTGAGGTTAGATAGATCTTAGTTGTAAATTTGTCATCTAAGGGACCGTTTGCGTTGTATCTTGTTTACATTATTTACTCCTATCTTATTATCTTATCTTTAATGGCTCATAAACAATGAAATTGTGCATTTTTCACGTCTAAATTTTAAGAAAAGAATTCATTCTAACCATAAAAGTAACTATAATTACTTTGTATTGCAATCATAGGTGATAATGTGTCTGAAATTGGGAAGATATAGATGTATTTGTATAATGTAATCAGTACAAACAAAATAAATTGCTGTAATGCGATTTATAGAGAGCAATGCATTACGCAGTAAAATTCTGTACTTGGTTCACACGATACCCACACGATGGGGTCTGTCAAATCCCATTGTAGCATGATTTCGTCTACTTCGTTTCTTTAGGATCTTTAGTTCGACTTCTTTTCCTTTTGTGTAGGTATATATATTTCTTATTTTTTAGGGTACTAAACTCAAATATGATTATGATACTTACTAAAGTGTATCACCTATTATTTATTTACATTTACACTTAATTTTATTAAATTTTGTATTTTTTTAAGACTATAACAGCTTTTATATGGTTCAAATAGAATTATAGAATATCTTGTACTGGATTTTGAAGAGTAGGCAACACGGCTGAAACACATTTAAACACAGACATGTCTACTATCTATTCACAGCTGATATTTTCTTTACTGTCAACCTAACCTCACTTTCTGGTTTGCAGTACAGGTGCTCAGTAAAACGTCTAATCGTGGTTGTAAGAACTCTGCTGACAGATTTTGTTATATTTTTGATGAGTTAGTTATTAAAAAACACTAAAGAAACATTACAGACTTCGTGAAAAAGATTTATTTCTGAAATTTTGGAACTAAACTTGGTGGTCGGAATAAATCTGGACCCGCATAAGGTATGTTTGTATTGAAGATCTTAGAAAATAGTCAAAAAAGAAGAAACAAGCCTTTAGGCTTCGAGACCGTGACTGGAAAAACAAGAAGAAAATAGGCTACCCTCACCTAATGCCGCCATCCGACCAGTAGGGCACGATGTAGATTTGCCGATCCCAAAATCTCAAAATGATTTGATTCTGTTCAAACTAAAGTGTTTTCTGATATACAGTCAGAGCTAGATGAACAGCTAGAACAAAAGAAAAAGCTAAATTGCTTGGTTCTAGACTAAAAGAAAAGAACTTGTTGGCAGTTGGAACCAGCATATGAGTATACGAAGAGATAGCAGCAGTTTTCAACATTTTTTGAACAAGAAGAAGAAGGTGATGTAGTGTACTGCTCAGACATTTCAGGTACGATGAACGAGTTTGGTATTAAATACAAAAAAAAGTGGAGACTGTTGATTGATTAATTCAAAGCTAGCTATATACAAAGCTAGATTACATAATGGTAACACTTATGCATCTATAACCGTTGGCCATTCTGTACATATGAAAGAGAGCTATGAAAACCTAGAAATAGTGTTGAATAAAATTGTCTATTCTGCTCATGGTTGGATGATATATGGCTATTTAAAATTAAAATGTATATTTCTTGGTCCTTAAGGTGGTTTTACCAAATTTCCATTCCTCTTGTGTGAATGGGACAGTAGAGCTAGAGATCGACATTTATGCAGAAAGAACTGGAACATTCCCCGCAAAAAATCTTTGTAGATCCTAAAAACACTCTCCTAAAACGTCTACATATAAAGTTAGGCTTTATGAAACAGTTTGTAAAGGCATTGCCTAAAGATGGACCTTATTTCAAGTATCTCTGCCAAAAGTTCCCAAACTTTTCAGAAGCTAAACTTAAAGAAGGCGTTTTTGTAGGACCCGAAATTAAAAAATGATGTTCGATGGTAACTTTGAAACCTCAATGACCATAAATGAGAAAGAAGGGATCTTTCAAGCAAGTTGTTACACAATTCTTAAAAAATACAAAAGGCCCAGAATACCTATTGTAGCTCACATATTAAAGACCGTTAGAAAATTAGGAATGATTTTTTTTTCCAGATAGACTGGTGTATACATTTATATGTTAAGGAAAGTTAAGTTAAATCGTATTATTCTTGGCTCGAGACTATAATATGTGATTTAATTTATGATCAACCTTTTTGTATACATATCCTATATTCACTAATATCATAAAGATGCTCCTAAAACAATCATCTTCCTCAAAAACTGTCGCAGCAGGTGTAGATAATTCAAAAAATATGAATGACAAAATCGTTATAACGTATTTTGATCATTCCAACGTTATACATTTATCAGTTAGTAAACAAAGATGTGTGGGACGCAAATGAGTCATGAAAATAGAAATTTTAGTAATAAGTAATAGGCCAATCCTTGATCTGACGAAACTGTCGATGTTTTATTATTGATGTGTAAACAAATATTTCCAGGTGGTTTGTACCAAATGTAACGTCGATAAAACATTATTATAGAGATAAACAATATGAAAGCGGACATAGTTTATACACTTTTGGAATTAATTTCAGACAAATTAGTTACTTTTAATGCAATTTTAATTTAATTGAATGTGATTATAACCATTTAGATAATTAATAGTGTAAATAAATAATCAACAGTGTATTTAAATACGATAATTTCAATATATATGATAACTTCAGACAGTAGAACTCATCAGTGCATCATTTCTCCAATATATATTATAATTTAATAAATACACTCCACTAAAAAAGTATCGCATCACCTATGAAACTGCAAATTTTTTATTAAAGTATTAAAAGAAAAATGCAGAATGTACGAAAAGCAAAGGTTTTATTTAATTTATTTCATAAATTAGAAGTAAGCGCACAAACAGCATTGAATAAAAAAAAAAAATAAAAATCAAAAGTAATGATAATTTAGTAAGACGTATTGCCTCCTCTAGCTCTTATAACATCTAGACAACGTTGTGGCTTACTTCCAATTAATCTTCTTAGATAATCTTGATCGATATTATCCCATTCTACGGTTAACAACCGTTGCAGGTCCTGAAGATTAGCTGGCGTCACATTACCAGATCTCACCCTTCTGTAAAGATGGTCCCAAACATGTTCTATTGGATTTAAGTCCGGGCTGTGCGCTGGCCAATTCAAAACCTGTAAATTTTCCTCTTGAAGGTACTCGGTAACGATTCTTGCGACGTGTAGGCGTGCATTGTCATGCATTAAAACAAAGTCATTATCAATAAATGGGGCGTAAGGAACAACATGCATTTCTAAAATTTCTCTAATGTACCTATCAGCAGTTAAGGATCCTCCATCTAGCTGTACCAATTCGGTTTGACCCCTAAGAGATATTCCGCTCCATAGCATAAAAGATCCTCCTCTAAAGTCGCCTGTCTTAGGTTGCATTGAAAATAACGCTCGCAATCTCGTCTATAAACTGGTATTCTTCGATCCGAAGTGTATAAACAAAATCTTGACTCATCCGTAAAGAGTATGTTACCCCAGTCGTCGATATTCCAGTTTACGTGCTCTCTTGCAAATGTTAGACGTGCTATACGGTGTTCCCTTGTAAGTCTCGGGGCAGTGGCAGCTACTCTGGCCCTAATTCCAGACTGTCTTAAGATGTGCCTAACAGTTTCTGAAGACACACGTACATTTCGAGTCTCAGCTAAGTCATGTTGAAGTTGACTTGCAGTCACATGTCTTCGACGCAAAGTCCACATGCGTAGTTGCTCTTGCGTACAGCTCGTCTTTCATAAAGACCAGTCTCTCGGTACCTTACTACCACTCGTGATACTGTCGACTGATTTACACCCACTAAATTTGCCACATATCACTGACTCCTTCCGTCTTCAATGTGGGAAATTATTCTAACCACTTGATCTCTCGTTAAATTAAAATTTATATTGTCACGACCTTCCATAGTCAATATTTAATACGAAATTTTAAATTAAACGCAAACTGTATACTTTTTACCAAAGTAAAATAAAGACTGATAATATAAAAACCAGACAAAATAGCAATTAACATTTTTTTTTCTTAAACAGTAAGCTGTATTTACAAATTTCTTTTTAATATTTATTCTAGCCTTAATATTCTTAAGGACCAGAAAGAAATAAATTAACCAAATGCTGTCAGAAATATTTGTAATGTTATAAGTGATGCGATACTTTTTTGGCGGAGTATATTTAGCAAATGTACTACGATACTGGTCTACGAAACATCTGGATTAAATTGCATATAAATCATCAGTATTTTTGTTTTAAGGAATATTTTTACTTTCCTTCAGAACCATTTTAGTTCTAATTGTATAAGCTACAGTGTAAATTATAAACTATTAAAAATACTGTTAATTAAAAGCGGCAAATTGAAATGTTTTAAGAATAATAAAGTGTTTTATTAATGGTCATTTTAGACCAATAATGGCGAAGTGTCACCTTGCTTCCTTTCTCCATTTTATCGTCGGTAGCAACAGGCCAATAGTTTCTTGCCAAGAATATTCAACATCCCGGTTATAAAAACCTACGATAATCTATACTTTGTCATCGGTTTGGAATATAAAATGTTTGTTATGTAAATTCAAATAAAAAAGATTTTGGTGAATTTCCAAATATTTTATATTCCAATGATAAGTACACCTACAAAGTTATTCATATCTATGTTTATAATCGCTGCTGGTCGTCTAACGAATTTTGTATATTCTTGGAAAATAGTGATGAGGTTTTGGTCTTTTTTACTTTTTTAATCGTACAATACTTTAGTGTGGAATGTTTTTTTCCACGGATATACAAGGTGTTTCCAGTGTAAAATATAATTTTTTCAAAAATTGCTAACAACACGTGTGACACGTTTTGTCGTTTATTATATACAGGGACTAAACTCTGCCTGTATTAGGTGTGGGTGAACTGAGTAGCTTTACACCTGATACAGCCGGTCCCAAGCCCGGATAAAAGAGGAGGGGAGAGGAGTAACACCTCTATAAAAAACCAGGGTTCAGCTGGACCGGCTGATAGCACCCTGTAAGGGCACTTTGTCTAGGGTTACAGATAAACCGAATGCTTGCCGGTATAAGCAATCTCCCACTTACTGGCCAACGGCTTCGGGCGGATGAGTTGGTGAGTGGTAGGGCACTCTGTTGTCCTGAGACCGAGAAATCGGCCTCAAAGGCGGAGAAACCAAAAAATGGTCAACGGCATCAGGATGTAGGAGGCCAGAGAAATCACTACAGTAAAGATCCTTGTGGATATCTCGAGAGAAAAGAAAGACGAGAAAATTTTACCAAAAACTGAACAAAAGCAAAAAGGAATTCAAATAGATTTAAAATTTTCATAGATTTCCAGCAAGCATATGATTCCATAAAAAGAAGCAAATTGTGGATAGCAATGTTAGAAATGGGAATACCAAGAAAATTAGTTGAATTTACGTAAATGTGCGTGACAGACTCATATGCGCAAGTAAAGATAGGAAGTAGAACATCGATGCCATTTGGTATAAATTCAGGACTTGGGCGGGACCCCTTGTCACCGTTGCCGTTCAATTTTGCTTTAGAATATGCAATAAGTAAAATATCGTCTGAGCTGACAGGAGGATTTGCTGATCAAGGATCAAAACTGTTGCTGGCCTTTGCTGATGATATAGATGGAGTCATGCATTCTACAAGAGACGTGAGAGAGGTGTTTTCACAGCTCGAGGAGGAAACAGGTAGTCTGGGTCTCCGAATAAATGAAGAAAAGACGAAATACATGGTAGTAAGCAAAAATCGAAGACCAAGATTTAGGCAGAACATCAGTATTAATGATCACAAGTAGTAAAGGAGTTTAAATACCTAGGGGCGATAATCACAGCGGACAAACACATAGAAAAATAGGTCTCAGCAAGGATAGCTGCGGGAAATAGAGCATTATACACTCTTTCAACATTATTAAGATCAAAGCTGCTAAAAAGAAAATCTAAATTAACATTGTACAAGTCGATTATTCGCCCAATTATTACATATGGCAGTGAAACATGGACTCTCAACCAGCGGGAAATCAATAAGCTTCTAGTATTTGAAAGAAAGGTTCTCCAAATAACATTTGGCCCTCAAAGAGATGAATTCATAGGGGATTGGAGAAGACGCTGCAATGCTGAATTGGTGACTCTGTATGGAACTGAAAACATAGTTAGACATATTAAGACAAACCGAATAAGATGGGCAGGTCACGTGGTACGATCAGAGGATGACAGAGTGTTAAAGACAGTGTTTTTTGAAAGACCAGATGGTAGAAGATTGGTAGGCCGACCGAGAAAAAGATGGAAGGATGATTTTGAAGCCCATTTATCTAGAATTGGGGTACAACAATGGGAATAGAAGCGCAAGATCGTAGAGGATGGAGGGCGATAGTGGATACGGTGAAGACTCATCCCGAGTTGTAAAACCAGTGAAGAATAAGAAGAAGAAGATGTTTTCTATAAAAAATATTGCTTTTAATTATGTGTTTTTAATATCATCATCATCACTAGCTCGACAACTCTTTCTGGGTCCTGGCTTGTTCTATGATTTTCCGCCATTCTGTTCTGTTCCTTGCTTTGTTTTTCCAGTTGGTAATCTTAAGTGTTTTCAGATCTTGTGCCACTTGTTCCATATATCTAATTTTCCCTTTGACCTTCTCCCTACTGGTGTTTGCCTCATTATATGTTTTGGTGTTTCAGTCTCCAACATCTGTTCAACATGGTCCATCTACCGCAGACGTCCGATCTTTATGGATGTTATGACCTCGGGTTCATTGTATGTTGTGGTAAAAGCGGTAAAACTTATGCCGTTTGCTACATTTCATGTATTTTCGACTACAACCAACACTCATTTATATTTATAAGATGTGGCATTATGAAGTTTAGCAAGAGTTCTCCATATCTTACGACTAGAAGTTTCATATTGATTTAAGTCTGTTCCGATTACTTTTCTCTTCGTTGATGTGGCTCTCATAAGTACTCTTCTATACTTTACTGGTCACATCTACTGCTTAATCTATTTATGATGACCTTGATACATGTTTTGGCCTAAAATGATTACATAACACTATAATATTCGGTGCAATAATTTATTTCATTGTCACAATTTGAAAGGTGAAAAAATTCTATATTTCCGATGTTATTTTCAGATTATCTATTAAAAAACTGGCTAGTCACAAGCCCATTATATATGAATATAAGGGAAAATAGAATGACAATGGCGTCATCCAATCGATATGTCGAGGAAAATATGTTTTAAATAACTGAAATATGCAGGAAAATGATAATTTTAAAGATAATAGCTTGTCCATTTTTAGACTGACGCTATTTGTTTTGTGCAGTATACAGTGGAAGAACGAATTGTTAGACACACATGGTAAAATTTACCTTTTTGGTTTAAAACTATGGTTACATCTATATTATTTTATTGCATTTGAAAATTATTGATAACATAGTTCTTGTGATAATTCTCAATGTATTTTGTTTTAAAAATAAAAATTATATCCTCATAAAATATAGGCCTTTAACTATTAAATGGCGTCAATTTTAATTATTAACTGTTACAAACACAGCAGCTTGTATTTTGTTTTCCAGGAGCTGGGAAGCGAATCCAAGGACTTAACTAAGAACGTGAACATATTTCTTTAAAACTTCCACCATATCATCCAGACTTAAACCGTATAGAAATAGTTTTGGCGCAAATAAAAAATGAAATTGCACAACGAAATGTTAATTTTGAGTTAGAAGCTGTAAAAGTGCTGGTGGAATAAGAATTTGCTAAATAAACCTTTAACAATGAAAACTGATGACTCTACTAGGAAAATAGCTTTCATTGCCAAAGTTTAGGATTGGTACGATCAAGGTACCAAAGAAATATTTTCGTTGTTTCTTGATAAATAGAAAACTAGTAACATTCCAACATTTCACTAACCAGAAGCAGACAATAAAGTAAACAAGGAAGACGAGCAGCAAAATCTGAGTCAAATGTAAATTATCGAACTGGTTCCGGCTACAGGTCATACTTTTGAAAATGAAAAGGAACTACTGAAAAGTGACCAAGAAAAACGCGATGAAGCTCAGTAATGACTGACAAAGGTTCAGCAAGCGAGCATAACTGGCACAACGAGAAAAATATTTGATTGCTTGTTATAACGAAACATAGACCCAAAATAGGCTCGATATCTCCCGGTAAAGCATACAAGAGAACCACAATCATAGACTTAGTATACAAAAGTTCGCTCAGGTCGCAGCGTAGAAAGTTGTACGAGACCAATCTATTTCACTGAAGACTACAATGAGTCAAAGATCACAATGAATGAACACAACTCTGTTCTTTTTCTTAAAGTTCCATCTCCTATCGGAGGTTGGATATCATAACGGCTATGGTCACTTTGTTGGCTGCTGCTCTGAAAAGTTGTAGTGAACTACAATTAAACCACTCTCTAAGGTTCTTCAGCCAGGAGATGCGTCTTCTTCCTATGCTTCTTCTTCCTTGGATCCTTCCTTGCATAATAATTCTCAGCAGCTCATATTTTTCTCCTCTGGTTATGTGACCCAAATATTCTAGTTTTCTTCTTTTTATGCTGTTCATAATTTCTAACTCCTTATTTAGACGTCGTAGTACCTCAGCATTGGTAATCCTTTGAACCCCCTGCATTTTTAATATTCTTCTGTAACACCACATTTCGAACGCTTCTATTTTTCTTATGTGTTGTTTCTTCAATGTCTAAGCTTCCATTCCGTATAGTAAGATAGAAAATATGTAACATCTTAGAGCCCTCAATCTGAGATGCAACTGAAGGTCTCTGTTGGTAAGCATTGTCTTCATTTTCACAAATGCTTGCCTTGCAGTTTCAATTCGGACTTTGATTTCTCTACTTTGGTCATTTTTGTCATCAACCCAGGTTCCCAGATATTTATATGTCTCTACTTTTTCTATTTGGGTTTGCTCTATCATTAATCTTTCATTTCCATGTTGCGTTTTTGAGACAATCATAAATTTAGTTTTTCTCTTATTTATTTTTAGTCCGTATCTAATGCAATAATCGTTAATTCTATTTACCAATTCTTGTAGCGATTCCAGGGTGTCTGTCATTATAACGGTGTCATCAGCGAATCTTATGTTATTTACTATTCTTCCGTTTACAGAGATTCCATCACCCAGATCCGCTATCGCTTCCTGGAATATGGCTTCACTGTACACGTTAAACAGTAATGGTGACAGAACACAGCCCTGTCTTACTCCTCTCTTTATATCTATATTTTCGGACTTTTGTTCTTCTATCTTTATATTGGCCTCCAATACAGATTGATAATGATTCGTAAGTCTCGTCTGTCTATATCTTTGTTTCTCAGTACTTCTATTAGTTTTTCATGTCGGACCCTGTCGAATGCCTTCTCGAAGTCGATGAAACAGGAATAAATATCTAGGTTCATATCTAAGCATCTTTGAGAGAGGACATTAAAAGCAAGCAATGCCTCTCTCGTTCCCAGTCCCTTGCGGAACCCAAACTGAGTATCATCCATATCATCTTCTAGTTTTCTATATAATCTTCCATGAATCACCTTTAGAAATATTTTGAGAGTATGGCTTATTATTGATATTGTCCTATAGTCTGAACAATCTTTGACATATACTGTTTTTGGTATTGCTACAAAGGTGGACACCAACCATTCCTGTGGGATTTTTCCAGTTTTATATACTTCATTAAATAGGTCCAGAAGTACAGGTAGAGTTTCATCGTCTAGACATTTCAGTAGTTCCGCAG
Source organism: Diabrotica undecimpunctata (assembly GCF_040954645.1). Classification (NCBI taxonomy): domain Eukaryota; kingdom Metazoa; phylum Arthropoda; class Insecta; order Coleoptera; family Chrysomelidae; genus Diabrotica; species Diabrotica undecimpunctata. The sequence goes on from NC_092812.1 coordinate 34,963,042, forward strand.
GTATTTCGTCTGGACCTACAGTTTTTCCGTTTTTTGCGTTTCGTATTGCTTGTTCGATTTCCTCTATTATGATCTCTGGCCCCGTTTCGCTGTCGATTTCTTCCGGTTCTTGTCGATTATCCTCTCTTACAACTCTGTTAGTAATCCATTAATTTTTTCTCAATTTTAAATAGTAAGCATATTCTGAGTTTGATGTTCGGGCGAATCAATTGATCAGATCCTGATGAATAGAACTGAATTTCCAAAAAGGGTAAGAAAAACCGTCTTAGTTTTACAATGCGATCTTTTGCTAGTTATCAAAGAGCTGCTTTATAATTTTCGAAGGAACGATGATTATGCACACAAAAGCGCATCTTCAAGTACAGAATTTGTCCCCAAATAAGAACACACAATTATATATGTTTCTGCGCATTGTTAAACAACTACAATAAAAGTTTTCACTTTCAGTAACGTCCAAAGAAGTGAATGAAACTAACTAATCAAAAATTATTCAACATTATTATCACGATAGGGTAGATTGATAGATAATAAGCACTTAATAAAAGTTTGACGTATAAGTGAAATAATTACAGAAAACTACAGTGAAAATACGATTTGTAGTATAATTTTCCTAGTTTTCAATTAAAAACCGAATTCTCTCCTACTACTTATATTTTAATAAGAACATTTTATCACCCACCTTAGTTGAAACTAATAATTCTTTTGTTAGATAACGACTCTTGTATCGAATTGTAAAGATAACTTTAGTTTTCACTCTTATTAGTTCGAACCGAGGTACCAATTAAAAGTTTATAATTAATATCAACTAACAGAAACTATTAATGAAGTAAGAGGTTCAATATTTCTGATGATTATTCAGAAGATCGTTATCTGAAGATACAGCTAATCAAACGAGATATTTTAATTCGGAGTATCTCGTTTTAAATTGAAAGCTTGATCCCTAATTAAAGAAATTAAGTGTTGTTTGAACAATTTTCATGTTTTGTTTATATTATGACGACGTACGGTTGTCATAAATTTTATTTTATTAGGTAATATGACTCTTTATTTATATCCGGCAATATTGTAAAGTGTCGTCTGACGGAAAGATCCCTACATGAAAGTGAAAAAGTCGAAAAACTGTTTTTTCTTCTTCTACTACTTTTATCTCGGCATTTTGTCTGTCTTTCTTCAACATTGCCGCCAGTGGCGCACACAAATTTTAAGGTCTCAAAATGGAGGTAGCATCATAAAAAAAATTTTCGGTGTCCAACCAAAACCCGTCTTCCCCCAGAGGATCACTTTATAGGTGCGCTATTGATTGCCTCTAATTCTACTGCCATATTGTTATTTTATCTCTTTCTATCTATACTTTTTCCTCCTAATTTTGGCTCTATCTTATAAGAATGTTGTGATATGATTTGTAACTTAGATATCTGATAGTGTGGAAAATGCAACTGTGATAATTAGACAGTCAAAATGCATATACCGCATATTTTATGCAAATAACTGGGGAATTTATTATAAAATAAATATTTTAACTATTGCTGAAATATCAGTGACTGCCATGCAATAATCGTGCAGTTATTTGAATGGAATTTCTTCTACTGAGGCCTTTAGTTTGAGATTATAAAAAAAAAGTTTCCTTTTGTAAACTCGCTTATATCAAGCATAAAAAATATTCCTCAAATTTTAGATAAGAATTCAACTTTATAAAGAAGTACTTCCAAATATTCCACTTCCACCAGACCCGTTCCAACACGACGGGGAACATGATTGGAATCCGCGTTTTTCTATTCAGGCCATTTCGTAGATTTAAAAAATATAATCGACGCTTTAACGGATGAAACTTCCCAATCTCTGCTAGATGCTAAACAAATTTTTAAAAACAACGTTCTTCAGAAGCAACTTTCATTCATTAAATCAAATTTCCCAATTAGAATCATCAAAGTTGTCCTTGGTAGAAAGCATAGCCTTAAAAAAAAATGAGATCAGTGTGTCAAAATGTTAAAGGTGACATTGGAAAAGATATTTTTCAAAAATTTTAAACAATAATTTAATAAAACAATGGTTTTCAGAAACTTACTGAGGTAGCTAACGTTCTTGTTATTAATTTTTGTACGTACACAGATAGAAGCGATAAGTTTTTATGGGAAAATTTTGATCATCATTTAACAATCATTTCGAAGAGGAATAAGACAACGGAAAACAACAAGAAAAATATTTTCAAGTTCGTGGACACTGTCTGAAGTCTTTCTCTCTTTCAGTCAGTGTGTCTGTCTCTTTAGTTCGCTATCCTACTGAGAGCAACAACTAAGGAATAACTAAATACAATAATATCAGATCCATAAAAGCATCACTAGAAAAATAATTAAAAATTAACCTTCTTGCTTCATAAAATATTTTGCACTGGTATAAAAGGATAGGTATAATAAACATTTTGGAGAAAAAGAATAGCAATAGAAAAAAGAAATCGTTAGAAAATTGTACCAATGATGTTAGCAGTGACGTTGAATTGATAAAATATTCTATTTTATAATGGTGAAAAAATCGCATGGTGAAAAATTATCAAATCAACTATTATCTACTAACCACTAATAACCAAACGTGGTTGATGTGGTTCATGTGTTTAAATAAAGAAAACTTAAATATAAAATGTTACGTAGATATCATTCTCATCACTTGCTAGTAGAATATCAGCGACAGATTATTTAGAACGTGGTGCTGTGGATTAGAGCGCAGAACTGTGGCAGCTATTTTACAGTTTTTCTGCGTTACGCTTGATCTATACTTTGGGCCTTTATATGGAGAAAGACGGAAGGAATATTGGTGGACGGAGTTTTCGATCGGTGTGATGTGGAGGTGTACCTTCACAGCTATAATATACGGAGGGTCCCTACGGAGACGACCTCACCCCTCACTGTTGCCAGTAAATAGGGAGAAATTGGATACATGAGTATGGAGGATGGTAGAATTCATAAACACAAACACCTACCTTAAGAATATTGATGAACGAGGATTACAGCTACCAATAAATAGATATATAGGAATAAATAGGAAGTAAGGTCCACTGCCACAGTTATATACATCCTATCATAATAAAAATTTCACGCAAACCCAGAAAGAGCCCTTCCAGATCTCAATCGTTTTGATACCTTAGGTATCTGAGTAATTACCATTTTAATGGGAATAGGCCACAAAAGTTTACTGACGTTTCAATTTCCACTTCGAAAATCGTTCTCAAAATACAAACATTAAATAAATTAAACAAATTTTGTTTTTTTTTACTTGGTGAAAAGAACAGATCCCTAAATAATTGTATTAGGTACGCTACTGATAAAAATAATTTATGAACAATTGAACAATATTGATCACGTGATAAAAAACTGATTAATACAACTGTATTTCTCGTTAAAATCCATAATTAGTCATCACAAACACCAGAAAAACTGAAAAAATATAAAAAACTGAAAACATGTATGTAATCGCTCTATTCCAAATTTAATATAAGTTCATTTGTCCCTGAAATGGATAGTTAATATGAAAAACTGCCGGATAATAAATATTAATGCCGTCATTATTATACTTTTTATCTGTCAAAATTCAAACACAAATGTTAAATAACCTGTTTTATAGTCTAGAAATTCTAATTTTAAAGAGATCTTGACAAGGACGTTGTAGTCAGTGGATGTTACGATATACAAACAAAAACTTAATAGCGTTTTACGACAATAGTAAACGTTTTTCTCCACGACCGTTAGTAAATGTAATAATTCCGAAATCGTTTTTAATAATAGAAAGTAAAAAATTCTCACTCTTGTTAAATATCTCTTCTGAAACACCTGCTTTTTCGAACGCGTTTTGCATGTATTTATATCTTATAACATAATAAAAGTTCCATAAATCAACGAAATACCCATAGATTGCCATGGATTTCAAAACTGTCAGTGTCGGGAAATGCGGCGTTCTAGTTATTCTGAGACAAGTTTCAATGAACGAAAAATCTGGTGGTAATGGACCGCTGGATTTCAGTACGAAGTTCAACCAAGATTTTATCCTTATGTCTTTTTTGTATTGAAAATTTCATATGAGATAAGCAAAAAGAAGAGGAAATTTAAACTTGAACAGGGTTCGTTTTTTTGAAAATCGAATTTTCTGCAACTTTTTCAAGGTAAAATTTTTCATTTTCACAACCTGTTATCCATTTTTTGCAGGTTTATTAACATTACATGTTTAGGTCATAATTAACTCCCTTAGAGCACCAAAATTTTTAAAAACAGAATCAATACTCCTCTATCGATTCGTAAAATGGCATAAGGGAGAAAATCGTCACAAAAAACGCTTAAATACGTGTTTTCCTATTTTTTCCACTTACGGGTAGGTTTAACCCCTTAAAAACAAGCACACTTCGCCCATATATAACTTTTGCAAAGAATGGTAATACAAGCTTAAATTCAAATTTTCAGCTAAGTTAAGGTAGAGTGTCAACAACAAGAAAACTCGGAAATAGTTGATGAGTTGTTATCACTTCTGGACGAAAAAGGAAAGAAAAATGTTCGGATACAGCTGAAAACTTCTAGTAGAATGGCTTGGAGTCTGCTGAGGAAACTAGGTGGTGGTACAACAGACAAAGCAAGCTCAGTTACTCCTGATCAGACAGCTGCCAGAACAATGAACTTAATACAGGATCCGGGATAAGATGCACCTCACTCCAATTGTTTCCCGTCCTACCACGAATTAGCAAAAAGAATGCGCTATTAAGGGAGCATAAAAAGATTATTAATAAACCTGTCTGACCTATCACCCTCATCATTGACTCCACAGCCCTGATTGGGCCATGGCCTATTCAATTAATCCTCTTCATAACTTTCGTTCTCCAGTTTTTATTTTATAGTTCTCTCAAATCCTACTGTACTTGGTCCATATATTGTATTTTTGGCCGCCCCTTGGGTCGCTTTCTCACCATTTGTTGTTGAGTTATGATTCTTGCTGGTTCAGATGGTTCTATGCACTCCACATGACCTATCCATATCAGACTGCCTGACCTATACATCAAGATGTTTCTCACTTAAAAGAACTAGGCTAAAATCCAGAAACCCGCCGCTGATAGCTTCCAGGTTCCTAACATCAAATGACTTTGAGATAAACAAATGGTGGGAAATAGAAGGCAATAAAGCAGAGAACTACATATTCATATAGTGCTCCATCCTAGTCAAATGGTTCCAGAATTTGATTTGGAACCCGTACCGGATAGGGTAGATGTGCTGACATCTTAGCAAAGTGGTGTTAGATTCAGTTTCCAGATTATGACTGTGGCCATTAAGGAACCACCATAGAACACATTACTTCTGCATGATTTCTCCGAGTATATCCAGAAGTCCAGGACCATGGAATGACTTCCTTAAAGCAACAGATTGGATACGTAAGTTAAATATGAACGTTTTTGAATGCTAAGTTCACAAGATAATCTAGTGAAGATGAAGGATAAAATACATTACACGGAATCGAAAGGTTAACCGCGAAAAACATGAAGAAGTTGATTGTCAGAAGACTTGCAAAATCTGGCGTGCATCAAAACTTGAAGATGTGTAGCAATGTTGTAAGCCGAAATTACGGTAAACCAAGTCTCATAACAGGAACTGCAAATCAATTACAAAGATGACAAACATTAAATAAGGCAAACAAAACGAAAACATACTATAATTAGTTGTTAAAGTAAAGATAACCTATTCAATTCTGCAAAATGATCACATCAAACTTGATTCAGCCTTCAGACTTGAATATGGCACATAAAACCATTTGCATACCAAAAGAATTTTAATAATGCAAGGCAGGCATTGAATAAACTGTTTATTATCTATTATTATTTAGACTAAGTTGTAAATTGTGACTTTTAAATTTAGATTCAGATTTAAATTACTAATTGGTCTGATTGATCAGATCGTATTTGTATAAAAGCACCGAACAAGTGTTTTTTATAAAAAATCTTACAATAACAATAGTTTTAATAAATAGCATAGTTAAGTTATTGCATTCCATGCTCTTATCTATTCTGATAATTAATTAGTAAATATGACAACTAGATTTATAGATTGTTTTGTATTGAAAAAATAGTATGTGAGTGTTAGCTCGTATAAAAATGTCAAAAAGGAGTTTTTCACTCATAAATTTCATCTAGAGTGCATAAACTCAGAGACCATTTAAAAAATAGATAGAAAGTATAGCTTGTCTTAAAATATATCGTCTTGGCTTTCCGTCGTTAAAGGATTATTGGTTATTGCCATTATTATTAGATACACATGTTTTAAATTTCTCCCTGGCCGCTCAGGGTTGAATCAGCTACGGCTGATGTTGAGGGAATTAAAATTAATAGGTAGTATCAGTCATTAAGAATCTGACTTGCTACTGTGTGTATAGTATATTATAGTATATTTGAAAAATAAGTGGAGTAAATTCTCAGAAAAAAAACTAAATTGTTAAGCATATTGTAGTACGTATGCCTTTCGTACAACGTCAATATTTAAGCTTATTTTACGTTGGGTTTGACTATTTTGGGTTTGAAATGTTTCCACGTCACATGGACTATCGTAAAATTACTTACCTGCTATTGTTAGTAACAGTAGGCTAGGGATTATTCAGTCATACACGTACTTTAAGGGAATTACATTATTTGTATCGGTTTATTAGATATTTAAACCATTTTCAAAGCATATTACATATATCTATATAAATCTGTTTATTTTAGTAACCTTATTTATAGTTATTTTTGTCGTTATGATAATGACCCATTAAATAACAAGAAATAAAGAAACTCTTAAAATAAATAGGTATTTAGTTAATGGTCTTTTGATAGTTTAGATAGAAAAAGTCGATTAGAGAAAGATGGTTTCCGATAAATGTGAACGCTATTATAATAGTATAAATTTCGATTTTGTTTGGAAAACCAATTATTAATAAAATAGTTTATTGTCTTTAAATAGTCATTCATAAATATCAGAATATTTTTGTTCAGCCGATTATACGCGAGTGAAGAGATCTGACACAGTTGTTTTTTGCAAGAGTGAATAGTGAGATTATAGAATATGGAATTAACGTGTGAATTACCGTCAACTTCATTGTTTATTTTTTATTTATTTATTTTTTTATTGCTAATATAATTTTCATTCTTATTTCCAATATTATTAGTATTAAGAATATTATTAATTATTAATAGGAATGTATAAAAACTTAATTTTTGTGTATGTATTTGACCTTTCAGTATAATTTATTGTATTTTATTGTTTTATATTAACTGTGTGTTTCACAATTAATAGAATTTTTATTCTTTTTATGTGTATCTTTTTATTTTAAACCAGTATTGGATTGGATTCACTTCTTTGTTCTAAATATCCAAATAAATTTAACGCAAACTTTTCTTTTAACATTACATTTTAGTTAGAAGATTGCACGCCTATGTATTTCGAGGTTCAAAGATTAGTATTCTGAGAATTTACTCCAGCTTATTTTTCAAATATACTATAGTGAAGTTTGTTCGTAACAAATACGTTTCGTTTCGAAAAAACATTTGTTATTAGAAGCAAAAGACATAATTAAAATAGATAGAGGTCTAATCAAACAAGATGCTGCGAAAGATACATGTTTACTTACAAAAACGCCAATATCGTCGATAAAGGATATTGTAAACAAATAACCATTGGCAGGACGAACAATTTTCAGTCTCATCATTTGGAAAGTACTGAAAAAGATATTATAAGAAGAATAATATATTCCCTTTCAGGAAAGTCAGAAAGAAAATCAGACAGTTCCTACGTTAGATAAAGTTAAATTGAAGTTACAGGAAGAAGAGACAAATGTAAATATAAGTTGTGCCAGCCTCCATAGAGTTAGTTGTAAAATGGGTTTAAGTATCGTAAGATAGTGTTACGATAAATATCATGGCCTAAAATAACTGTAAATATATTATGACTAATTCTGTTTTTGTACAATTCTACAATAGACAAAAAAGCAGTAGTAATGGAATCACACAGGCTGCGCACACAACTTTCCTACACCTTTAGACGACATGCTGCCCCAGATCATGACAGATACACAGGAAATTTAACTTTTCTCTTCAGACAGTCGGGATGGGAAATTTTATTTTTCCTGCGAATAACGCGACTCCGGTTAACTGCAAATTCCATAGGTGGGACAACTGCAGTGGCGCACCCAAGGGGGGTTAAACCCCCCAGGACTCTATTCTGACACTGTTACTCACAAATTTTAAGGACTCAAAATGGAGGTAGCACCATAAAAAAAATTTCGGTGCCCAACCAAAACCCCCACCCCAGAGGAAAATTCTAGGTGCGCTACTGGACAACTGATATGGGAAGGGGCTCGTATAGGTCGACCACGCAAGAGATAGAGTGAAAATCTTCCATAGAGGCAACAGACCTCCAATGAATAACTCTTATATAATGAATTTAGAAGAAGACAGTATTTGCACAATTATATGTTAAAATGTACGAAAATAAAATCTACTGCACTCTATACGAAATCATGCTTATTGATTGGCGGCTGTATGTCGGGTCTTGTTTCTAATACACACGTCATCAATTGTATTACAATGGATATTTAGAAATTCTTGATTTATTTTCAATTAAGGCATCCTACCAGTCGCCTATTTGCTTTGTTTACCTACTATCTCACTTCTCTCTCCAGATCTCTCTGATCGGAATATTTTGAAGAGCCTTGGGCTTAACGAGTCCCCTTGTATTATTCCGTTGTCTATGTCTATAGATTCCATAAGTTGGCCATCTATTCTGACTTCCATCTCGTTGGATTCGTAAATGTTTTCAGTAGTTTTTATCATTTAAAAACGTCGATAACTTATAAACCAATCATAAATTAACCTGATTGAATCACCAATCCATATTAGTCAGCAAAGTATATATTATAATCATATATTATAAAAACTTTAATATTCACATTGCAAAACAAAATAGAAATACACACGTAATTTATATATTATGTTGATTTTCGTTCACAATTTTCTACAAATTCAAATCAAATCCTAGCTCATTTAGTTTTGTTATTAGTTGCTATTATTGAAGGTTTTTTTATTAAAATATTGGATTAGTTATATTTCTAACATAATAATACTACACGCCATTTGAAAATTATTTACCACAGTTTCTCCATTTTCGTCCAGAAATTTTTTTTTTCAGAGTTTTATGGATCTCGATAATCCAAACCTCCATGTTTCTTGTAATGAGTTCGGCGAACTTTTTAAATTATTATTATTTTAAATTATTCAAATCTTTAAAACGGCGATTTTTGAATGTTAATTTACTAATTTGTTGCTTAAAAAAACTGTAAAAAACCTAAGAATTCTTAATTTTCAATAAATGTTAATACCTATTGTAAAAAATGAACCTACAACCTTGATATTGAGTGGAAGTTGGGTCTTATAGTCTTCGAAACTGAGTTAAAATTTCATAGTAAATCATCAGTTGGTTTGAAAGTTGTTCAATTTGTTTATCGCAAACAAATTTTGCACAATAAACTTACAACGATTCTACGGGCAGCACAAGCAAGAAGGGAAAAAAACCATTTCCAACATTGCAAAACGTAATTGCGAAACCCAAAGAGCAATGGAAGGACAAATGTTGCACATAAGACTAATGGATAAAAAGAAAAACGAGTAGATAAGAGAGAAAACAAAAGTGAGGGATGTTAGACAAGAAGTTGCAAAATTGAAATGGAGATTTGCCGGACACAATATAAGACAAAAAGAAGACCGATGGAACAAAATTCTTATAAGTTGAAGACCGTGGGATTATAAACGAAGCAGAGGAGGGCCCCAAATGAGATGGACAGATGATATCAAGAAGCACGTGGGCTCTAGGTGGATGACTATAGCGATAGACAGAGAAGAATGGAAAAGGATTGGGGAGGCCTATGTCCAAAGATGGACCGAAGAAGGCTAATTTGATTGAAAACGTTTATCAAATGTAATAGAAATAATTATTCAATTTTGTGTAGCGTTACAGTAATAGTCAATAGAACTCCAGCGATCTATATATAGATCACTTGATGCTAATATGATTTTTCTGTAAATGTTTATCATTTGGTTCCACAAATCGCAATGAACAACAAAACGTTCAAAACAATGGAAGAAGCCTTGGAGTAGTGTTTTTCAGAGGACATCGAAGCGGATATCGCTGTGCTTCCATCAAAAGTTGATGACCAATCGGATGAGGACGCCATTATCGACGATGACATTCATCAATCAGCCAATCTCGTCCACTGCTGAACATAGGCCTCCTTCAGTTCTTTCCAGTGTTCTCTACACTGGGCCGCTTGTAGCCAGTTTCCCGCTACACGTTTTATATCATCGGCCCATCTAGTCGGTGGTCGTCCTCAACTTCTATTATAGTTTCTGGGCCTCCATTCCATAATACGTCTTGTCCACCGTCCATCTTGTGTTCTGGATAAGTGCCCTGCCCAGTTCCACTTAAACGTCGTGGTTCTTTCGATAACGTCTTGAACTCTGATCTTTGCCTGATTTGTTGGTTTGTTATGTGGTCTTGAAGGCTCACGTTCAGCATTGCACGTTCCATGGCTCGTTGTGTAACTCTGAGTTTATTCGCAGATTTTTGCGTGTGTTAAAGTCTCTGCTCCATAAGTTTGTACAGGCAAAACACATTGGTTATAAACCTTTCGCTTGAGGCACATGGGAATTGAACTTTTTAGAATATGGCTTAATTTGCCAAATGCTGCCCATGTCAGGTCTATTCGCCTCTGTATTTCATGTGTTTGATTGTCTCTGCTTATTTTGATCTTGTGTTCCAGATATGTGTAAGTGTCTGTTTGTTGTATGTTATTATTGTCTATAGTTCTATTTCCACTCATTACGAGATTTGTCATAAGTTTAGTTTTTTCAAAGTTTATCTTTAATCCTGCGCTTTCAGACAGACTTTTAAGCGAATGTATCATAGAAACTGTATCCTGTAAGTTATCTGCGATTAATACAACATCATCTGCAAACCTTAGATGATTTAATCTTTCTCCATCCATATTGATGCCCAGATCTTGCCATTGAGTGTTCTTATTATATTGACTCTAGAGCAGCTGCCGTGAACAATTTTGGTGAAATATTGTCTCCTTGTCTAACTCCTCGACCTAAGCTGAATTTTTCTGTGTCTTTGTGTAGTCGTATACTTGATGTACCATTCTCGTAGATGTTTTTGATTAGTGTCGTGTACCTGTAATCTATTCGGCTTTGATTTAGGCCTTCCTTCAAACTCTGCAGAATCAAAAACCTTCTCGTAATCGACAAATACAAGAACCAGTGGTATGTTGTGCTTGATGCACTGTTCTATTAAGATCTTTATGGTATGCAAATGGTCATGTGTGCCATATCCTGCCCTGAAGCCTGCCTGTTCCTTGGGCTGATAGAAATCAAGTTAGGTGTTAGTCTCTTTGTTAAGATTTTCATAAAGAGTTTGTACATATGTGTCAAGAGGCTGATGAGACCCATCTGGCTGACATTAGTCAGCCAGATATAACTGATATTTCTGGTACTGTGGAAGTGATGGTAAATCCTCCAGAAAACGAAGAAGAAAGCGATGAGGAGCTGAAAGGGCCATCGACAGCTTCTGTTGTTAAAAAAAGAAAGAAACCGCAGAAAGTAAGACCAATTTAAAAAAAAATCGTCCGCAATACAATTTGTCCCCAAATGGTGATGCATATATTATGGAAATTTAAGACGTGTTTTGAGTGACATAAAAGAAAAAACTCCTGTAAAACATTTTTTTGATGATAAAGTACCTATACGATCTTATCGTAATCGAAACAATTCGCTATGCTAAAAAGGTAAAGAAAAAACAGAATTTTACCGCATCAAAGGACATCACTCGCTAAAACAATTTATCCGTTCAAAACCAATTTGTTTTGGATATAAATTATGGACAATCTGTGTAGATGACGGTTATTGCTATAAATTTGCCTTATTCTGCGGAAAAGAGGCAGCAGAACAACACGTTTTTGAACCACTTGGAACACTGTCACCTATCCAAGCTCCCATCAAATATTTTTTGACAATTTCTTCACGTTCCATAAAATTATTGTCAGATTTAAGAAAAAAAAGTTATCGTGCAACAGGCACTTTACGCAATGACAAAATCTTAGGTGCGCCACTAAAATGTACCAAGAACATTGAAAAATGTGCCCGAGGTTGCCATGATTCAGTTTTAGATCTCGAAAACAAAATACTCTTGCTGAGATGGAACGATAATAAATGTGTCACAATGGCCACCAATTTTGACAAAATTGAACCACTGGCTTCAGTATCAAGGTAGAATAAAAAAAAAGTTTATGTGTGGTGTAGATCAACACGACTGGCTTCTTGAAAAGCACCATATACCCATACGAGGGAAAAAGTGGTACTGGTCTCAAAACCTTTTTAACTTTTTTTAAATTCTTTTGATAGAATAACTCTCCCTCTCTCACCTGTAGAATCATTGGAATTTAATTTTTTCTGACTTATGTTATTGCAAAAAAATTTAAGCTAATTATTTACCACATTTTTAACACCATAAGATCCAACTTTATACGCAATATCAAGGTTATAGGTTCATTTTTACAATAGTTATTGAAAATCCATTGATAACATTTGTATATAGTATAAGATTTTATAAAAAATGTTAATTTTGAGGTGATATTAAATAGGTTTTTTGTATGTACCAGACATGAAATGTATATTGTTTGGTTGTCCATTTAGTTGTTTATATTTTGTCACAAATAAAACATCATTATTAATGAACAAATATGTATTTATTGACTCTTGAAAGAAAACAGAAATAACGACAATTAAGTGTTAATATTTTGTTGAGCCACCTGTAGCCGCTATTAGAGCTTTAATTGTGCATTGTCTCCTGCATTTAAGGATGACGATTCCACACGCAAATTATTCTTTCTAAGAAATGCGTTTTGTTTGTGATCATATCTTTAGCCACTTCTCTTTTCGTCAACTCCCAAACGTTTTCTATGGGGTTCATATCGAGGCTATTACCCAGCCAATCCAACAAAGGGATTTTTGTTCTGCCAAAAAAATTTTGACAGACCGTGCTGTATGGCAGGGAGCTCCATCTTGCATAAAAATTAATGGTTTAGGTTTTTAATTTAGAAACCAGTCTTGGAGCTGAAGAATCAACCGCCTTTGTACTGGTCTTCATAATCTGAACGACATAGTCAGGATGAAACTTTTCTCCATGACGACGGCGCAAAAACTGAGCTTTGTTCTGCAAAATTTCAAATGTGCTTTCACCATTGAAGCAGACCTGTCAACAATAGAAAAAAAAATTGTGTGCTGGTCTTTCTGTTGGTTAAATGGGTAAATACATTATTTGTGAAGAAATTATGAACTTACCGATCTCCAGAAGTCCACATCTTTATTACGCCACTGTTTGGCCCAATTCAGACGCTTTGGTTTCATTGCAGATGTTAACTCTTCGGCTTCCTGGAGGGCGACAGGCCTTAAAACCCAAATCTTTTAATTTTCTTCACACATTACATTCAGAAGAAAATTTGTGGTAGCATATATTTTTTTCTGAAAAGACCTTTCTGATCTGGGAGTGAAAACAGGCTTTCTGCCGCATTTTTTCTTTCCTTTTAGGCTTAATTCTTCCCCTGATTTAATCTTCTTCTTTATGCGTCGTACCCTAGCTTCAGAAACCTTCAATCTTCGTGATATTTCGCGGTTAGAAAATATTTTAGCATTCACGAGGACCTTTACTTCAGCTTTTTTACTTAGTGAAAGATCGTGTTTTTTACCCATTATGAAAGCGTACAAAATGATTATTTAAACTCTGCGCTAAATAAATAAACATAGCACACAAAGTCACTAGAGCCTCCCTAGTGCCCATGCCGTTTCTCAAACTAGTTGGTTATCGATAATTTCACTACCTTACTTTTTATAAATATCTAAAATTCTAAATCGAGTAAAGATACACTGTTTAAATAAAAAAAGTGTGTTTTAAAAACAGCTTTCAATCTCTAAGCCAAAACGTCAAATAATTAACTAACTTATATATTTGAAAAAGTTTTTATTTTTTATTCTCTGCTCAAGGCACTGTTGTTAACCGAGTTTTCTTATAAAATCATTTTTAATATTCTGTGATTAATTTTAAGACAAAAAACTCGCAAAAGGTTAATACTTACTAACAAGATAAGGCAGTTCAAGGTTCGTGTCCTATGAAATCAAGACATGTATTATTAAAAAACCCATACATATGTTTTATTAAGGGGATGTCTACATTAAAGAGAATCAGAAATAACAAGGATAATTCAATTAAAATCAAGACAACTGATTACGAATCAGTTTATAGTTGCCTTAAAAATATGTCTGTAAAGTTAGCATATCAAAAACAATTTATTGCTGCAACCGTTTCACAGAGACAATGATTGTGCTAATTTTACGGTAAATCTAGCATAGCCATAGCTGTATTTCGGTAATTGAAAAGGTTACAGGGCCAATATTGGCGGCATATTGTATTGCTAATTAATTGCTCTTGATTGGTACATTGACCAATTCCTAAAAACTAACCCATCATCCCCCCAGGCACAAAATTCATCCCTGGAAAAATCAAGATATCAGCCAAAAACATTGAATCCAGAAAAGTGAACCGCTATGAATTACCTGTTAGTTTATTGCTAAGTTTTATGCCAAGAAACTATTCCAGTCTAAGTAAAAGAGTGACTACAAAAAAATATTCCATACATTGATGATAGGTCAAGGTAGAACTGTTAACATTGGTGAAAAATCATCCTATAAAACAAAAATATATGGTAGATGAAATGATTAAACTCACAGGCAGGTGTGTGTTAAATAATGTTAGAGCTAATAATTGGCAAAATACTGTCAATAATGTAGAACCTATTATTATTAATTCAGGTAAAGATGATTCCTCATCGGAAGACTCTGATAGTTATTAAATTACGGCACCAGTTCAAGTACGATCCGGAATGTTGTTCTCAGAACCAAAGCACTTTGTATATAAAACCACCCTGTATATAAAAATCTATAGCTTAATCTAAATCTATACTCAAAAGCCAATAAAATATTTACTTAAATTACGTTATTATTATAATGTAAATCGATAGCCTATAAAAACCGTGAGAGTGAGTACGTTTTTGTTGAGCGGTGTAAACGTAGAAAAGTGATGACTTTGGGGAGAGAAAAATGCAAAGAGATGCAAAGAGAGCGTGCCGTTCACGTGATCATTCTATCTTGTCAGCGGCTATAGTATAGTATAGAGCCTGATAGAGAAAAACTTTATAAGATCATGTGACGTCCAGTTACGTCAAAAAAATTGTGTGATATACTACAGAATACCCAGTCACGTAGGACTCAATAAGACGGAAAGTACCCCCAGTACCCTACCCTTCACGTAGGTATCTAGGATGAGTGCGTGTTCGCCCTTATGACGTACAGATATGAATCACCCTATATAAGAACAAATAATAAACTTTATATTTAATTTTTGTTGGTTGGGTAAACTGTATTTTACTCAACAAATAAAAAAATAAAGGTACTAGATTGTTTATTAACGAAAGGATAAACAATTCTAAAATTCCTTTTGTTAATAATACAGATAGCAACCATCGATAACAAAGACAACAATTCAATGATGAATACATGCATTTTTGATGACTCATTTGATAATTTAAATTTATAATTTCTTCCTATTTAACGAAAGTGTCCACAAGTAAATTCCGAAAAGAGTATATCTGTCACCAGTATAGCATTTTAGAGCTTATCTGTACAGATTTTATATGCAAACACTGTGTTACTCAACAGATACTCGGAACGATGATTATTTTTAAAAAAATTTTTGGTAATAATTATACATAATAAATATATTATATACTTACTGATATAGAGGATTATAGAAACAGTAGTCATAAAATAATATTGAGGACAGTTGATCATTGGTGTAAAACAGGAATCTTCTCTCTTGAAACCCATTTGGAGGTAATGAATGCGTAGTTATTTTTATTTTTCGTCTATAATCCGTTTCAAAATTATTGATTGGGACAGTTTTTATGACACAGCTGATAATCCCCAACGTCATCAACCAGTAACAAAGAATTTCAAAATCATTTGAAATTTTTTATCTTAAATTTTGCAAAAATTTTAATAAACCAATAATGTTGTTACCTACATAATCTGCTCAGGTATAAAATATAATCATTAAGAAGTACCTAAGCATCTGGTTTTTCTCATAATTTACACTGGAATTACTAAAAAGAGAATTTTATTGTCGTAATAGAGTGTGGTTGTTTGTTTTTAAGACAAATCACATTTTATGACTATCTTTTCCTTATGTCTCTATTGTTTTTGCTATTAAAAAAAATTCATAATTACTGAAATCTTAGAATATATGGCTCACAAATCAATGCAGAGAAACGGAAAAAGACGATAAATGCAAGTTAAGTATATATTTATACCGAAAAATCACCACTATAATCAAGCAAAACCGTCTGTAGTGTGCAGGACATTTGTATCCCGAGTACCGGAATCTAACATAATAAAAAAATACTAACAGCGCAACCGGTGGGGATAAGAAGACGGGCAAACCAAAGCTGAGGTGGATAGACGGGGTAACACAAGATGCTGAGGAGATCGGAATATCAAATAAAAACTTTGAAAATGGAAGAATTGAATAATAGATCCGAAAAGACTAACTTTGCTTGTTTTTTTCGCTTAGTTGGGGTCTCTACTTTGACCTCTATGGAACTGTGACGGAAGATGGTACAGTTTTACCTGCTGATTGCTTTTCAAGCTTTAGTCACAATACTTTTGCAATATAATAAAGAATCGTTCTGAACAAAGATCTTTGCGTAGATTTTTATATCTTCTCTCTTCTCTGTCTGTTTGATATGATCCAATGTGCCTCCAGCAAGTTGTCGTTCCATCATTTTGGTGGTTTTCCTACTGATCGTCATTTACTGATTCATTTTTTTACCGATATTTTTATTTCTCCATATTGTTGCATCTAGGCAACCTGCGGCTTTGAGCTAGACATTGTGATGCCAAGACATTCACACTTTATCACTTGTATCATCTGACCTTCCTTCTCTAATTTACATCTTAGTAAATTTGCCAGTCACGATCATTGAAAAATTATATTAGCGTCAAACAGAGGCCGTTAGTATTAATAGGAAGTTGACCTAAGAGTGCAAGTCTAAAGGGAGTCAGGCAGGGTTGTGTGCTGTCCCCACTGTTGTTTAATTTATATAAAGACAGAATCTTTAAACATGTCTTGCATAACTTGGAATATGGTGTAAAAATTAATGGAAAACTCTCGTTATATGGAGCGATGACTTAAATGGATTATAATGTCTTTTAAAGTCCATTAAAACGATGGGAATAAAAAATTAATTATTCTAAAACAAAATACTGTTCATTCGATGTTACATTTCAATGACTTCTTCGTTTTCCTTCTAGACCAGAGAAATTAAGTAGCAAATAAAGTCTTTTTCGTGACACTCTTTGATACAGGTATCTAACAACTGCTTTTGATACATAAATGTTGTGATAACAATAAACAAAATATGCAAAAGATTAAATGTCATTTTTTACTTAAAAACAATATATAAACAATGTAAGATCGCTTTTGGATTTTAAATACTAAAGGTGAAGACCGAAAAATTATATGGAAAAGTGACACATATTTACTGAAAATCCTATAAAATTAATGTTTGTAAAGTTATTTTGTTGATTTGTTGTTTAGTTATTGCTTTTAAGTAGATATAGCTTCAAAATTCGATTTTTTGAAAATTATTAATAACTTTTCTAAAAATGCACAAACAACTTTAATATCACGTGATAATAGGTACAATATCAACTGTATGTACAATGTATTCCAACTTTTTAGTGGTCTATCCATCGGTTTTCTTTAATTTTGGAAGATCTACATTGATAATCTATTTGGGAATAGCCCAAAAAAAGTAAACAAAAATAATCTATGCAAGTTAAATAACTTATATCTTTCATAGTATTTTTCTATTGTTTCCTTCTTCTTCTACTGTCGTCTTAGGTTCTATCAGTCATATGTACTTAAATTATTTTCTAATTTCTTTGTTAAATTAGATTTAAAATTAATTACAGATGTCAGGTAAGCATTTCACAAAAATTTTAGCCCAATGGCTTGTTATACAAAAACAAACATCCTTTGCTTTCACCCTTTTAGGCTCTTTTTAAATAATTCTTAACACATGAAGGTGATCACGAAGACCATATTATCAGCCTCATCAAAGACAATGTTTATATTGCAGAAAGAAATTTAACACTACCAAATCACCTTAATCTGAAGAAAATAACAATCGCCCATATGCTTATGATATCTATACTGCGTTCGAATATTATTGATAGCATAGCTTTTATGACACTTTGTCGGGGTGCGTACACAAATCTGTACGATCAAATGGATACCAGGGAAGGAGAAACAAAGATATATATACAATAGCCAAACATCGAGCAAAGAAAGCAAAAAAAAATTGAACCAGATTAGATGTATCCGGGAAAAAATAAAATACTAGTTCACGAAAAGAATGTCAAAAGGCGATGAAAAAGTAGGTACTTTTGACAGTTTATTAAATAAAGAATTTGACAGAAAATCATTTAAGATAACGGAGTGCAATGGTCATCATCACCACTGGCGCGACAACCCTTTTTGGGTCTTGGCTTGTTCCAGGATTCTTCTCCATTCTGATCTGTTTCGTGCTTTTTTTTCTCCAGTTTTTTATTTTTAAGGTTGTTATATCATTTTCTATTTGTTCTAAGTATCTCAGCTTCGGCCTTCCTCTTGTTCTTTTTCCTACTGGCATCTGTTTGAATATTTTGTTTGGTATTTCGCCTTCTTCCAATCTTTCTACATGTCCTATCCAACGCAGCCGTCCTATTTTAATGAATGTTATAATATCCGGATCCTGGTATATCTTGTATAGTTCAGAGTTGTATCTTCTTCGCCATATTCCGTTTTCTTTTGTTCCCTTATATATGTGTCGCAAGATTTTTCTTTCGAAGGTGGCTAACAACGTTTCCTCTCTTTTAGTGAGTGTCCAGGTTTCTGAGCCGTATGTGAGTATCACAGTACAATGGTCACCAGAACAAAAAACGAGGAAGTGGTTCAAGAAGTTCAAAAAATTAAGAAAGTTGGACAAGATGATATTCCCGAGGAAGTGTGGACAGCTTTACGAGAGACAAAAACAAGTTGGCTTTCAGGTTTATTTAATATAAGACGAATGGAGAAGCAGTATATTAGTATCTGTTTACAAAAACAAGGGAAATATATAACAACGCACAAACTACAGGGTTAGAAAACTACTTTAGTTAGAGTTACACCATGAAAATATGGGAAGAGTAATTTATTGAGGGATACGTGACGAAAACGAAATATCCGATAATAAATTGGGAATTGCAAATCAGATCAACAACAGAGATGTAATTTTGATTACAAAGCACCTCATGGAAAAATGCAAGAATAAAGAAACAAACGCTCATATGGTATTCATTGATCTTGAGAAAGCATATGATAGAGTACTTCGAGAGATGTGGTGCGCGCTCAATAAGAAAGATTGTGTGAGACATATATGAGACAGTCATAACTACTGCTGGAAATGTGTGGAAGAGAAGAGAATGGTAAATTTCATGTGAAAGTAGGATTGCACCAAAGCTCGGTGTAAGTAAAAGCAATCCTGGGCTTAAGTCCAAAAGTAAAGTAGAAGGTAAGAGCTAAATCCAAATTTTCAGGCAAATCCTTCGTGACGAGAAAGATTACACTCCAAAACGGTCATTTACTTTAGTAGTTACTTAAAATTAAGATTTACATTAAGGTTAAGATTTAAATTTCTTGTCTACACCTTTAAACATCATGTCCATAATCTTGGTTTTTGTGCATATGGCGAATATGACTTTATTGAACAGAAGCACGATCAAAAGTCGGAGCTTATAGAGAAAGAAGAGATAATTTGTTGGAGGAGTCGATATTTAAGAGAAATTTTAAAACTGAGAAGATTCACTAATATTTTCATCGGAATGAAACTTGGATTAATGAAGGTCGGGTTACAAATGCTCATTAGAGATTTACATTTTTTGTTGTAGTATATTCGAAGTACAATGTGCCTCAGACGGATTATGGGCCCGATAAGAATGGACAACGGAGAAATGAGAAGAAGAATGAACCATGAACTAAGAGACATAATGAAGGGAGAAGATATAGTTAGATTTATTAAAGCACAGAGGCTGAGATGGCTAGGACATATAGAGAGAAGGAAAAACGACCTACTGATTAAGAAGATCACCAGATGGAAACCACCAACTGAAAGACCAAGGGGAAGGCCCAGAGTGAGATGGGAGGATCAGGACATGAGAGATATCAAAATTCTGGAAGTGAGAAACTGGAGGGAACTATGCACATATCGAAATGAGTGGAAGAAAATTGTAAGGAAAGCCAAGTCATACAACAAACTTTGACAACATACAAGTGGAATGCGGAGAGATTCACCGCAATAAGCGAATCAGAGAGCTCTAAGTAAGAGCGGCAAACATTCCACCCAGAATGAAAAGCCCTGATGATGATGATGATATTCGAAGTTTGTCGAGGTAGACATAATATTGTGTTTATAAATTCTTGTAAAAAACAGAAAAAAAGCCAACAGAAATTTTCTGCCATAATAACTGTACTATCATGCACTTTCAAATCGAGTATAATAAAATACAGATGTCCAAAACTACAGGAAATTATGATATTACTTTGAGTTATTTATAGAAAACGTCCCTAAAAACTATATATGAATGAAAGTTTTCAGGTTTTGTATTAATTGGAAAGAGAACATAGCACAAAAAAAGTATTATATTGCGTTTCATACATGAGTTTAAATTAGAAAAATAATTCTGAAGTAGAGTGTAATAAAATGTGCTAAATTACTGTTTAGCCACGAACTATTAGCTAGAATTAAGAACAGTTAAATATATAATTTAACAAGAAAACAAGAAATTCAATCATAACAGTTAGACAATGACCTTGTGTGTTATAATTGCTTTGTGTAAATGGATGTTCAAGAAAATATATCTCCATAAAACTGATATTTGATACAAAACTATAATTGACATTGTAGAAATGAATACTTAAACTCACAGCGGATATAAATAGTTTGAAACAATGTTTACAAAGAGATGAACAAAATACACAAGATTTTTAATTATTAAACAACCACCTTCAGTGTTTTGGAACAAAAAAGTTCCTTTGTAGGACACCAAACATCGATTTTCCTGAAGTTTGTAGTAATTTAAATGAGTTTAAGAGGAAAAATTAGTCCTATTGAGCTGATGTAGTGAACATACAACATTCAATCACATTTTATATTAATATAAAAAAATATAGGGTGTTATTTAGTAATAAAAGAAAACTGGCGGGACATAACGGTATGGGTTCCCGATCACCTGGGAGTACACGGCATGAAAGAGTTGATGAATTTGCCAAAAGGATCAACTATAAAATACTTAGATACAGAGCCGGACATAGGAATGCCAAAAAGCACCCGAAAAAAAAGCGTGAATCTGAACACATAACTTTAACTGAAACAGTATAGTATACCAGTCCAAGCACTTGACAAAATAATATATTGGAAGGGCATAGATTCATAACCGGCTTCCTTACTGATGATACCTATATGCAATGAGGCTCTTTCATTGAGACTTGAAAGAACCTGAAACAGTCTTTGATATCTTGCATGAATGTGAGGCAGCAGAGAACCAGTAGATTGTAGACAGCAAACACTTTTGTAGACTACCAATAGTCTCCAAAAACATATGATACCTATACAAGATTACAGAATGCAGGAATGAGTATCATGAATCAATTGAAGATGTACAATAAGCAAATTGGTTGAAGTAAGACTAGTTTATAACTGACAGCTTAAAAAAAAAGCTTAGCTTTCCATTTGGTTTTAGCTAAGTATAGCTAAAACCAAATGGAATAGGGGCAAACCCATAGATCTTAAAAACTACCATTTGATAAGTCTTCTCCCCTGCTTTACAAATTATTCAAATATATACAAAGGGAGAAAGGTCTACATTCAGCAGAAAACACTACTGAAAACGGAGAAAATGTACCTAAACAATAAATGGGGCCTAGATGTAAGTCTAAAAAAGAGAATTAATTCCATAGGAGGATATAATTACAAAGTGGGAAACATATCACACACCTTTAACATAAATATCTAAGTTTAGACATTTTGAAGCACCTGCAATAAGAGAGAGAAGCATACAGGGTGGGACAGCAATATCAATGGTACATGGAAATCTTAACAGAATTCCCTGGGGTTAGACCTTATTGAAAACTAACAGAGGATATGTACCACAAATAGAAGTAGCATAACACATGGCAAGACGTATAGCAAATAAAAAACATAACAAAACAAACACTACAAACCATAGATTTGAAATTTTGGCGAAGATCAGCAGGAGAGCACACATAAAAACAGCTTTATCAGACCATAGCACATAATTGTAGCTGACAATGGTGCAAAAGAACTTCATGGTATCACCATGTGCAGAAAACAAAATAAAGAAATTAGGGACAGCAACATAGATGAAGATTTGTGGAAAATTTACAGTTTTATATTAAACAAAGAATTACAAAAACCCTTCATTGATGGAGCTT
The DNA here is from genome assembly GCF_040954645.1 of Diabrotica undecimpunctata. Classification (NCBI taxonomy): domain Eukaryota; kingdom Metazoa; phylum Arthropoda; class Insecta; order Coleoptera; family Chrysomelidae; genus Diabrotica; species Diabrotica undecimpunctata. Next base: position 34,985,730 of record NC_092812.1, read on the forward strand.
GACTGTCACATTTTAAATATCTAGAAGATATAATAAATGACAAGGGATAACTGATGGGTGCATAAAATGTAAAGAATATTTTATGGCAGAACCTTCACCAAAAGATATTTTATCCCCAATTTCACTTAAGAGACGGAAATGTTAATTTAAAGATCTATTATCAGAGCAGGGAACAGAGTTTAGAGAAGAAAGCATTCAATAATGAGCTGACGAGTCACCAATACGAATATCAAAAAAAAAAGTGAAAAAACATTGTAAATTCCTGAAAAATGAGAGTCCCTGGACCAAGAGATGTATAGACCTTACAACTTACAACACATATTTGGAGATGCACAGACAATAAGAAGAGATGCTTTACACAAGATACTGACAAGCAATAGATGGAGAATACCAAAAATTAGATACAAAACTAAATCGAACAGGACCTAAAGCCTCTTAAAGTAAAAACATTGGAAAAATAGAGCTAGAAGTAGAAAAATTTGTATGGAAAATATGAGTGGATAGATAGAAAACTAACATAGAGCTGAAAAAGAAAAATGAAATGGGAGTAAACTAAAAACTTCTTGTCAAAATAGTACTGCAAGACATAGAATTACAAAAAAAAGCTACTATTTTAATATATCTATTAAAATGTGAGATGAAACAAAAGAGAAAATTATTTGGAGATCCATAGATAATAAGAAGACATACTTTACACAAGATAGTCCTAATTAATAGAGGAATAATACTAAAAATTGTAGGTAAGACTAAGTCGAACAGGACCTAAAACAGCTTAAAGTAAAAAATTGCAACAATAGTGCAAGGTAGCAAAATTTGTATAAACAATAGAACCAATGGATGTAAAATTAACAAAAAACACAAAAAAAGAGAAAGCAAATGAGATTAAACCATTAAAAAAAATAGTACTGGAACAGATATACATAATTACAAAAAGATTATTTTAATATACAAAACAAAGATAACATATTATGATAAAAAGTTGTTTTTATTACAAGTTCATGAATATACAAGGGTGAAAGCAAAGTAACTTACACATTTAATGATTTAAATCAAGCTCAATGTTTATAAACAATTAAGTGAAATGACATACCTTCCTTCGACATGCTGTTTGGCTGAAGAATGATTAGGGTTGTGAAATCACTGGTAACACAAATGAAAGAAACGCAAACTTTTTCACTTAAACTTTATTATAATACGTATATATCACAAATCCTTTTTGGCTCTCAAAACACACAATCTATCAGCAACATTTCAATATTTTCTTACAAAAACATTTATTTGTTAAACATGCAGACATCTCCAAGCACTCATCACCTTTTTGATTGAAAAAGTTCCTATGTTACAAACACAGATCTTTGATAAAATTATTATAATATATACAGTATGAGCTTATAGTTACATATACATATACATGTATATATATATATATATATATATATATATATATATATATATATATATATATATATATATATATATATATATATATATATATGTATATAGAGGATGATATTCTCATTTCGAATACACTGGGAGGCCCATTGTCTTGTTAGTTGACTTGGAAAAAGTACTTTTAGGCCGAAAGAAGTACCACCATAATCTGTTCTTTTCAGGCACTATCAATAGATCTTATATAGTAGATATGGTTCATTTTAAAAAACTAGTAAATAAAATACATTCTTATGCATTATTTACGAAGATTTTGTTCAATGTATAAAAATATAGAATATTGTGCACTTTCAATGTATAAACCATTTCTCATGTAGTATACTAATAGATTAATGAGTATTTATAACAAAAATTTCTGAATTGCAGGGCTAAACTGAGTGAATAAGTGTAATAATTGCAGTAAAGTACTGTCTAGATCCATAGTAGCAGGAGCCAGTAGTATAATAGACAAAAATGAACAGAACAAGGTGTTGATTAAAATAGGTATCTTAATCAGATCAGTTCAGCATTCACAGTTAACACAAAGCTACTGTCATTGTTCCCAACAAGTAGTAACATTAATAATATTAAAAATGATAGAAAAACAAAAGTATACAGGAGGAATAAAGAAGAGGCATGGGTTGATATTAGAGCATGGTACACCAGCAATAACTTGGTTTTTCTTTTTCAGGGCTAAAGTTCATCTCACGAACTATCTCTGCAAACACCTCGTTGACGTTGGTTCTGTTTTTAGCACTTGCCTCGATGAAAGGACATCCCCATTGCTGAGAAAGGACGTTACCTTCCGCATAATCTACTTCTCTCTGGTGATCCAGATCCACCTTGTTAGCGACTAGGAGAATAGGGACTCGTTCGGTTCCTTTGACTCTGGTAATGAGTTCTTTCATGGGGCGGATGTCTTGGAAGGTTTGATGGTTTGTTAAACTATACACTACGACAAAACCCTGTCCATTCTTTATGTAGAGGTCGCGCATGCTAGCGAATTGTTCAGTACCTGCTGTGTCTAAGATTTCCAACACACAGGGCGAATTGTCCACTTCAATTTCTTTTCGATAAAAGTCCTCTATTGTTGGATCGTATTTTTCCATAAAACAACCAGAAACAAACTGAACAGTTAATGCACTTTTTCCAACCCCACCCGAGCCGAGAACTACTACTTTGAATTCACGCATTTTTATTTGGTTTTTACACTAAGCGTACTTTGTATTCACTATTATTTTATACACTACTGGACTGAATTTACTGATAGCGGTTACAGTCAACACAATTTTCCACTCCATTTCAATATTTACAACTTAACGTTTCGCCATCTTATTGAACACTCTCATAATGTTTTCATAAACGCAACGGAGGAACAGACAGCCACGAGGTGAGGGGCCACTCCAAACAGGATGGGGATAGGAGACTACTAACTTCACCAGTTTTCAGACCTGCGCGTTAAATTCATAATGGCCACTACTGTTTGGTTTCTCCTGCCATCTACTCATTTTGATTTTCATTCATAAAACTTTACTTACTTGTCTCATTCTTAAAATACATTTGTTTGCCGATACTTCGCATAGATGGCGGTACATAATAACAAATAAAAATTAGAAATTAAAAAATATGTAATTTTTATACAATATTTTTGGATCGATGTTCTTGTATGCGTGATCGAAACCATAATAACGATGGATTAATGGAAGCTTTGTGATCTTAATTTATGTACAAGAGGTGTCTCATGTTTACAGGGATTGATTAACATCGTTTAATGACATGCACATAAAAGTTCCATATTACTTATAATCAAATGAATGCAGCTCAAAAATTATTAATAATAATTTATAAAAAATTCAAATGTGTATTTAGTAAAAGGGAAATTAAATTTTCGGGTAATATAAAGAATACTAATTGGCGGATTAACATCTCTATGGAAAATTGCCACTCCATATCTTTGCGGGATCAGCCAATACTTCTTCTACTACTTGGTGCTTTACCTCTTGTTATTTTGACTATTCTTAGCTCACCCATTCTGCTTATACGATTATTCAAAATCTTTATTTCTGTCGAGTACATAATGATTCATTGCAGCCCAAACAGAATCAATAGAGTTCAAATCCGGTCTGTTATAGAAGGACAGCGTCGCTTATGCAGGATTTCACTTAAGAGTATGACGATCGCAAGGGTTGTTCAGACCCAATCGCCTCCAGTGCCAAAGACTTACCTTCTAAAAAAACACCCTCTTCAACTATAACCACCTAGTGAGGGCTCAAGGATGGTACAATATTCATCAGCCTTGTTATCCAGCTTCTTCTCCGAAAAAATAATTTCTTTTCTTGGATTTATTTTGTTTTCCACTTTTTCTTTTGTTACCAACGTCTCTCATCCATACTCTGAGCAGCTTTCCACATGCTCATATGTGCGTGTTTCATGTATTATATAAAGTTTAAATAAGGTTCGAATACTACGTCTATTTATACTCCCAAGACAGCTTCATGAATGCACGATCTTTCAATATTCAATAGTGATTTATGCATATTCAATAAAACAGAAACCACAAACTCAATCCACAGAAAATCCTTTCAAAACATCTTCAACTCAACACAATTTGATGAAATTTTGTACACCGATGAGTCCAAGAATGAATACTGTTGTGGCTGCGCTGTATAGACAATGACCATGACAATAAGCTTTGAGTGATTACCTAGAAGTTGTAGTATGTACATCACAGAATTATATGGAATACTTAAGTCATTAAAGAATTCAATCCACCCAACTTCAAAAGAAAGCAAAACAATGGCCATTTGTAGTGATTATCTTTCCTCGATTCATTCCATAAGAAATCCACTAATCCAGTAAATACATAACATGTAACCAACTATATTCTGCTAACAACAGTCATAATGATCTGGACTCCATCTCGTGTTGGTATATTGGGCAACGAAAAAGCAGACCACGCTTGGTATCAGGCAGCATCCTTGTCGAATTCCTGTATCGACTTTAAAAGGTTCTGAGTAGTTTTGTCCTTCTTTTATTCTATATTCATTGTCTTTGTACAGTGATTTTACGGCATTATGTAGGTGTTATCTACTCCGTGATTTTCCATTGCTTTCCACAGGGAGACTAATATGAGTTCTGCCTTTAATGCATAATTCATATAAGGTCTTTCGGCCCTACAAGAATTATGTTTATTAAGAACTCTATTTTCTATAAATATGGCAATATCGAACATCTTTAATGAGCATATAACAAAACTGTCATCGTCAACATCACCGGAAAAAAATAGAAAAAAATATTCGTCCTTTAGAGCATGATATATTTACAGGATGCTAAATGTACAGTAAGTAAATTATCTTTAACACACACACATACATGTTATCAACGCTGCCCCTAAGGAACATGTGTATACCATTGTAAAGTGGGACCCACATGTCCGAAGATCAACCCGGTCACACTTCGTTATTGAAGTGGTACTCATCTGACCCCCAGGCTTTTCCTCCACCCCTCCTCAGCGTGTGACTTACGTGAAGATATGATGTTGATATGGCTTATGATCTGAAAGTTACTTTGGATGTCCTGGGTAATGGAACATCCCCTGTTTTTATTGACTGTGGTTAAGCCACCTAACTGTAGGGATAGCACACATATCGGCTTTTCTCCCTATTTACTTTACTGACTCTATTGAAGTTACTCTAACTTGACATCGGGACTGGTGTCCCTGAGCTGATGACTCTCTGTCCGAAAAAAGTGTGTGCTCGTACACTCAGCCACCGATTTGGCAAAATAACGGGTCTTTTATACATTTAGAGTTGGGTTTTTATATTTGTGACGAAACAGCATATGACATTCGATGTTCGGTTGAAGAAGTGGTTTGGTTTAGACAGTGAGCGATTTTTTTTTGTGTTTTCCTTAGATACTATTACTATGCTATCTTAAATATGGAGTGTGCATTCTCAAGTGTAGGTATACTGCTCTCACACACCCCGTGTATATGTTTTTTGGGTTTTTTATTTTTTACTATATCTAAACTACTACTATGTGTGCGTGTGTTGGGGTGTGCATTTCCAGGTGTCTATTGCCCTCACACACCCCGGTGTATAAATAAATTATCTTTAAATAAAACTTTGTACTTGGGGAAATACTACATATTTTGTGTATAGCTTCAACTTCTATGAGGTGGCGCCATCTATATTTAAATAGAAGATTCTATACATTGGATAGGTGTCTATAATTATAGGTATTCAAGAGAATAGAATATGTGATCTTATATTATCTATCCTTTTTTGTTAATATGGTGACTTTAAGTGCAAGAGAGAAGCCTGATGAAATCTGGGTGTTAGTTTATAGTAGAGAAAGCGGAATGATTGAAATTGCTCAACTCAATTCGTTTCTCGGGTCGGTTTTTTTTTCTGAATGACAGGGATTGCTACTACCGAAATTAACCTAGTCGTACTAAAAATAGCTGATTGTTCATACTTATGTTAATTCTGCGGTATTTGATTTCCTTAGAACAGTTTTTAAGGTTATTATTTGTTATTATCTAATAAATGAAACAGTGACACAAAGTGGGTTTATACATTTAAGTTCAAAATAAATCCTGTAGTGAATTTGACGTGAGGATAAAATTACGGAAAACGGTAGCTCCAGAAATATATATTTGAAAGTATTTGGTGTAATTTACGATACAAACAATGTCGTATCCTCCTCCAAACCAACAGCAAGGTGCTTACCCAACACCTTATAATAGTAAGAGCTTATTTTAAATAAATACCTATCTAAGTTTTTTTAGTTTGTAAATAAAAAACAATAACTGCTGTAGTCAACTCTTATTAACAATCGTTCAGCTTATTTTTATTTTTGTTTGTATCGTGACACACTTTTTGTTTCTTTTTTAGGCAATTATCCTCCCGCACCTGCTCCAGGTTATCAAACGCCTAATGCTCCAGGCTATGCACCAGTTCCACAAGGTTACGGCCCACCCCCTCCTCAAGGCTATCAACCACCCCCAGGTCAATACCCTCCAGGACCTGGATATGGCGCCCCGATCACGAATCAGCCGATGGGGCCAGCTGGTAAGCCGCTTTTATTTTAATAAAAGGATTTGATTGCGGTGCATATTTTGAATATGTTCGGGATTTTACTCCTCATGGTTTTAAAGTCACTTATATCGCCCGTTATGGGTTCCCGATTAGTTGAAATTGTGTTGTTACGTTCCAATGATAATCATTATCTACTTTCACGATATTTTAAGTCTTTTTTTGTTAGACATATTTTTTTACAATGAGTTTTATGATAACCTTGTGTAGAATTGTGTAATTATATACATGGTAAAACCTATTGTGAATTTTATCATTAAGCCGATCACTAAACATTACTTACTCTTTTTATAGCAGGCGCAACGAGAATTATGATAAAATTATAAATGTTTTTAACGAATTTGTCGATCATGTAGATGTGTTCATTATGAAAATAATAAGAAATGAAGAAAATATGGGACTTTATCAAATGAAGATAAATGTAAAGATGTTAGCTTAGGTCATCTATACCGTCGACCTCGCGGAATATTCTGTCTAGAATAAGCATGATGTAAATACTTCTCGTAAATACAAGGACATCTGTAAATTTTTCTAAACAGGAAATCACCGCAAAATTTAATTACGTACCTCAAATATTTCGAGGGAAGTTTGTAAACTGAAAACATTAAGTTTTTTTACTTCTACAACTAAAAGTAGTAGGATCCAGTGTTTTCTCGGTCTTCTCAGATCATTTGTCCAGCGTTTAGATGGTGTTCTTCTGCCTCTTTTCTAAGTTCCGGATCGCCATTCCAATATCTTGTTCCTCTATCTACCACATTCGACGATGGGTTGTTCAATATTGTTTAGCATTCAAATTCGACCCAAAGTGCCTTACTCCGCCTTCCAAATACCAGTTACATTACCGAGATGTATAGTAATAATTAGTATTTTGCTAGAAAAAGTTGGTCCAATAAATTTAAAACTCTTTATATTTTGATGTTGATTTTTGATGATTTTTTGAATGTTGGTTAATTTACGATTTCGATTATAGTTTGGTTGCTTCAGAGTTGTTAAAGTCTATTCAGTGATATATAGGTTTCAGATTAAGAAACAATTCAACTGGCCATCTGTAGACATTATTGTATATAGGTTGATATCTTTCAGTGGATAGCAATCCTAGAAGGGTAGCCGTTAATCTAAAATTAATTCTTCTTCGTAAAGTGCCTATCCGTTCCGGATGTTGGCGATCATCACGGCTATCTTTACTTTGTTTATTGTAGCGCGGAACAGTTCAGTAGTAGTCGTGTTATACCACTTTCGTAAATTTTGAAGCCAGGAAATGCGTCTTCTTCCCGGTCCTCTCTTACCATTTACCTTCCCTTGGAGAATCAGCTGGAGAAGGCCGTAACGTTCTTGATTTCTCATTACATGTCCTAGATATTCCAACTTTTTAGTTTTGACGGTCATGAGAATTTCACATTCTTTCCCCATTCTACGCAGGACCTCCACATTAGTAACTCTGTCAACCCAGGATATACGTAAGATACGCCTATAACACCACATTTCGAAAGCTTCGAGCCGATTCATAAATCATTCGATAAAATTAATTAAAAAAAAAATAATACTTTAATTTAATATCTTGCTGGAAATCCCACTAAATAACTATAGAGAGAACAATGTTTTGTTTCTGCCAGCCTTCTCAAATATTACAAAGATTATTATCACCATCGCTGTCATTATCAATTCATTTCTTGCTCTTGGATATACAGTTCCGCCATACTTCTCGAATGGAAATTGAAAGTGCTTTTCGTCAAGTTTTCCAAACCGTTTCGTAAGTATATTCATTAAGCCTTACGTATATATACAGGGTGAGTTTTTAGTGCGAAATTGCTCGATAATTCCATTATGGTACACTTGTCCAAAAAATTATTTAAAAAAAATGTAGGCAATGATATTCTACAGGCTTGGAAAATATGCCGAATTCTACAGGGTTATTAATAAGTACGTGGTAAAGCAAACATACCATTTTTTAAATAGGACACCCTGTATATTTTCTCACAATTCTCCCATAATCTATGTTCGTACAATATGAAGTTTCATACCACTGTATAGGATATTAATCGATTTGTGACCATTTTGATTTCCATATCGCTATGAAATAAACGCCCTGCGTAGAAGAAATACATAAATAATCTTAACCATCTGTTCTAGTTTTCAAATCAAACAGAAATCATTGACGGATATTCGTATACAGGGTGAACTACAAAAGAAAATTACAATTTCTCATATTTTTTTAAATTTCACAACCCTATATTTTTTTTTTTAAATATTTCATTTATGATACTCTTAAATTTTCATGAAACATTCCCTATACCTAAACTCATTATTAAAATTTCGGGAATATCTTAATTTTTGTATATGTTATGTGTGCTTCACGGATAATTCTCGGTTTTAAGAAGCGGATAGGAGCGATTGTTTTTGATTTGGTTTGATGACACTAAAAGACTACCGGCAACATGGCGACCGCTGCTTCAGTGGTCCCCGCGCCAACCGATCATGCTCAGACCGTTTCCGCGCATACCGCATACCGCTCCCGCGCATAGTGAGGGTATAAAAGCAGCTACACATGGTATAATAAGACATAAGACCGTTCACGATCAATTTCCCCTGGAATTGATAGGAGAAAGGCTCAATATCAACCCGATAGCTTCCTATTTGGGGGTCCTTTTCACAACGACACTCAACTGGGAACCTGATCAAAAGGCAACTTTAGATAGAGTTGCAATTAGAGGACTCAAACTCAAAGACTCTCATAAATAAATATAAAACCTTCATTTGACCCGTTATAGAGTATAAAGGAAACTTATACTGTCTCCTGAAAGTCCCTGCAAACACAAACTTTTAATAGCTGAACGTAGAATCTTGCGTAGTGTAAACAACAAACCCTGGAGATTTCCATCACGTGAAATCCATAACATATCCAACGTTGCAACAATTATCCAGAGAATAAACTCTCTCAACAGGAACTTTACACTCAAAGTCATAGACAGCCTCACTCGAACCACAAGTTCCTGTTCTTCATACGGTCACGTACGATCTTAAAAACGAAAAAACTTCATTTACCTTTTTTATGTTATGTAGAAATTGTCGTCAAATTACCTTTATTTTAATTTAATCAAAATTGCATCTCTCCTATGACGGTGCAGCCAAAGTCGGACCCTACAAGCATCCCTTTCATTGATGGCTTTCCTCCAGTTATCCACTCTCAATATATCTTTAGCATCGGTTCTAACTTCCTTGATCTTCGTACTGGCCGACATCCCACCATAGTTCCTATAAGCATTCTACTAGGTGTTCTGTTATTATCTATTCTTACAAGGTGACCTGCCCAGCTCAATCTTTGTATTTTTGCAAAATTTGCTATAGACAACAAAACAAAATTGCATCTTAAAGTCAAACGTTCCTTATTTGCACGCATTTGATAGCACGAACAGATTTTCACAAAATTTGGATGAGTGAAAGTCCACTTGACTAAAAAGAGACTGTGTTTCAAACCATTAATGGAAAGGATTTACCAAAAGCGCAACAAATGTTCATCAAAGACAAATGAATCTCCAAAAACCATCAATCTGTATTCTATGTTGCTACAAAACAGAGTTAATCTTCTTCTTCTTCACTGGCTTTACAACTCGGGGTGAGTCTTCGCCGCATTCACTATCGCCCTCCATCCTTTACGATCTTGCGCTTCTATTTCCCATTGTTGTACCCCAATTCTAGATAAATCGGCTTCAACATCATCCTTTCATCTTTTTCTCGGTCGGCCTACTGATATTCTACCATCTGGTCTTTCAAAAACACTGTCTTTAACACTCTGTCATCCTTCGATCGTACCACGTGACCTGCCCATCTTATTCGGTTTGCCTTGATATGTCTAACTATGTTTTTAGTTCCATACAGAGTCACCAATTCAGCATTGCAGCGTCTTCTCCAATCCCCTATGAATTCATCTCTTTGAGGGCCAAATATTATTCTGAGAACCTTTCTTTCAAATACTAGAAGCTTATTGATTTCCCGCTGGTTGAGAGTCCATGTTTCACTGCCATATGTAATAATTGGACGAATAATCGACTTGTACAGTGTTAATTTAGATTTTCTTTTTAGTAGCTTCGATCTTATAATTTTGAAAGGGAGTATAATGCTCTATTTTGCGCAGCTATCCTTGCTGAGACCTCTTTTTCTATGTAGTTGTCCGCTGTGATTATCGCCTCCAGGTATTTAAACTCCTTTACTACTTGTGATCATTAATACTGATGTTCTGCCTAACTCTTGGTCTTCGATTTTTGGCTACTACCATGTATTTCGTCTTTTCTTCATTTATTCGGAGACCTAGACTACCTGTTTCCTCCTCAAGCTGTGAAAACACCTCTCTCATGTCTCTTGTAGAATGCGTGACTGCATCTATATTATCAGCAAAGGCCAGCAACAGTTTTGATCCTTGATCAGCAAATCCTCCTGTCAGCTCAGACGATATTTTACTTATTGCATATTCTAAAGCAAAATTGAACAGCAACGGTGAAAAGGGGTCCCCCCTGCCCAAGTCCTGAATTTATACCAAATGGCATTGGATGTTCTGCTTCCTATCTTTACTTGCGCATATGAGTCTGTCACGCACATTTGCATTAATTCAACTAATTTTCTTGGTATTCCCATTTTTAACATTGCTATCCACAATTTGCTTTTTTTTATGGAATCATAATTATGCTTGCTGGAAATCTATGAAAATTTGGTGCACATCGCGGTTGAATTCCCAGTTTTTTCTTATATTTGTCGGATGGTAAATATCTGATCTATAGTTGACCTTCCAGCACGAAAGCCGCATTGGTAGTCGCCTAGAATATCTTCCGAATATGGTGTGTCTCTTTAGCGAGATAATTGATAGCACTTTATATGATGTGCTAATAAGCGATATGCCTCTAGAGTTTCGGAATTGTTCTTTGTTTCCTTTCTTATATATGGGAATTATAACGCTTCCATTCCATTCTTTAGGCATTTTCTATTGTTGCCATACTCTCAGAATGATGTCATACAATTTTTGGTGTAAAAGGTTTCCTCCTTTTTTTAACAACTCTCCATTTATGCCATCATTTCCTGGTGCTTTATGGCCTTTGATGTTTTTACCCATTTGATTCAGCGACTTACTAAATGAGAATTAAAGCGAGTTGATTACTCTTTCTTTTTCTTCAAACGTTTGTAGAGTATTTCTAGGTCACTGTGTAGATCAGAGAAACTCTGATAATTTTTTATAAGATCTATTCTATTTCAAGACTTTTATCCAGAAATATCGCCAAGAAAGGTCACTTAGCAGTGATTTACTCATTTCAATACTAAACAAAGTTCAGATCTTAGTTTTTACGATAGCTCTGTGTACTAAGGGCTACGTGTAGCGTACGAGATAACAAGTCAATAGAGTTAAAATACGGTAACCCTGTAGGCGAAAATTGGGGTCCAACTCGAGCCATTGAGTTTTCTCTAATATTTATATTATAAAAAATCTCTAGCCCCTGCAGCAAAACAAACAGATGCCTTATCAGGATTAAACCATAAAGCTTATACATAACTATATAACCATAAGTGTTGTCTAACATTTAATGTGACAATATCCGGCAATTTATTTCAGTTAAATAATCTTCAACCATACCACCCACAAATTCACTGAAAATGTTATCATCTCCTTTCATGAACAGAGTAAGGATTTCCTTCTTGGGAATCAAAACATTGTCTAGTTATTTTTATTGCATATTCACTTAATATTGCTTTTTGTGGCTATTAATACAAAACTAAAAATTCTGCATTTTATGTTAAAGGTCTAAACAGACAAAAATTTAAATCTAACGAAAATAATTGACAATGAGACATTTTATTTCCACTGGAAATTTTATTCGTTTCGAAGAAACACCACCTTAAATGTACCATAAGTTTGAAGCTATTTTTCTTCTAAATCGTTGATTAAATTTCGATGATTTCTTTTTAGATTATAGGTCTATTTTGAAGGAATTAGGGTATCAATGTTTTCTGTGAAATGTCAACGTTTCACGCATATACGGGGTGTAAAATTCAAATTGTGATTTTTGAAACAAACGCTACACCTTATTAATATTTGGAGATAGCTTCATATTTTCGTAACACTTTCGTAAGAAGATCGTCTCGATATCTCTATTATCAAAAAAGAAAAGTACGTTCAAAGCATAATGTGATTTTATTGAATTGTAATACTCATTAATGGAATACAAGCAGGTAGTTGGCTATGAAAAATCAAAAAATTGACAGGACAGTTTTAGACAATATTGTCTACAATTTAATCGGTTTTGTTGCTTTGCGTGTGTTAGTTAGTTGACATGGACAGTATTACAAGAAGTCTGAGCCGCGATGAATGTGTGCAGGAAATTCTTCTAGCTGATGTAGGAGAGAAGAAATTAATAAGAATATCTCATACTACTAGTAGTTCAACGTTTTCGAGAATCAGACTACGATACGAAATGGTCTGGACAAGGAAAAGGAAGAGGCACAACATAACGCCAAGATCAGTGTATCAGCTTAAGAGATCGTTTTGTCACAATGAGACATTTACAAATACAAGTGGCAGATGTTCATAATATTAAATTAGTATAAATACTATACAAAGACGTCTCGTTGAACAAGATTTGCATGTAGGGATACCAGCCAGAGCACGTTGACTGGAATGTTAATGACTGAGAACACGTATTATTCACAGATGAATCGAGGTATTGCTATATAGCTCAGATAGACGTGTGAGAGTTATTTGACGTGGAGAATCTATAATTGTGAGGGGAGCAATATCTCTTACAGCGCAAACGGATCTTGTTGCTTTACGAAGACGTTCCTTAACAAGGGAAAGGTATATTACAGACATTTTATGTAACCATGTAGTTCCCTTTGCTTCTTACATAGTAAATAATTTTTTTAAGACATGATAATGCACGTCCACATCTTGCACCGTGATTATCTGAACAAGATTGACATACAAAACCATGAGCCGGCCACCCTGCAGCCCTGATTTAAATCCCATAGAGAATTTGTGGGATATTATTGATTGTCAACTCAGGAGCTGAAAACCATCAGCTGTCACTTTTTACGACATAATTGTAATAGTGAGAGAAGTTTGAGATGCAATTGATCAAGATCAAATATGACTCTTTATTTTAAGTATGCCTAGTCACCGTAAAGAGGGAACTTGTTAAAGGTTATTTAAGTTATGTTTTCTTAGATTTTAGTTGTTTTAAATGCCAATAAGTAGTTTTTTCTTTGCTTCCATTTGCTTTAAATGTCCATAAAAACTTGTTACATTCAAAGTTGTATAATCATTGATAATAGAGATATCGAGATGATTATTTTACGAAAATAAAATCTTTTTTGAAAAAAGATGAAGTTATGTTGTTTTCTAATAAATTCCACAGGGTATTGCAAAATAAGATAAAAAAGCACAACTTTGTATTAAGGTATATGGGTAAAACCTTGAAAATTCGAAGAAAACATTAGTACAGTAACTCCTTAGAAATAGGCCTATAATGTGAAAAAAGAAATCATCGAAATTCAATCACCGAAAACGGTTCAGAAAAAAAAATAGCTTCAAATTTATATTTAAGGTGGAGCGTTAATTTTGGAGAGTAGTGTATTTAAAAACAGTGATACATGATATATTCAAATACGATAAACTGGAAGAGAAATACCACTAAATTCGAAATGATGCTCACTAAGTATCAAATTAAATGATTAAAAAAAATAAATACTAAATTTAGTTAATCAGTTACGCCTATAACAGTTATAGACAAAAATTAATGGTATTACATTTGAATACATCTTTTATATGAAACCAAGTCTGAATGTTTAAAAATTTATTTTAAGTGTGATGTAAATTTGAAAAACAATCGCCCGGACTAATACTGAGAGCGGAGCGGGAGCGACTTTAAACATAACGACCCGCTTTAAGTGTGTTGTGGTCATTATACAGGACCAGAAATGCAATAAAAAGCTCCAAGTGCTGTGTAAATGTTTATAGAAAACATATTAAAATTGTATACTTTTTGCATACAGAATTTGAGATTATAATTTTCCTGATAATAAATAATAAAGTGTAGAATAGCTATAATACTAATTTAATGATAAAATATATGCCTTAACCTTAAGATAAGTAATTTTTATCTTTAAAAATTATTTTCGAATGAAATATTGATCTGTTTATTTATTTTGTTGTTAATTTCCGCACAGTTCTTAGTACTTTATCATTAATTATTATTAATTTGTACTAACATATTATTACAAATAAAAGGATGAACAGATAGTTCATTTTAATAAATATTATTATTATTCTGCTTAATATTTACATACAATTAAGTTATTTGATTCGATAATATGGTGGAAATTACTTTAAACTGATTTACCCAAATAAACGTGTTGTTGTGATTACTAAATTATTCTTGTATTCAATAATCTATAGTAATTCCCACTGGACAAATATTGATATTGCTACTGTTTTGTTTTTCAGAAGTTAGCAAAAACAGCTGAAATCTAAAGTTGCTGTTTTTTAAATCTTTTTTAAATAGACCTTCGGATTATTGCCCAGACTATCTGTGAAAAAATCGTCGATTTCATATAAAAATCTTATACAGGTTTAAGTCTTATTTAAAAATCTTATTTAAAAAAAAAGCTCAAAGAACCGGTGACGAGCCTCGGACTAGGATAGAAAATATGGTAACGACAAAGGCGAGAAAAAGGACGACGAACTGGAAAACGAAAAATATAATGAGAGTGGCGACGTGGAACATAAAAAGCCTAAATAACCGAGATCAGGAAATAGAAAGAGAGTTGAAAGAATATCAAATAGATATCTGCGCCCTACAGGAAACAAAGAGGAAAGGTAAAGGACAGACGCGGCTTGGAGAATATTTACTAATATATAGTGGTGTTCCGAAACAAGAAAGAGCAAAGGAAGGTGTAGCAATAATGATCAAAACAAAATATAAAGATCAAATTAAAGAGTGCCAGTACATATCTCACAGAATACTTTTAGTAAAAATTAGGGCGAACAGCAAAATTATTAACATAATAGGGATATATGCACCAGAAGACTGCAAACCTGACAGCGATAAAGAAGAATTCTATGATGAGCTACAAACAGTAGTGGAAAGAAAAGTGAAGCAAAATGAATTACTTATATTATTGGGAGATTTCAATGCCAGAATAGGAGACGAAGTAATACCAGGAATAAAACAAAGGTTTAATGAAAGAGTTATCAATGAAAACGGAAAGAGAATGGAGGAATTCTGCACATCAAACGAACTAAGGATAACCAACACATTTTTTGATCATAAAATTCAACACAAATACACGTTTGAAAATACAAGAGGACATAGATTATGTGGTCACAAACAGAAATATTCACCATAAACAGATAGTGGATGTGAGAAGTTTGACGTCACCCAATGTGGAAAGCGATCACTATTTGGTACTTGGTAAAATTAGATTCAATGAAAGATGGAAAGAGAAGCTTAAACAAACCAATTCAGAGGAAATAATAAAAATAGAAACTTTAAGAGATGACTCCATAAAATCATTAAGTATATCAAAAAAGGCTAGAACAGAAATTACAAATGGAGAATATCGAAAATGAAAGCAATGTAGAGACTAGCTGGAGAAAACTTAAGAAAAATATTCTGTATGCTGCCCGAGAAGCACTTGGAACGAAAATAATAAACAAAAAGTGGTCAACGAAAACACCATGGTTTACACTAGAGGTTAAACAAAAATGTCACCAAAAAAAGAAAGCTTTCTTAAAATATAAGTCAGAAAAAACGAATGAATCATATGAAGAATATAAAAGAATAAGAACTGAAACTCATCAAATGGCAAGAAAAACAAAAACAGACTACTGGGAAAGATTCACAAAAGGACTAGAGATGGATTTCTATGGACAACAGAAACAAGTATGGCGCTTCATAAGACAACAAAGAAGCGAAATGAAAGAACTAGTTGAAATAGAACACATACAAGAGGATACATGGGTGACCTTCCTGACAGAAATGTTTAAAAAACAAAACGAAGAACCTTTACCAGAAACGCCAAATATAATAACTGAGGAAAAGACCGAAATCTCCCAAAACGACGTGAAAGAAGGAATAAACAAATTAGAAAACAGAAAGTCACCAGGAGAAGATCAAATACCAAATGAACTCTTAAAATATGGAGGTGATCATCTTGTACAACAACTGCAACTTCTTATTAATAAAATAATCACCACGAACAGAATACCAGATGAATGGAGGAGAGCGATCATGGTGATGTTCTTCAAAAAAGGAGATAAGAAAGACCCAAATAATTATCGAGCAATAAATCTATTAAATACAACACTCAAATTGACAACAAGAATAATAGCGACAAAACTAAACGAACGAATATCTCTGCAAGAGGAACAGCAAGGATTTCGGACAGGAAGATCATGCACGGATGCAGTTTTTGTAATAAGACAAATAAAAGAAAAGTCGCTGGAATACAACAAACCAGCATATATGTGTCTGATAGATTTGAAGAAAGCGTTTGATAGAGTGAGAATTCGGGACGCGATACATTTATTATATGAAAAGGGAATATCACTGGATTTAGTATAAACCATTGAGAATATATATAAAGATAACATAGCTATGGTAAGATGTAAAGGAAAACTATCGCAACCTATCAAATATGAAACTGGCATTAGACAAGGAGATTCGCTGAGCCCATTAATATTTAATCTTATAATGGATGAAATCATAAAGAAAGTTAAAAAAAGAAGAGGATATAGAATGGGAGAAAAGGAAATAAGGATAAAATGCTACGCCGACGACGCCATAATAACAGCCGAAAATGAAGATGACCTACAAAGATTAATTAAAGAATTCGAAGATACGGCGCTCATATACAACATGGAGATCTCAACAGAGAAAACTAAAGCGATAGTGATATCAGCGGAACCGAGAAGATGTAAACTAGTCGTAAAACGCGAATTTTAAAGAAGCTGAAATGCGAAATTTAATTACAGCAGCTTACCAGGTCATTACGCCTGAAAAATGTAAAAACTACGTAAACCACGTAATAGCAACAGAAAAAAAAAATGTGGGAAATTGACAATTTGTTGGATGATATCGAACCAATTATTATAAATATAAATAACGGAGATAGTGATGTCAGTGACGATAATAATGATGATGATGATAGTGAAGCAGAAACTAAATGTGACAGCGATTGACAGAAAAAGGAACTAAATATAATGGTGTATAATTACGATTACTTACACAAGAAATTAAATACAATGACTTCTTTTATTTTCAACTTATTTATTAGTTTTTTTTTCGGATATTTCTACGTTTTGTTACTGCTAACATATACAATGCGGTTTTTAAAAGTCCTTCCCCCCTTAACTTTTGAACGGAACAATACATAAACACAATGTTTCTTTATATTTTAGATTTATTTTATTCGATTTTATTTAAATCTATAAACAAATGGTTTGTATCGCTAGCACATACTGTAGAATTAAAAACAAAGTGCTTGTGTGACATAAATAAAAGACATTTCTTAATTTCTATTTTATTTTAATTTAAACCAAGTATGTTGTAGCAATAAACATGTTACCTTCCTTGTATACTGTAGGCCCTAGATATAGCAGACTACCCTGCTATACTCCCAAAGCCGCGAAGCGGTATAAAACGGGAGACTATTATTATTATTATGTTGTAGCAAATATTATTTATGTTTGAGAACCACTGACAGAAGGAAGCCAGGCAGGGTCATTAGTACTTAAGCTACCTTCAACACAAAAGATGGATGACGTTTATTTCAATACAAATTTGCAAAGAAGTATGGCATCGATGTTGTGCATTTACCCTGTACAGACTAGTCACTTTGAGACAATCTATAGATGAAAGTCTTTTTGTAATATTCAATACTACACATTTCAACTGTCAAACACGTCTAATTGGCCTAACAATTGATATCAAGAATATTTCTTTATATAAGCATGGTAAATAAGTATTTTTTCTCTTACCTTCTGCGCTCTGTTGGCTGTTGTTTATGTCGGTAGAACATATATATTGCTGTGTATAATTGACATATTTACATTTTATCCTTATTTGACCCATTTTTTTTTTCACCAAAATGTAGCCTTCAAATCCCGATGCTTAATAGCCATGAAGTGACAATCAAGACAACATAAATTAATTGAGTTCTACCTACATCTAATATCTTAGTCGTTTCAAAGCGAGTCTATGGGTTCTGACCTGCATATTAATTACTGTTCCCGACATTGTTAAATAAACTGTCCCAGTAGAATATGAAGGTATTTGTCGAAAGATCACTGATTGATAACAAGTAACTTAAGTAAAGTTTTCGCTGAGTTTTCTAATAAGCTCTTTTTCATAATATTGACAAAATATGTCTTGCGGCTATTCTCAACTCAGCTTAAATCCAGTTGATGCCATTACTACCAGTAAGTACATATTTCTTTATAAATTAATCATTTTCAACATATTAGTGCATTATCTTCTCAGTTTTCGAATTTCTCTTAAATATCTTCTTTCTATTTTTAATTCGTGAAAAATGTTCCATAATTCATGTCTCTTTGGTTTATTCATTAATCCACATTTTATAATTATTGTTATTTGGCATTTCGATTCCCACTCCAGAAATCGTTTTAAAGAAATATTGTCATGTTTTACAACCAAGTTGCTTGGCGGCTTTTTGTTTTCAAAAAAATTGACGGTTAACAAAATTTCGGGCCAATGTTTTTAAAATGCATTCATTTTTTTCGAATCCTGAGAAAACTAATAAGTATATTTGAAAAATTTAAACGCAGAATGAAAGAATACATTATTACTGATGGCTGAAAGTCCCTGAAAACTTCTATAAAGTTTATTTTAATAAGTTACAGGGGTGAAAAAGAAGAGAAAATTTAGTGTGATTTTTAATTCCAAATATCTTATTTAAAATAACTTTTTGTTAATTATAAGTTACTTTCGGCCCTCGGTAATAATATAATCTTTCATTCTGCGTTTAAATTTTTCAAAAATATTTGTTAGTTTTCTCAGGATTCGAAAAAAATGAATGCATTTAAAAAGCATTGGCCCGAAATTTTGCGCCTATGCTCTTACCTTGACCCCGATCTTGGAGGCATATAACCATGCTTTTAAATGACAATTCTAAGGGTGATGTTCTTACTGATTGTTTTGTGTATTTATGTATTATGTATTATATGTTTATGTAATGTGTGTTGTGTACGTATTATGTATAATTGTAGGTGATGTATGGATTTCTATTAATCTGCTAATATTGGTATGTTCTTGTTGCTGAGTTCTTCTCTTAGTATTGGCAGCCAGAGCTTGAGATGAGATGATAATTCTTTGATTTTTCTCTACGATACGGCTAGTTAAAAATGTTTTAATTTGTTACCCCTGCTGCAAAATAGCTATAAATACAAAAAGAGGGAAACAAGTCTTTTCTTATTGAATGTTTTTCAACCACTTAGATTGAACTTAGGACCTTCATAATTCGTCTTGAAAATATTTATAATATAATAAAACAGTCCACCAAATTTTATTTAAATCACCAAAAATTATTTAAAATAAATTAAAAAAAAAAAAAATGAATTTTTTAAAAATTTTGCACCACAAAAACTAGACCATATAGAAGTTTGCCAATTTTTTACTTATAAAAACTTACTTAACCTATCTAAAGTACTTTATAGAATTGAAATCGGATTATTTGGATGGTCTCAGAAATGTTTTAAAATTATAAACAATTTTTGGCTTGTAAACAAATAAAACATATCGGTAACTATTAGTAGCTTAAATTAAATTCAGTAAACTGTGTTGGAGAAGAATCGGCAAGGCGTTTCTTATAAAAGAAAAAAACTAGAATTACGAGCAATAGTTCCCGAGATATAACCGGTCAAATTTGACCTGCATTTGCGACGAAATTATAAACAATAGGATGATAATCTTTAACACTTTCCCTGCCAGGTGTATCTCTATCGATACACTGGGTGTGATCAACTCAGGCCCGGTGTATCTTTAGCGATACACTGACAACAGCATTGTTATTAGGGTGGTGTGTCGCTGTGTCGCTAGAGAGCACCATGTCATTATTTTATATTGGGATTTTATAGGTTTGGTCTGTACAAATTCATCGGTATACACAGTTTTGGCCTGAGTCTTACGTGAAAGATATATGAGTAGATGAAATGTGACATGTTGCAAATGGGTTAAAAAACGCAGAATAAATATGTTGGTTAAATTCTGTTT
Organism: Diabrotica undecimpunctata; assembly: GCF_040954645.1. Lineage (NCBI taxonomy): Eukaryota > Metazoa > Arthropoda > Insecta > Coleoptera > Chrysomelidae > Diabrotica > Diabrotica undecimpunctata. The sequence goes on from NC_092812.1 coordinate 35,006,521, forward strand.
ATTATAAAACGTCTTATAAAGGTATTAAAAGGATTTTACAAGAAAAAAAATAAACATCAAGTAAATATCAAACGCAATTCATTTTTCTTGATACAAAACTAATATTGAAAAAATTAACGTCTCAACTCTAACGATATTTTTGTGATAAATAAAATAACTCAAACAATGATTTGAAACACAATTAATGTTTGGCATTAAAACAATTCCGGCAGAAGTGGAGATTTCCTTCACAAGTGTCACAAATAGTAATAACTTGCGATGCCATTGTTTTCTTTCCATCTACGATTTTGCCTTTCTTCCCATACATTTCATAGCATTTTACACACCTGGCCCTCTTTTTTTCTGCGTGGGTAACTAAGTGGTGGGTTACATGTTTTCTTTTATTACCAGTAGTATTTTTGTTACCTTTCAACAAGGAAAGAATTACTTTTTGTCGAAATTGCGTGATGTTCAAATCTCTGCCATTGACATTATTTTTTGCATACAAAAAATATGCATTCACAAGAGAAGTACCCCACAAAATCTCAAGAATGTGTTTTCTATACCACTTGTTACAGCGTCTTAGAGCTGTATTATAGGACGCTAGTTGGTCGCTTACGTCAACAGGAGCCTTTCCTTTGTCATAATCTACAATGCATTTAGGTGTTACTGTTTCTGTTTGACGTCTAGACGTAGTAACAATGGTCTCGGTACCCAAATGGCAAGTAGACAACATTCGTACATCTCTTTGGTCCCGCCATTTTATAATTGTCACACCTTCCGGTGACTCTTTCGCTATTATTTCACCTTTGCGTAGTTTGGCATCTTGAATGGCTTTCGGAATATATTTCCGGTTGGCACGCATTGTGCCTACTAAGTGTGTTTATAACTGAAGTAATTTATTGTCGTCGTAGCTAGAGTGGACCTATGAACTTATCCACTCTGCTATACGCTCTCCTCTAGGATATTTCGTGAAGTCGGTGTGTAAAACACCCTAGGCACTTATCCCTTATTCAAGTTGGGACGTTGAATTGTTCTTTTCGAAGGATAAAATAAAACTAATTCGTAGAAAGCGAAGACAAAGCATCAGAGTCTAAGGTAGGTGGAGCAGAGCCCCGCTAGTCGGCTCCCTAGAGTTTAGGGCTCTAGGAGAGACCGAAGTAGACTGTCCTTTGGTTTGATTCATTGTAGCGTTGGTTTTTGTGAGTGTGTGTTTATCTTCTGTATTGGATGTGTCTGATGTCCTGCTTTAGGCTTGTGCCTCTTCAGGACGTGTTTTCTTTTTTGGTGGGTGTGGCACTGGGATTTTGGAAGTGTCCACTAGTGTTGCGGTGTTGTTGGTGGTTGTGCTGCTTTGCTAGTCCTGGACAATCGGGGGCGATCCTTTGGTTTGGAAATCAATTAATATTTATACATAATATTTTACAAGATTCCAAACCAAAAGACTAATGAAAAAATTGGAAAAGGAAGGAAGGCGGGGCGATGCGCGCCAAGAGTGCTCATTGGTCACTCTTGACCGAACACTTGGCGACATTATAAGCTAAAGGTGCACTGGTATAAAAATTATCCACATACAATGTTCTTCCCTCATTGAGAAAATCCTCAATAAGATTTATAACAACATTGTATGAAGCTAACCTCGTCTTATCAGTCGTTTGATCTTTTCCCACGTAAATGCTGGCGTTCCAAGTGTAGCCATTTTCAGTGTATAATTTGTACAATTTTATTCCATAACGGTGTCTTTTCGACGGAAAATATTGACGGAAGCTTAGCCGTCTTCTAAAGGATATCATCGTCTCATCTATGCATGTGGGTTCACCTGACATGTAAGCATTTTTGAAATTTTGTATAAACTCATTAAAAATGTCATTTATTTTGTGCGTACGATCTCCTGGTGTTGATTTCTCGTTATTATCAAAATGCCAAAATCTCAGTAAAATCTCAAAACGATTGCGTGGCATAGTGTTTTTTGGTAATGCAAACCCACAAACTGTTTCATTTCGTTTGCATCAGTTGGCGTCCAGTCATGCATACGTGAAGAACTTGGGACATCATTAGCACGTTCAAGATACTGTGTGGCAAACAAGTTAGTTTAACTTACCATGATATTTATTATTTCGTGGTTAAAAAATAACGAAAAATAATCGATTGGTTCACGTAATGCCAATATTCCTGAGATTGTTGGATCCATACCAGATTGAGCACTAAAAGTGAAGTGCTGCTGTTTTCCGACCGAGTCACTCCAAATAATATTTTCAAAACTATCTACTGCAGTTGCAGTTCCAGCTGACACAGGGGATACGTTTTGGGGGATCCAGAAATTCTTTGAGTTGGTGGTCTGTTTGGTGAAGTTCCAGATGTTCCTGGCTTTGGGCAATTATTCGGAGTTCGGAGGGCTTGCAGAAACTCCTGGAGCAGTGAGGTTATCATTGTCGCTGGTATCCGTTGCCGAGGCGTTATAATCAGGGTCATCCTTTGAATCCAAAGACTCTTCGTCACTCGTGCTCACTGTCTCCCAATATCGTTCCAATTCTGCTTGTGTGAGATATTTTCTAGCCATTGTCTTTACAGTCACTCACAGTTAACACTATTACTAAGTAATAAAGACCATTTTAATTAGTCTTTTTCCACTTTCTGTCGCAAAACGTCTACCTAAATAAAAATGTATACATTATTTCGGTGTATCACTAGGGATACACCCAGCCTGTGGTAAAAAGAATTTGCACAGGCCACGTGTATCGTTAGAGATCTTCTTCTTCTCCTTATGCCGTCCCCATTAACGGAGGTTGTCGACCACATTTTTAAAGGCTTCTCTGTCTTTTGCAACGTGGAATAATTCGTCTACAGTCATGTTTGTCCAGTTTCGAATATTTCGCAGCCATGACTTCCTCTTTCTACCTATTCCCTTTTTGCCATCGACTCTACCCTGCATGATGACCTTCAGAAGACTATATTTACCATTTCTCAGTATGTGTCCTAGGTATGCAGTCTTGCGTACTTTTATTGTTCTCAACAATTTTTTGTCTCGACCCATTCTTCTCAGCACTTCCTCATTGGTGACCCTGGCAGTCCAAGGAATTCCATCGTTAGAGATACACTCCTGAAATTGCTGAAAAAAAAAAACCCAATGTCATATTGAAAATACATAGAGTTAAATTCTAGCTGTGTATCATGCCGAAAATTAAGAAATAACACCATGGCCTGGGTGGAAAAATTGCTTCAACCTGCTCGGCAGTCAAAGTGTTAAACAATTATCTTTTTCTTTCGGATCTCTTTCTGAATAAAAGTTTTTATATCTTTATTTTTATTAACGTTATTTTAACATCTTTATCATCGTCTGGTCATGTCTTGCAATTTTTAGAAGGCTCCAGATTAAAGCAGAAATCTGAATTTGTTTCGAAACTATCTTACCGATTTTTCTATCAGATGTCGCTATTGCGTCCATAACGAAGCCATGTTATTGTTGCTTCTAATAAGACAGAGAAGATTGTTTTTCACGTTAAGAACGGCTATGAATAACTATTCTGATGAGACTTTTTAAGTCGAAATACGTATCAATAGATACATAGACGCTTTGAACGTGAAATCAAATCTTTTCTGTCTTTTTCATTTTATTCGGATCTACTCTGTATGAGTACGAGAAACAAATTCGTTAGGATTTCTGCCTAGATGAATAGACATGTCGTGGAATGCAAATTTTAGATTCCCCATGTCTCTTTTAACATCTTTATCATCGTCTGGTCATGTCTTGCAATTTTTAGAAGGCTCCAGATTAGAGCAGAAATCTGAATTTGTTTCGAAACTATCTTACCGATTAAATTTTCAATTTCTAGCTAACGAAATATTGTGTAAAATTGAATAAGGAAACTTTTAACTTTCTATAATTTTTTCCCTAGGATCAATATTTTCCGAATTATAAACGAAAATAGGAGCAAAAAAATGAGAAATTTTCAATTGTTTTCAGATTTTGTTAAATAAAAAATTTAGCACAGGGTTTGTGATTGGCGCATATCGTGATTATCGATATCGGGCACATCCTGAAGAGATTTCAGCAAAAAAATAGCTTCCTATGGAAAATGTCCATTATGGTCTGAATTTCTACAGATCCCGCCTAGTCTATACATACTCTTTATGTTCAGAATAAAACTAAATTTATACAAATGCTTACAATATAAAACGCCACTGGCGGTATTAAACAAACACCACATAATAACAGCTTATTCCCTGAGAAGATAAAGAATGTGTTTGTTCGAGATATAATAGAAAATATGTTTTATTCCTAATAGAGATACCAAAAAGTTATTAAAACTCTTAATTATAGTTTAGATTTAACATCTAAGTGTCAATGATACATTCTCATAAATATTGGGACATTACTGATAACCGGTGTTTGTTTCTTATAAATATTGATAAAAGCCGTTCCACGTTTGGACTGTATCGTTCAGTGTGAGTGACAATGCCCGAGCTTAAGACAGTGTTTAAATTCAAACCCCTAACAGTGTTCAAGCGATTCAAAAAACTTTTCAAGAGGAAATCTCCGAAGTCCAAGGGATATTTTAAGTTTTACACCGAAGAAGAACAAAGGTAAACACGTGTTATATATTTTTATAACTTCTTTCTTTGTTACATAGTGCTCTTAAGAATGCCTAAAAAAGCTTCAGTTTGTCCTAAATATTTATTAGCTTGGCGGAAGTCTAAAACTTAAGCTTGTAACAGCTTGGAACTGAAAATAGTCCCTTAACAACTAGCCAAACACGCAAAACTCTTACAATATGGTTCTTAAGTTATTTTCTTGTAGGTTTTATATTATTTGCCATCACAATTGCAGTTGAAAGTACATTTATTTTGACCTTTCAATTCCACTTTGGAAAATACGTCAGAATACACAGATTTTCAACTGAGATTGTGGTTTATTTCCGTTAAAGATAGTAAATAACACTTAAAATATTTACATTTAATTATAATTTACTGGATATGTAGTGATTGTTTATTATTGTTGCGTTGTTTCTTTGATTTTTTTAAGGCTGTCCTATTTTGTGCTAAATGTCTGATATTTTTCTATTATATTCCTTGTTTTTCTGCCTCTTGTCTAACTTCATCCCATCTTAATCACGGTCGGTCAACATTGTTTGTTTCCTGAGCCATGGATTCGTATACTTTCTTTTGCTAGTCTTTCGTTATTATCTGTTATTACCATGTTATTTCGTATTTTATCTCTTCAGTCTTTCGTAAAAACTAGCGGACCAACTCGACATCGAGTTTTGATGTAAGTTTTGCTGATATTTAAGAGGGGCGGAGTCTAACGATCCATCGTTTCCGTCGCCTGGTGTAAATGTTCCAAAAATCCTAAAAATAAACTGTATCGACGCCAATTTTTTTAAATTGAAAATCGATACAGTAGTTTTTTAGGATTTTCAGGAAGATTTACATTAGGAAACGGAAACAATATGATTGTTAGACTCCGCCTCTCTTAAATAAAAAACGGAAGTAAAACCGGAAGCAACTTTTTTTTTGCATATTTTAGATTGTAAAATGCCACGTTCAATTATTTAAATTTAAAAAATACAGAAAACAGTATGATGCTCCGCGCTAGTCTACACTACCGCCTACTGTTCCACTTTTTTGAGAATACGCCACAATTTTACTTTATAATAAGGTTATTTTTTATTTATTTATTTAAAATAAACCTAATTTAAAGTAAAATTAAATTTTGAAGAATGAAACCTGTAAAATTCCTATACTTTACTATAGGAAAAATTCATTTTATGGCCGCCATTTTTAAACCGGTTCGAATTTTTTAAATTTTAAACCTTAGGGGGAATCTACTCAACAATCTGTTTAATTATTCGAAAAAATTATTCTCCTATCTATCACCGTTTAGGAGGACTATTGCGCACAAGAAAAGGGCTTAGCCTTTTAGTATATAAGATCTCATTTTGGTAGCTATAATGTTTCTTTTGTTGTTGTATCTTAGTACAGCAGCAACGTAGCCAGCAACACTTCACACTGTAGTATGTATTGCTTGTTTTTCTTCGACAACGACGTCTTAAGTCCTGCTAATTATTTCCTTCTCAGTGAGTTATTAGTAAAAAACAATTTATTGTCTATAACTATTGCTGTAATTATCGGAATACGTGAAACATGCTTGATGAAGCGACTAAAGAATATTAACAGTCTATGCGCAATAATTGTTTCTTCTTTCTTCGTCTTCGTATTCACATCAATTAATGTTAGGATCAAATCACAAAAATTTCGACACCATTATAAATTTCACTTGTTCAATGCCAGTAGCGTACTTTGTTAAATTATTTATAATAAAATATCAAACACAAATAAATAATAAATGTTGGGTAGGTACTTACCGTTGTGCTACAAATTCTTTCTCCATATTATATTACTATTATATATAAAGGCAAAAAATCAACTGCGAATCATAATTAACTGTGCAGAATATAAATGTAATCGTTTACTGTCGGACCTTTACACCTGTTTCTGTAATAATAACCTGTTATTATTGACTACCCAAAAACTCCAAAAAGGATTTCATATAGATGAATGTCTTAATTGGAGAAAACGTTGTTATGCACTTGCCGCAAAATTAAACTTAGTAACTTTTTTGTTTCGAAATGTAAAACAAGTTTTAACGGAGAAACAGTTAATAGTGCTTTATTATGCCCAGGCCGAATCCCGTCTAAGATTCGGGATTGGTTTTTGGGGAACAAGTAGCCTTATTAATGAAGTCGTTATTGCACAAAAAAGAATAATAAGGTCTATTGCTGGTATCCCTCATAATATTAGTTGCAGACAATATTTTTAAACATTCAAAATACTGCCTTTGGCCTGTCTTTATATTGGTACTTAATCTTCTTTATGTGCCGTCTTCTACCGAAGGTTGGCGACCATCAAACGATAGGTTTCTCTGTTTTGTGCCGCATGTATTATGTTCGCGGCTTCTGGTATTTGAAACCATTCTCTCAAATTTCTCAGCCAGGATTTCTTCTTTCTACCCAAACCTCTTCTACCTTCAATCTTGCCTTCCACGATAAGCTGTAGCAGACTGTACTTATCATTACGGAACACATGGCCCAGGTATGACGCTTTCCTTCTTTTAACAGTTGTTAACAATTCCATCTCTTTACCCATTCGTCTTAATACCTCTGTGTTGGTCACTCTGTCTGTCCAAGGTATTCTCAGTATGCGTCGATACAGCTACATTTCTAGAGCCGCTAACTTCTTTATAGTTGCTGCTGTTAACGTCCACCCTTCAACTCCGTAAAGTAGCGTAGAGAGTACGTAGCATTTCGTGGCGCGCCATCGGAGGTTAACGCTTAGGTGGCGGTTGCTTAAGAGCTTTCTCATTTTGATGAATTTGGATCTTGCTATTTCAATTCGGATCTTAATCTCTACATCTGGGTCCCACTTATCATTTACTGTATATCCCAGATATTTAAATCGGTGTACTCTTTCAATACGTTCGGCTTCAATATTCAGGTCGATATGTTGAATGTTCTTTTTACTGATCACCATAAATTTAGTTTTCTTTCTATTGATCTTCAGTCCAAATTGGTTGCCAATTGTATTTACTCTATTTAGCATCATCTGTAAATCTTCGATATTATCGGCCAGTATAACAGTACCATCTGCATATCGAAAATTACTTATTGGTACGCCATTAATCTTGATGCCCTCGTTGTACTCTTCCAGTGCCTCTAGAAATATTTGTTCCGTGTACAGGTTGAAAAGCAGTGGCGAAATAATACAGCCCTGTCTAACCCCTCTAGAAATGGTTACGTTTTCACTCACCATATGTCCATTCTTCATGTGGGCTGTTTGATTCCAATATAGATTTTTTATAATCTGGATGTCTTTAGTGTCAAGTCCTGTAAGATGTAATAGTTCTATGAGTTTGTCATGTTTGATAGTATCGAATGCTTTCTCATAGTCGATAAAACAGGCGTAAACATCTTTCTGTTGATCCAGACATTTTTGAATCAAGACTTGTATTGCAAAGAGCGGCTCTCGAGTTCCAAAACCGCATCTAAAACCGAACTGTGTTTTACTTATGCTGTGTTCTAATTTTGCTCGTATTCTGGAATGGATAATACGCAAGAATACTTTAAGGGTGTGACTCATTAAACTTATAAGGCGATATTCACTACACGTCTTAGAATTCGATTTCTTGGGAAGGGGCACAAATGTAGATTTCAACCAGTCCGATGGAATTTGACCAGTATCGTATATCTTATTAAACAGTTCTAATACTACATTCAGGTTGTTCTCTTTAAAAACTTTTAAAAATTCGACTGGTATTTCATCGCATCCAGTTACTTTCCCATCTTTTGTTTGATCTATAGCTTTTATCACCTCATTTTTCAATATTTTTGGTCCATTCAGATCAAGAGTGTTCATAGGAATATGACGATAATCCGTAAACAAATCTTTTATGTAATTTGCCCAAGTCTGTAACTGTTCTTCTTTATCTACAATAAGTTTGTTGTTCTCGTCTATTAACCTACCAAACTGTTTTTTCTTGTAAGTATAAGTAAACTCCTTGATTTTTTTATGCATATTAAAACTATCATGTCTTCGTTCTAGCTCTTCTATCTCTTGACATTTTTCTTGTAACCATTTCTCTTTGGATTCTTTTATCTTTCTGCTGACAGTTCTATCCAGTTCTTTATATTGTTCGGGATTATTCTTTATATAGGGGTATTTAATAACCTCGAAAATTTTAAAACCAATGAGCATAACCAGTTCATAACTTAAATTTAGACATAAAGATACCGTACGTGCCCCAATATGTAAGGAAAATATATATTTCAGGTCTCTCAATTTTCGTTTTACAGAAAAACAAAAAAAACCAAAATGTTGAGAAAGGTAAAACCTAATTTTTTACTGTTCGAGATTTTTTGTATCACTAATACTTTTTAAGTTATTTTGAAAAAAAGGCATTTTTAATTTAAGGCTGGTTAATGCCAACATCAAAAAAACAGTATCTGGTCTCTCACACAGTGACGCCACTACCCAAAGGTTAACATTGGTCCCACTGTAATGTAAACAAAGCAAGGAAATAAAAAAGAAAAAAATAAGGGGTAGTTAGCCTAGAAAAGAGTAATAATTCTTTAAATAATTATTATATATTCCAAATTGAATAAAGAACAAATAATTCATAGTTAGTTAGTAACATAGTTAATGTATACATTTCACATTAAACAAAGATTGAAAACTCGACCTAGTTTAAGTGTATTACACGAGTCTCAAATATCAGGTCGCCACGGTTGTTTAAAAGAAAAAAATCACGTTTAAAAACATAGACATTCGCTGGAAAATAACACGGGGACTCAGTCAGCAAAAAAAAATAAAAAAAACTCGACCTTGGTACTACGATCGGAAATTGAGAATACGGGCTCATAAAAAACGAACGAAGCGCACCAGACGGGCAGTAAGAAGGAGGTACCTGGGAGTGCTCCACGCAAGAAGCACGGGCGATCGAGACAATACGCAGCCAGTGAGCGCGCTATTGTAACTCGACGGGGTAGTGTGCCGTATAAGTGCCGGTATCTGGAGTTTCGAAAGTTCGTGATAGCGCGCGGTACTTCAACAGACTGATCTCGAATTCCTGTAGGACTGGAGGCGTATTCATTAGCTAGAGCCTAAATACGCGAAGGTAACTAAGATCTATATACTAACCCAAGGAATATATAATAATACGGATTGTCCACCCTTTAATTCCTTGCTTTGTCTCTTCTCGTCTCCCTTCGCGCCTGATCGAATCATTATTGGTCATAACTGATATCTTGTTATCTTAGTTGTAGTATACAGTCTATTTAATACAGTGTCTTTTTTTTTACAGTGTAAACTCGTAAAGCAAGCCCATAGACTCACTCTTTACAGGACTTGAGACCTAGAAGTCCTTAATCCCCTTTCTCCCAAATCTCCCTACCCTCTTGTAAATCCGCGAAGGCGAAACCAGTCAGTCCAGACTAGTGGGACCAGTAAGCCTTGCCCCGCTCGCAGGGATAAGTATCCCCTAAGAATTGTAGATGCATCCAAGGATATTGAGACAGGCGTCTTCTACAATTATAACAGCAGCATTCATTAGAATGGTGACAGTAGGGTTTCCGCGAATATTATAATCGGTTTTCCAATTATTTACAGCGGTGACCCCAATTGTAACAGTGGTGACAGCGATTTATTAGACCACACTTATTGTCAATGTTAATTATTGCTGTTAATTTATGGTAATTTTTTTCTCTCTCCAGACCCTTTGCAAGAGTAGTTAGCTCTATTATGGAACAAATACAGTAACGCATATTTTTTTGTAACGTTCTATTTACGTAGAAGCATCACATACTTTCTGTAATTGAAAATTACAGTCATAAACGTGCGAATCTGAGCATTGAAATAAAATTATTCAGCCGGGTATTTATGTACTACTCAGAATAACTTTCAAATTTGATTAAAAATAGAAATACTCCCAAGTTACATTCCTTATATTACTCACTGTAGTATGTTTTATTGTAAATCTAGCATTATTTGATTGGGTTTTTTTATTGTCTTCAGGTGGCTGGATGAATATGCCGCAAGGCATTCCCAATTGTCCGCCAGGCTTGGAATATCTTACTATGATTGACCAACTTTTAGTACAACAAAAGGTTGAAATTCTTGAAGGTAAGCACAATATTCATCAAGAATAAGAAAAATACACCACAGCATGTAAACACGTCTTTATTTTAGCTTTGACTGGCTTTGAGACCCAAAATAAGTATACAGTAAAAAATAGTTTAGGTCAAAAAGTTTACTATGCAGCAGAAGACTCAGATTGCTTAACAAGAAATTGTTGTGGTCCCATCAGACCCTTCGATATGAAAATTCTGGATAATTACAGGAACGAAGTTATACATCTCCATAGACCATTGGCCTGCGATTCCTGCTGCTTTCCATGTTGCTTACAAGTAAGTACCCAAACCATTTTTCCTCTCTACTTTCAATTGCTATGAATAAAGAAATAAAAAAGGAGGTATAATAATTTCCAAAAATATCCAAAAAGATTAGTTAAATCAAAACTTTTTCGGCCCTAATCCTTAAATTAAATTAAAACATAATGAGGTATTGTCGATGATTAAATTCTTAACTAAAAGATCGATCTATTACAGATCGAAAAAGAAACTATTAAAAATTAACGGATAATAAAATATTATAAAAATAAATAAGTAGTGATAGATGAAGCAATATGTGTGATGTCTATAAAGTTATCGAATCTTTTTATAGTTATAGTGTTTATTTTTAGAGCATAGAAGTATCTTCACCGCCTGGCACAATTGTCGGTACCGTTGAACAAGAATGGAGCATTTTCTGTCCCACTTTCGCAATAAAGAACGCTAGTGGAGACACCGTTTTAAGAATCGAAGGACCATGTTGCACCTGGAGCATTTGTGGAGACGTGGAGTTCAAGATAATGTCGGGAGACGGTGCTGTGCAAGTTGGTAAAATTTCCAAGCAGTGGTCTGGATTGATGAGGGAGATGTTCACGGATAGTGACTATTTTGGTATAACTTTCCCCATGGATTTGGATGTCCGTATGAAAGCTGTCATGTTGGGCGCATGTTTCTTAATTGTGAGTATTTTTAAACTATTATAATTATTGTAATGGTAAGTTGTTTTCTGGACTTATAGGCTGTGATCAGCAATTATTTTTCTCTGGCAAATTGATCATTAATTGATAGGTTCATCATTTGGGTTTTTTGAGTGTTATAGACCTCAATAACTACAACCTTTATATTTACAATTTGAAGCCAAAAAGCCGTTTTAAGTACCGGGTTTCTCATTATATTTTGACCCCCACTTATTTTCCTTAATTTCGGGAATACAAAAAAAAAGTTTCAAATAAAAGTTGTATTATTTTATCTGTACTGACCAACAATGTAGCAACAGACCAAATTTTGTATACAGGGAGTGCCCTATAAAATGCATCTTCAGTATTTCAAATGGGACACCCTGTATTTTTTATAGTTTTGAGCAGCCCTGCATTTCCTGACTATCAATATATAACATTGTGTAGCATTAGTTTTGTTCTATAATGGTATATGGTAGTACAAAAGGGTAACCATAGGTGGCTATGCACTGACATTTCAAAATAAAAAAATTATTAATTTATTATAAACTGTCAGTCCTTATACCGAAATGGGTTATACTGCAGATGAAAAAGTAGATATATTCTCAATTTATGTAAAAAATAATGAAATCAAGCAAGCGACAAGAAGAGAATATAAGCTGATTTATCCAGATCGACAGAATCCTACTGCAAACACATTTTTATATAATTATCGTCATGTCATAAATGAAAAAATGTTTGATCGGAAGAAACTTACTATCGTAGGTAATGATGAAGATCTTAATACTTTACTTTACTTTGAAGGTAAAAATTAAATACTTAAATAATAGATTAAATCCATAATAACATTTTTATTTTAGAAAATTCCGAAACTAGTCTAAAACTAATGCATTAGAGAAAAGCCGTGCGACGATACATAGAGTTTTAAAAGAGCACAACTATAAGCTGTACAAAATATTACCGGTACAAGAACTTACCGATGTTCATAAGAGAAAGCGTTTACAGTTCTGTCAAGACATGCTTACAAATTTGAACAATGATCCTAATTATTTTAACATTTTATGGACAGATGAATAAAATTTTTCAACTTCAGGCATTTTTAATAGAAGAAATAGGTATTCGTGGGAACAGAAAAATAATAGAAAAAGAAAAATTAAGCAAATAAAAAAGTCAGGAAGAAAATCAATAAATGTGTGGTGCGGAATATTTCAAAACAAAATAGTTGGACCATTGTTTTATGATTATATATTAACTGGGGATATATTTGGACACAGTCATTACACAAGTGGATAAGTTATTAAATCAAAATTATACACAAAATCAATTAAATAGTATGAAATGGCAACAAGATGGAGCACCGCCACATAATGTCGTAGCCGTTCAAGAACATTTAAATAATCAATTTAATGTGTGGATCGGCAATAAGGGTACCATTACATGGCCACCAAATAGTCCCGACTTAACACCATGTGATAGCTTTTTATGGGGGTTTTTAAAAGAAAAAGTGTATTTTGATTCAAATACAAATATTAACACTATCACGGCAAAAGTTCGCGCGGAAATTGAAAACGGTCATAATTACACAATATCTGACGCATTAGAAAATTTGAGACGAAGATATTACTTGTGCATTGATAACAATGGAGGGCACTTTGAGCATCTATTGTAATCTTAAATGTAGTATTGTATCTTAAATGTAGTATTGTAAGTCATTAATTTTGTTGACTTTCTAAATATATTCTGCATTCACTGTTCTGCTCATTATGTTTATATAATCTGCGTATGCTGCTAATTGGGTAGATTTGTTTGTAAGTATGTTATTTCCGCTCGCCGTCAACCGACATATTCAAGAACAAGATTAAAGAGCGTTGGGGCCAGTCCGTCGCCTTGTTTCAGTCCTTGCGTTATCGTAAACGCATCAGTGATCTGTCCCTGAATACATACCTGTGCTTCTGTTTCTGTCATTTGCACTAGTCGTATTAATTTTGATGGTATGCCAAATTCTTCCAATATATTAGGTAGAATTGTTCTATCTATTGAATCATAGGCTTGTTTAAAATCTACAAAGAGATTGTAAACGTCCAAGTTATATTCCCATGCTTTGGCTAGTATTTGTTTAACTGTAAATAGTTGGTCAATGGTAGATCTATTTTGCCTAAATCCTGCTTGATATTCCCCGATGATTTTTTCCATGAGAGGTTGGAGTCTTCGATTAATGATGTTTGAGAGTATTTGGTATCCCGAACAAAGTAAAGAGATGCCTCTATAATTCTTACAAAACAGTTTGTCTCATTTTTTATGAATAGGGTAGATTATACTTTTTTTCCATTGTTGGGGGATTTCTTCTTCTATCCATATTTCTCGTATTAGCTGGTACATCTGTTGTGTCAAATTCCTTCCTCCTTGCTTGAGTAGTTCTGCCGGTATTTTATCTATTCCCGGTGCTTTATGGCTTTTTTGTATGTGGATTGCCGTTTGGACCTCCTCTAGCGTTGGGAGTCTAGTTAATTCATTTTCTTCTCCATCATCCCCCAGTTCTTGTTGTTGTACCTCCTGCCGTGCCTGCTGCCTCTGTTGTTGTAATGGTGGTTGTGTCCCTTTGTTTAGTAATTCCTTAAAATATGTCATCCAGGTTCTCTTAATTTCGTCCATATCGCTAATGATTTCACCCTTCTTATTTTTGCAGAGGCTAGTCTTAGGTTTGTATCCCTGTCTTAGATGTTTGATAAATTGGTATGCACTACGTGTTTCGTTTTCCTTAAACTCCCTCTCTATGTTTAGTATCCGTTGGTTTTCGTACTTCCTCTTTTTTGTTCTTAAGTTCTGTTTTTCTCTCTAGTATGTCTGAGTATGTAATTCTTATGTGCTTCATTTCTTTCCTGTATAGCTTGTTTACATTCTTCATCGAACCATTTTTCTTCTCTCCGTTGTGTCTTTGTTCCTAGGACTTCTTTCGCTGTATTAAGTATGATACTGCTTATGGTGTTCCATTGGTTTTTTATTGTGGAGTCTGCTCTGTTTTCTTCTAGTAATTTTTCATCCACTGTTCTCTCAAATCTTTCTTGTACCTCAGAGACTTTTAGGTTATCTAAGTTTAGTTTTTCTTGTTTTGGATATTTTTCCTTTACCTGTCGACTGATTTTGCATCTAAACCGTGTCTGTACTAGCAGATGGTCTGAGTCGCAGCTTGCGCCACGTCTGCTTCTTACATCTTCAGAATCTAGAAGCCAGAAACCTTCTTTAAGTCAATAAATCATAATTTGTCTTATAGTAAATTTATTTTCATCTATAGTGCCCTATATCTCACTATACGTTCATTAATAACGAAGATTCTGTGTAGTACCCTTTTGGAAGTGGCTTTGTTTGTTTTTTATATCTTAATATATGCTTTATATCCTTCTCTTTTATTTGCTATATCGCATGTTAGGATTTGATCAGTTGTTTTATTTGTACTTATCCAGATTCCTTCTTCAAGTCAATATATCAAAATTCTTTCGGTGGTCGCCTTGTTTGTTTTTGTATATTAATATATTCGTTATATCCTCCCCTTTCATTTGCTATGTCACATGTTAGGATTCGATGAATTGTTAATTTTGTACTCATTCAGAGGCCTTCTTCATGTCAATAAATCAAAATTTATCTTATAGTAAATCTATTTTCATCCATAGTGAAATCTGATATCTCGTATGTAACTATACGTTCATTAATAACGAATATACTGTGTAGTGCCCTTTTGGTAGTCGCCTTATTTGTTTTTGCTATGTTAATTTATTCGTTCTTTCCTCCCCTTTCATTTAACGTATCACACGCTCCAATCACACCAATAACAACGAAGATATTATTTAGCCCTTTTGCCAATGCCGCCATGTTTGTATATTTGCCGTCATTGTACTAGTTAACCTCTCTCCTTTCCAACAAGACCTCATACGTCACGATCCGTCGAGCTGTGCGACCAAATTGCTCAGAGGTGACAACGCACACAATCCCAAAGTGCCACACCAAAGAGCGCACAACATCGCTAAAGAAGTTTTCACTTCAAAAATAATTTCATTACTTTTAAATATTCTTTTTAACAAATTTTAATCTTTTTCAGGATGCCATGTTCTTCGAAAGTACTCAAAAGGACAACTCAACAAACATATAAGCCTAAGAAGTACCTCCTTATAAATGAATATGCTTATTACAGTGTCTTATACATTTTTTACGATATTATTGCTTTTTAAACTAAAACTTTTACCCGAGAAGTACTCGGATATTATATTATAACTTATGTAGTATTTATTCAATATTGTGGTTAATTTTTAACAGAAATGATGTAAAATAAAAAATGTGAACTTTTACTTAAAATTGTCAGTTTTTACTCAAGTGTTTGTATTCACAATGTTTTTCGCGTGAGTTTTGAATAATTCCTCACTTTATTACACGGTTTACCTGTAAATTATTTATTATTATATTTTATACACGTTATGTCTAGATAAGAATTTAATATGCTGTATACACTTTTTTTATAATTCTACTATTCTTTATTTTTAATTTATTGTTTCAAGGCTGCTCGCTTTTTGCGGCTTACTGTATTTTTTAGTTTTTAGGGATGTACTCGATTTTTTTTATGTATTGAAAACTATAGCACAAATGAACAATAGACAAATACAAACCAGCTAAAACACGATTTTTCTGCAATTTTCTATCGATAATTTTGCATTTTGCTATTATTCAAATCAAAATAAGAATTTAGTGAGCAGTCATTTTAAGGGAATCCCCGCACAAAAAGTATTATTAAGTGAAAATAGCTTGCATAATAAAGATTTTCTTTTCTAACCAATAAAAATAATTATAAATTGTTTTCCAGACTTCTAGGCTATTGTGGACAACGTTCAGACTTGTCTTTCACTAACTTAAGCTTGGCTTCAGTAGGCGAAAGACAGCCAGAACCGTTGTCGTATCGAGTTTGATAACCTTGCTGCATTATTAGATGAAGCTATCCGTTCTACGGTCTAGAAGTTCGGAAAACAATGTATTGCTACAAAACACCGGCCGTAAAAACCTCTACAATAAAAATAAATTTAATTTGTCTTCCAGCAACCAGTAGTCAGCCGTTTTATCTCTTGTTGAGGTAATTTTCTCATAAAAAGACTCAAACAATTCCATTTACCAGTATATCTGAAATACTTTTGTGAATTCTTTCACTGTCCACGTTTTGTAGATCTGATCTTTTAAAATAATCCCTCCGCTCTGACGTTACAAGCCACGTTCACAAAGATGGCGGCGACATCTGTCAATTGCACTTTCAATTTTTTATGTTTAATTTTGTTTCATGGCATTCCCTGTGATGTTTCTGACAAAATTCCCGGAATGTGCCCTACACCAAAGATAATTAGGTGCAAAAAAGTTGTCTTGAACGATGATGTGTATATAAGACATCTTTAATATTTTTAATTTAAAAATTGAGCTGTTCTATTTCTATTTTCTCTACTATAGTACTTTTTCTGACACTATGGGCCATGTATGATATATAACTCATTCATGGTTTAATTAAACTTTCCTGCCCAGTACCAGTCAATTATACAAGTGCTCCCACAGAGACCATCGAGGCCTGTTCATGATCCGCACTATTAATAGTGTTCAAAGAAATCTTTAACTGTGTTATTTGTTCGAATTTCGAATACACAAAACTTCGTTTACAGCTTTCTTTGCGTTGTCAATGCTTCTCCTCCATACATTATAATGAGTATAACAAGATTGGTAAACCATTAAAGCTTTAATCAATGATAACAGCATAAAAAAGGCAACAGTGCTACACTTCAAGCTATATTATTACCTCTGGATTTGACCGAAAGTGCTTATTTTAACCAGGCTGTGCAGACTTGAGACCTATACATTTTTTTACAAACATCTGATTGATTGCTTGGTCGGGGATAAAATCCGGGAATCGTAAGTGATCTTAAATCACCTACCAGGTCCTCAATAGTTAATAGCATAGTATTTTTATTTCACTTTATTTTATCACGCATATTATATGTCCTGCAAGTGCTATAAGAGTTGTTAAATGTATGACTTGAAGTACTTATTATTTCTTAGTTATATTATAAAGTCAAGAAGATAAATCCTGTAAATAAGATGTCTTGCAGCTATTTTTATTCTATTTGGTTTGTATTTATTGAATATAAAATATTTCCATCTACCTGATCGGTCCAAAGTATATACAGGGCGTGCCATCTTGAAGGTATGCCATTCAGATGCATGGTACACCCTGTAGACATTTACAGTTTCCTAATAAAAGTTGTGCCTGTATTCATGTGTGCTAAAAAGGTCTAATGTGCTTAAATCGAACTGAAATATAGAGCTTTTGTATTACTTATAAAAATGTTTTTGGTCTTAAATAATGTTGAATGAAATATATGGAGATATCTATTGTACTTCATAGAATATATTTATATTACAATAAATATAAAGTTTCGTGAGTGGTTTGTTTTTATTTCGAATTTACTTATAGTAAAGATACTTAGTTTTCAGGGTTTATAGGTCATGGATTGGAATTAGTTCGTCCAGACGTTTGAGATGGGGCTATTACAGGTCCCTCATCTAAAAACTCCTAATTACGAGATTTTTACTTTTTCAAAGTTAATATAATTTTTTGTTTAGTTTATTTATTTATTTATTTATTAACGGGATACCACCCAATTTAATATATACACAAAGTATTACAAGTATTATCTAGTGATACAATAATTATAAAGATATAGTAAATATGTATGAAAAGAATTGGCGATGCAGCTATATAGAAAAAAAAAACAAATATTAAAATTATATAAAGCACATAGCAAATATAAATCACATAAAATTACAAAAATTTTTTTAAACACATTCTACAGACATTTTCCGAAGCGCACAGCAACAAATCAAAGTCTATTCTATTTCCATTTAGAATGATTCTACTCAGTGGAGAATGCCTACCAAAGTTAGAGCGATGAAATTTAATTGCAAAATTATGAGATGTTCTAGTAACTCTAGAGGGAACATTAAAGTCAATTAGAGACAGTAGATCATTGCAATTAATTTTTGAATTCAGTAGTTTATGAAGAAACAAAACATCAGCATACATCCGTCTGGAAGGTAGCCTGGAAGGTTTAATGTATTTCTAATTTCTGAGTAGGAATGGTCGCTTAAAGGTTTGTGTAATTTAAAACTTAAGTACCTAATGAATTTATTTTGGACTTTTTCAAGCTTGGCTATATGGACTTCATAAGTGGGTGACCAAACGACTGAGCAATACTCAAGAACAGATCTAACTAGGGAAATGTAAATCAGTCTGATGGAATTAATGTTATGCAAACATCTAGAGCTTCTAATAATGAAGCCTAACATTTTAAATGCCTGGTTATTCACATAATCAAAATGAGCGCAAAAATTTAGTTTGGAATCTAATTGAACACCTAGATCTCTTACAGTTGAGACAGCCTTCAGTGGTTCTTCAGCTAATTTGTAATTATAAGAGAGGTTGTTAATTCTTCTACAGAAACTAATAAAGTGACATTTTCCAACATTAATGCTCATTTGGTTCCAATTGCACCATGCCATAATTTTGTTAATATCAATTTGGAGTTTTTCACAATCTGAGACGTCTTCGATAATTCTATAGATTTTTAAATCATCAGCAAATAGCAAAAATTTAGAGTTAATTTGAGATTTAATGTCATTAACAAATATATTAAAAAGGAAAGGCCCTAAGTGGCTTCCTTGTGGAACACCAGATGTTACGGAGATCTCACTAGATTGAAAGTGTTTAATTTTAAAAAGTTGTATTTTGCTAGTTAGGTAACTACATAACCAGTTATACAGATTGCCTGTAAATCCAATAGTTTTAAGCTTGTTACACAACAATTTATGATTCACAGTGTCAAATGCTTTGGAGAAATCTGTATAAATAGCATCCACCTGTAGTCTCCTTTCCAAAGCATCAGATATGTATTGCGTGAAAAGTAAAAGATTTGTCGAAGTTGATCTACCTGAAAGAAAACCATGTTGCTCTTCAATTAGTACATTGCATAAAGGTGTTTTAATAGAGTCACATATTATACTCTCTAGTATTTTAGGAATAGAAGAAAGAATGCTTATTGGTCTGTAGTTAGCTATGTTACTCCTGTCACCTGATTTATGAATAGGAACAATAAAACTAGATTTCCACAAACTTGGACAAATACCTGAATCAAGTGAATGAGAAAACAGAAAATATAAGGGATGGGTTAAAGTACATCTACATTTTTTTAATAGTATGGGTGGAATTCCATCTGGCCCAGAGCCCTTATAAATGTCTAAATTGGCTAATTTTTCAAATATGATTTCAATAGATACATTACAAGAATTTAGACTCACTGTTTTCTCATACTCTAAGATGGGCTGTATTAAATCATCATCATTTGCTCTGTAAATATTTTGAAAGCATTGCGCAAAGCTATTAACGATATCCGCACCATTATTAAGCATTGTGTTTCCAAAAAAACATTGTGTTTGGTAGACCATTATTTTTGCGTTTGCTGTTAACAAAATTCCAAAAGTGCTTTACTTTTGAACTAATTCTAGATTCAGTTTGACTTATATAAATTTCATGACATGACCTGCTTAGTTCTTTGCATTTGGTTCTCAAGGAAGAGAAAAGTAGATAATCGTCCCAAGAATTTATTTGTTTATATATCTTGTGAGCAATTTTTTTCCTAAATATTAATGATTTTAGGTCATTAGTCATCCAACGAGGAAATTTGGGATTTTTTAATCTTGTACGTGGTATTGAACAATTGACACCAAACTGCAATATGGAGTAGAACAGTTCCGTGGCTTCGTTAATATCTCTGCAAATACCTAAAACGTTCTCCCAGGCGATACTAGCAAGATACATATTAAGAGCAACATAGTCTCCTCTCCTAAAATTGAAGGCAAAACTATTATATTGAAGCTCGGGCATATTATCTTTTATAGCTAAAGAAATTGATAACGCAGGATGATAACGATCACAAGGCAATAAGTAATCGTTAGCAATTTCAACTGTTACATTTTCATTATCATTTGCAAAAACTAGGTCAAGTAAAACTCCGTTGCAATTTGTGATTTGTGCAAAGTATCAGTAGCAGTGTTACTATTATTACTAAAGACACCTCTTTCATCATGGTGCCATTCGCTGTTTGGCAGATTGTAGTCTCCTGTTAGAATGAACTTGTGTTCAGGAAAATTGTTACAGACAGATTCTATACTAATACAATGATTCCATAGCATATTAAGGCTGAATTAGGCGGAAGATAAACTGTACCAAGTATATAGTATTGATTCAGAGTGCAAACTTCGACAAACAGTTCTTCCAAGTGAACATGTGGTAATAGAATAGACCTCGATGAGTAACATTTTTTAACTGCAATAAGGACACCCCCTCCAATTTCTTTAACACTAGTTAATGGAGAGCGGTCCTTTCGATATATATTAAAATCTAAAAGTCCCAATTCGTCACTACTGATACCATCACACAACCACGACTCAGTAAATATAAGCACATCATAGTCAGTTGTAGCAGCACTTTCTTCAAGAGCACCAAGCTTAGTTCTAATTCCTCTAACATTCTGATTTAGTTAGTTAGTTTAGTTCTGATTAGTTACATAGTTTATTTTTTAATGCCAAAAAGTTATGTTTGTCCAGTAAAAGATATTTCCCAAATTGTCCAATTCAATAAAAAAAAAACACAAAAGTCATGCGTCAGAAACATTGAAATTTCTGTTATATTTTAATATTATGAATTCAAGAAGAGGAGTATCAGAACGTGAACTCGTGGCTGCCTTGGAAGAAGATTGGTCTGATGTTGATCTCGACTCTAATGATGATGACATTTTTATACCATCCCGATATACTTCTGTTTGCGTTAAGTTCGATGGAGATGTTATTGATAGCAGAATTGGGCAATTGCTTGGTGAAGCTGATCTTTTTACATCCGTTGATGTAAATTCTACAACTGAGAATGACCCACAAGAAAATCAAAGTGTCTTGGTAGAACAGAGTTCAGCGGTTGCGCTAACTAAGTTTACTGGACAATGGACCTCTGAAACAGATCTTCTAAAAATACCAAAATGTACATCTGTTTTACAGTCAAATGTTCAATTCACCCTAAAAGCCAACCAATATTTTATTTTGAGAATTTCGTCCCTTGTGATTCTAATACGACAAATTTTTGCTCAAACGAATTTATATGCTGTACAAAAAGACAGCAAAAATTACAAAAACACTAGCCAAGAAGAAATAATTGCATTGCTAGGTGTTTTTATTTTAATAGGACAGCACCCTTTACCAGACAAAAATTTATATTGGTCAAGTGATCCTTTTTATAATAATCCTGTTATCTCCAAAGCTTTTACATTAACCAGGTTAAAAAAATTAATAGACAATATTCATCTAAATGACAATTCAGCAGCTGCAGAGAGAGGTTCACCTAATTTTGACATACTGTATAAGAAGACCATTTATAGATAGACTAAATGAAATTTTCAAAGAATAAGTCAATCGTGGAAGTTGATTTTCTATTGATGATTGTATGGTGAAATTTAAAAGACGTAGTTCTATCAAACAGTATATGCACAAGAAGCCAATTCAGCGTGGTTATAAAATTTGGGCAAAGTGTGATGCTATTATTGGGTATCTGTACCAGTTTATCATCTACACTAGAAAAACTGAAGGCATTGAAAATGATGGCTTGGGATACAAGGTTCTAACTGAATTATGCTAAGATATACCACACAAATCTTTAGTTGTTTTTGATAACTTTCTTACAAGTTGCAAACTGTTGGAAGAACTATTTGCTGTTACTATAGTCAGACCTAATCGCAAAGCTTTACCCGATTTCATGAGGAAAAAGCAAACCAAAAATGAAAAACTTGAATGAATGAACTCTATTGTTTAAGCAGTGGCTCTATAACAGCAATAAAGTGGTTGTATACCAAAGAAGTCACGGATATTACAACTGCCAATCAACCACATTGAGTAACCATGATAAAACATACACAAAGAGATGGCACAAAGAAAGATATAATGTGCCCAAAGGTTATTGCAGATTATACACTAAACATGGGAGGTGTTGATCACTTTAGAGCATCATATCCCATAAGTAGGAAGTCAATCGTGGATGAGATTGTTCTTTTAGATGCAAGTGTGATTAATGCATATATATTATGTACAGAAGAATTCATGATCAAAAAAATACTTCCCACAAGGATTTTAGGCTTCGCCTTCTAGCATGCAAAAAATTCTTTACAGTATCTTTATTCAAATAAAAAAAATATCGATATTTAAGTATAAAAATTTAGATGTCTAGTGCACTCCTGGGCTATATATTAATTTTGGTGTCTTTGTTTACATTCAAACTCCCCAAGAAATAATTCCACCACGAAGTTAAATAATTCATATATTACAATTTAGTTCTACGATTTTAAAAAGTTATTTGATTCAAGGTCGTTTTGCGATATGTTTAACAAGGAGTTTGGGTTGTTTGATGGCAAGAAACGGTGGAGATATGAGACGCAAAACTGGCAGCCCCGGCCGATATCGAGGGTAGAGAGAATTCAAGTTTTTAGGTTTGAAAAGATGGGCGATTGAGGCGGACGTATTTGGGAGTCGGAAAGAAACCGGCGAATTTATGGAAGATAGTGAATTGTACTCTATGTAATATGTCAGTTTAGAAAGAGTGATCACTATTTCTATTTTTTCTAAGTATCTAAGAGATTTGTGTCGTCTGCAGCAATTTTGAAAGATATCTACATGTTCCATTTTCCAGTTTTGTAAGAAGCAGAGACGAGGTCTGTGTCTGGTGCCGCTAATTTCAACTTCAAATTATTGTCCTAGTAAGAAGCCGTTTCAAAATACCTTTCGTAGTATAGAGATGAATTTTTTTCGAGTGGCAGACAATGTAAGTTCAGTTCCCAACACCAGAAATTTAAAGTTAAAGTGCAGTATAGTGAAATCCAGGTAACTTTTTTTGTATGAACTCTTAAAGTAAAAATAAATAGTTAAAATAATAATTGCTTTCATAACAATTTAAATTTTAATAATTAAAATTGTAAATCTTAGGGCGTGGTCTTAGCTGTCATTTTATTTGTTCAGTTTTAAAATTTAATGTTGACATATGACAGCTCGTTTTATTTTTTTACACTACTTTGTTTTTTTTTTTTTTTTTTAAAGGTTAACCTCTATACATAGCTTATTTAAAACGATAATTTTTATTTGTAATGACAATTTTTTGTAAATTTTGTAGCATCTCCCACTTGTAAACAGAGTTTGTAAACGGATATGACATGTAAGTTTTCATTTGTTATTTTGGTATAAATTTTTGTAACTATTAATATACTATTTTTGTGTCATTTATATTTTGTAACTGTTTGTGTTGTGTTTTTTAGGAAAGAAGAGCCCTTTACTTTCATCCAGCAGGTATCCTCGAAGCGGCGTCCATTTTAAATAGCTAGAGGCCCTTCTTGTTTGTTTTGTGTTACCCATTTGTCTAGGAGATTCATGTACCCCTTTTGCCAATTTCTTTAGCAAGCAACTGGATTATCAACTGTACTATAAACATATTTAACTTAATTATTATTGATTTATTTGACAAAAAAAAACTATAATTTATGGGGTATGATTTATTGGCGTATGGTTTGATAATATAAATATGTCTTCAGTAAATTAAAGTAAGTTACATATTAGATTATTAGAATGTAAGAATACGCTCTACGAAAATATATCATAGTTCTCTTTAAAAATGATGCGAGATAAAATTCGAGTAATGATATGCACTATATGCCAAAACAAACAACAACGAAAACCATTTAGTAATTTTTTTCTCACACCCTTAGATCTTTTGGTGGCACGTGTGTAGGTGAGTTGTAAACCACGCCAGTTCCAAGATAGCCGGCGCTTTCCTATTGGTTCATTGTCTCATGTGGTCAATCCAACATAGCGGCTATCAATGGAATAGGGCACTTAGCTGGGCTTAGTCACCAAACTTATTTTATGCTCGGTTCGCATTATTTCAGCAACTGAACAACTGGAATAATGTAAACAGGTACTGGATCCGGTTCTACTGTTCAATTCGACACAATTGGAATCGTGTAGACAGTCTATCCAGTACTGGTAGAAACTTTATACAGTCAACACATGTTATTATTTCATGTTGACAAGTTTTTGGTCGCATTCATGGCGAACAAGTTAAACAAAGATCAGAATCTACAGTTCGTCACTTAAAACAGAGAACTGCTTTCTTGAAATGATTTTCACTTTAGTGTTACAAGAGCTTTTTAGATCGCTGGACTGGACTGGTACTGGAATAATGTGAATGGGGTTTTAAGTTTGAATGATTGGCAAGTAATTACTATAATTTTTAGGTTCGGTTTTATTTATTTTGGCAAATACGCAATATTGGTAAATAAAAATTGATATCACTACAGTTAAATACTGTTCAAACAATACTTAAAACGTTGAAAACTAGAAATCATTCGAGATAATTATGTTTTTAAGCGTTTGTTAAATGTTATATTGCTTATAGCACTTGTAATAAGATCTAAAAAAGTCTAACATTATTTTAAGTTTAAGAAGTGCCTATTCCTATGGCTACACCTGCTACAAATGATATCATAAATATATGCACTTCCTTCAGCTGGCAATTGTCACCAGAGTACCATCGCTTTGCTTTCTTCTGTCCCTTTTTAACAACGTCCTTTGCTTGGTCTAACTTTCTATCAACAAATCGTTCACCCTATAAAAAGGCCTCATTATATTTTTTGCTGTTCTATTAAGAAATTAAAAATAATTACAAAGTGTTATTGCTATCTCGTATTTATTTATTACTCAAAACAATAATAATATAGCATGAAAAGAAAATAGGAACATTAAAAATATAATTAACCAAAATGTTAGAATACATTTTATCACGATTATTCCTTCTGGTTTAAATTCTAATTTAAACGTATTTTGTTAACTAATTAATGTCATTCCTCCTATATCAACTGTTTAAGCATTTTACAGTCTTTCTCAGGTGATATGTACAGATGGTGATCAAATTATTAAAGCAAATTGGTAAAATCAAAGTTATTGCTTCAAAATGGGTTTATAACTAATACAAAATATGTATATATAAATGTAGACTGACGATACTGTTGGTACAGCATAATTCAGAGTCAGTGTTGAGATATTTATGAAGATAAAATACATTTACTCTATACATGAGGCGTATAAGCTAGTATGCCTCCTTGTGGTGCATCCTGGGTAATGCAAAATGGACTAGAACCTATTGGACCACTATACACTAAATGTTTCTACACATGAAAAACTTCAGGAGTTGATAAAAATAAAAATATTGAATAAATTTCTGACAACTAAAAGTTGGTTGATTCAAATCTTAATAGAGTTTTGATATATGAATGAAACAATTACAGAAAATGTATAGAAAGCTTGCCAATAAATTAATAGACAATCATGTGTGTATAAATAAATTACTAGACATATTTTTTAGTAGTTAAAAAATCTTTTTTAAACAAGAACTTCCATTTTACCCCCCACATCTCTAATCATTTGATCACCCTCTGAAGATAAGACTTGCACAGTATATAAGCAACTTTGTAACAACATAAACTATTAGTAGAATAAAACTAAATAAAAATAGGAAAATAAAATAACTGTTCCTCTTGGAATTAACTATTTGAGCTTCTTCAATTTGAGGCTAAACCAATTAGAAAACCACCAACAAATCCAGAAGAAAAAGGAGTGTTATTTCTAGCAAAATTCTTTACCTAAAATAACACATGAAATACATAAGTAAAATCATGAAAAATTAACCAACAGTATACACAGTAACTTATTAAACTGTTTATTCGGGCTGTTGGGCCGTTGTCTTCTGTTGAGATTTGTTCTCGACGTTTCGCCAACACTAGGGGTTGGCATCTTCTGGAGATGTTGATGCTTCGCTTGTAAGCAGAAACTGACGACGCGTTGTACTACGGAGGCAATATTTATAATTCCCACTCGCCTCCCCTCCACTGGTTTCGGCTTGAGGGGGCGTGTCGTTGTTTATAGTAGCTTTTCTATCTCCGTGTTTGGCGGGAAGGGCGTTTGTGGATTTTAATACTGGTATCCATGTTTTGTTGATTTTTAGTCCTTCTTCTATCCTATTGAAATTGTTTGGGTGCTTGTATATTTCCACCGCTTCCCGATATAACCGTGGGTAGTACTGTGAAGTTTTGTCCAGCATCTGTGTTTCTTCAAATAGTATTCGATGTTCTCCGCTTCCCAAAGCGTGTTCGGCAACGGCAGATTTGTCGATATGTCCTAAACGACAATGGCTTTTATGTTCATTTATCCTGGTGTTGGTGTGTCTTTTTGTGGTTCCCACATATACCATTCCACATGTGCATGGTATTCGGTATACTCCGGCCGTTGCTAATGGGTCGCGTTTGTCTTTTACCGATCTTAAACAATCCTTGATCTTCTTTGTAGGTCTGAAGATGAAACCTACACACACAGACAGATACCTAAACAGAAACTCAAATCATCATCCTAGCCAAAAACAAGGTATCATCAAAACTTTGGCAGAGAGGGCGAAGAGAATTTGTGAACCACAACATCTCCAAAGTGAACTTCTTTATATTGAAAAAGCGCTCACCTCTAATGGGTACACCAGAAGAGAAATACACAAGGCGATGAACAACGTATCTAGAAGAAGGGACGAAGAAACAGAATGTAAAGGGAAAGCGTTCTTGCCCTATATATCGGGGGTAACGGACAGAATTGGGCGAATACTCAAGAAAGCCAACATAAAGACCATCTTCAGACCTACAAAGAAGATCAAGGATTGTTTAAGATCGGTAAAAGACAAACGCGACCCATTAGCAACGGCCGGAGTATACCGAATACCATGCACATGTGGAATGGTATATGTGGGAACCACAAAAAGACACACCAACACCAGGATAAATGAACATAAAAGCCATTGTCGTTCAGGACATATCGACAAATCTGCCGTTGCCGAACACGCTTTGGGAAGCGGAGAACATCGAATACTATTTGAAGAAACACAGATGCTGGACAAAACTTCACAGTACTACCCACGGTTATATCGGGAAGCGGTGGAAATATACAAGCACCCAAACAATTTCAATAGGATAGAAGAAGGACTAAAAATCAACAAAACATGGATACCAGTATTAAAATCCACAAACGCCCTTCCCGCCAAACACGGAGATAGAAAAGCTACTATAAACAACGACACGCCCCCTCAAGCCGAAACCAGTGGAGGGGAGGCGAGTGGGAATTATAAATATTGCCTCCGTAGTACAACGCGTCGTCAGTTTCTGCTTACAAGCGAAGCATCAACATCTCCAGAAGATGCCAACCCCTAGTGTTGGCGAAACGTCGAGAACAAATCTCAACAGAAGACAACGGCCCAACAGCCCGAATAAACAGTTTAATAAGTTAGACGATGGCCGTGAAAGCCTAACGCAATTTATCAGTATACACAGTGTTTTATGATTAATATTTTACCTACGGATTCTACAGATGAAATATTTAAATTTTTCCTTAATAACTGGTGATCAAAAATTAATCTGTATATAGTTCATATATCTCAATAAATATATGGAAAATGTAAATAAATATGTCAATACGTTTTAACTTATTATAGTCTGACAAATAATAAGTGAATTAACTCATGAGCGTGATCAGTTGGGTCTTTCGTATCGTTTAGCTATCGCAATGAATGTTACCGGGATAGTGGCGGAGAAAGGGTGGGTATAAAGTCAGTATATATGAGGAGGTAACATGCAAACAGCCTCAAGTCACACAAAAATCAAAGTTAAGTTAGATGTGCCAATGCATTGTTCTGTTGTAGCCAAAGTGGTTTATTCTATCTGATTGATACAAAAAATGATTTCCAATGGTAACAGCATGTTAAAAAACACCTTTACATGCAAAACAACTTATTTCCAATGTACTGGTACATGCAAACCAGCTAATTTCCAACCAACCAATAGAAACGTTACAACTGACCCAGTGAGTCTTGCAAATTTGAGGTTATGTAAGGGTTTTGCATTAAAAGTTTTTGTGACTACTATTTAGATTGTCAACGTATTTTGGAAAAAATAGTAATTACATCATTATTTAAAAGAGAATGGATGGTGCACATGGAAGAGTAAGTGATGGTGAAGGAAATAAAGGGACTAGAAAGAGAAGAGTTACAGCAGGAAAAGCAAAAAGTGAACAAATTACCAAGTAAGCAGCTCCTCTTTATAGAGAGGGGGTCTGGAATCTTCAAAAGACATCTCAGTCCAGGACGCCGCCTGACTAACTTTAGTGCAGGATTCGTTCTTCGTACTCCCGGCGATAGTTCCCGAGGTACTTTAAAATGCCCTCTCGTTGCCGAGTCTACGTCGAACGCCTACCTAAGCGGAATGGCCGCTGTAAGGCCGGCATCACTTCCGAAGCACTACCTTTATTCATTCATTCTCCATTCATACACATCCACACTCTATTCATCAGCAAAGAGGCTCCCTGTCTCGTTCCAGGTAGCGCGTAGAAGACACTCATCGCTCCTAGTACGGCATTATTTCCAGATGGGCATTTCCTCCTTCCCCACAGTCTGACTCACGCATTCTAACTCATACAGTGTGACCCACTTTTCTAGCTTCACCTTTCAGCATCATTCACTCTTACCTTTAGCGTTGGTCCAGCTGTCTTTCTTCCTCTTCCTTTTTCTTGATCACTGCACGGATATAGCTGTGTATGTTAGTCCAACCTAATTTATTTTCAATCATTCTCTCAATCATTTCTCTCACTGTAACAAAATTGTAAACCGACATGTAAAGGACAGTGACTCATAGTGACCCATATTGGAAGTGACAGCAGCTTTCTAAAAGACAGTGGTTTAATTTTTTTATCAAAACAACCGGTGATTACCATGAGGATATGAATGCAGTTCGTTTCAAACAGTGGTTTCAATATGTTCTGCAACATGTTGAAGACAACTGCGTCATCGTTACTTACAGCGTGTGATTTTTGATTTATAGTTTCATTTCATATTTGCCACACTTTAGTAATGATTG
Source organism: Diabrotica undecimpunctata (assembly GCF_040954645.1). Taxonomy (NCBI): domain Eukaryota; kingdom Metazoa; phylum Arthropoda; class Insecta; order Coleoptera; family Chrysomelidae; genus Diabrotica; species Diabrotica undecimpunctata. Next base: position 35,036,218 of record NC_092812.1, read on the forward strand.
AGTTATGTCAACTGATTCATTTGGAATGAAATATTGTACAGGTGGCTACATCACGGGACGGAAGATTACAGTGAAAGGGTAAACAATTTTAAGAAAAAATTACATTAATAATTTGTAAGTAGAAAAAAATTCCATTTTAAAAGTATTTTGAAATATACAGGGTGTCCCGATCGATTAATATACCTGGTGTTTCATTTAAAATAAGCCACATCACATATTGAATAATCCAATATTGAATCTGTAAATTTTTAACACCCTGTAAAGGGATGTTTAATACTCAATTATGGAATATATTTAACAAATGTCCAACTATTTAGACATAAGATAAATTTTGGCATAATTACTTAAAAAGTTGAGAATGACTCTTCTTTTAAAACTTTACATTTTAAGAAAAGCCAACATAATCCAGAACATTATGTACTTTGGTGTAGGAAATTCATATGAAACTATACCTAATTTTTTGCGGACAATTAGAAAATGTAATAAAATACAGGGTGTCCCATAAGAAAAATATATAACTTTCATGTGCCGTAATTTATTGGGACACCCTGTATACTTTATAATAATTTTAAAATGTAGCTTACAAACCATTTATGTAATTTTTTTAAATCTTTTAAACTTTCACTAGAATCTTCCGTCCTGTTAGTGGTGACTCACCCTATATAACATATCAAAGACCCTCAGGTCCAAAACGACAAATGCCGATATGGATGTCAAGCCCTAGAAACTATCCAACATCTTATCGGGAGCTGCCAGGCATTTGCTGCAACTGAATATAAGGAACAGCATGACTCCGTAGGGAAGATCCTCCATCAAGAGATAGCTTTTAAACTGGGACTGTTACAAACAAACCATCTCCCATATTATCAATACGTTCCTGAGAGTATGCTTGAGAATGACAACTACAAGCTATATTGGGATCGCACTGTGCTCACAGACGAAACTGTAGCACATAATAGACCAGATCTCGTGTTAGTTAACCCATTTACGACCAAAGGTGCGTAAACGCAACCTTTATTGTTAATTTTTTTTTTGGCCCGAAAATAATTTTTTTAATGTTTTCTTTTTATTGAAGTAACATCTCAATAGATTGAGGTATATAGTATCATTTTTCTTTTGACAAAAATATTACTTTTTAAATATTTTAAGATTATTATAACTTTGCATAATTTAATGATTTATGCATATCTTCATACAAAAAATTTTTCCGATACTAATTATAAACTTAATTCATATTTTGTATTCTATAATTATAAAAATATGTTGAAATTTTTATTATTCTAAAAACTTATTCATTCATACTTTAAAAATAAGGTCTATAATTGCATGTTTATACGATGGATTCGTATACGCACCTTTGGCCGAAACCATATTATATTTTTTTTGTAGACTAAACAATTTAAAATTACGATCTCGTCAATAGTCAATACACTTCATTGCGTTAGATTTGGTTTTAAACTATGGTGTTTATGTTCTGATACTGGTTATTTGTTCAAATTTATTCCATATGCCGGAAAAACTGAGAAAACATAATAGTTTTAGCTTAGGAACGGCAGTTGTTTTGAATTTACTTTCGATAGTTAAAAACCCACAGCAATATAAGGTTTTTTTCGACAACTTCTTTACGTCATATGCTCTTTTTGAACTATTGAAAGAAAAAGGATTCTTTGCAACAGGAAGAGTAAGGGAAAATTGCACTGCTAAGTGTCCTCTAGAAGAAAACAAAATTATGAAAAAAAAAGGAAAGAGGTTCATATACATGCATTCGATTCCAATTTAGAAGTATTGATGACAAGATGGAACGATAATTCAGTAGTGACTGTAATGACAAATACATGTGACGTTTTACCCCTTATGCAAACTAAACGTTATAACCGTAAAGAACTCAAAGAAATTCTTATCCCTCAGCCTAATGTAATTTACCAATATAACCAATACATGGGTGGAGTGGATCTGCATGATAATGGCATTGCGAATTACCTTATTAAAATAAGAGGAAAAAAGTGGTGGTGCCGTTGTTTACTAACATGATTGACAGTATGGTGGTCAATAGTTGGAAAATTTTTAAAATTGCGAATGATTCTAAAATTTCCCAACTGGAGTTTCGTTCGAGATTGGTTCTTAACTTACTAAAATATAGTGGACATGCAGAGAATAGTGAAGAATCCGCTACATCATTGTCAAACTCAGTATATGGACGTCCATCTAAATTTGCTTTACCAGATGAAACTAGATTCGACAATATTGGCCAGATTATAAAAAGAGACGATAATAGTGCAAGAAGAAAATGTCGGATGTGCAAAAGTAATACTATTTATTTATGTAAAAAGTGTACAGTGCATCTACACCCCGAATGTTTCGAAAATGTTCATCTTAAAATTTAATTTACAGTTAAGATACAATATGTTCCTTTTTTAAAAATTGTATGCGTATTCGGCCAAAGGTGCGTATACGCACCCACCTGTTTTTCCTTTCATGAGAAAAAAAAATTCTTTTTGGTTGTAAATTAGTCTTAATTTATGTGTTTTTAATCCAATCTAATAAATCAATTGTCAAATTTCTCTTTGTTTATTGTCTCGGCCCTTAATGGGTTAATAAACTAACAAGACAAACAATGCTAATCGATGTGGCGATACCTAACAACAATAATCTACATATTAAGTATAATGAAAAGATTGCAAAGTACAGAGATCTGGGAATACAAATAAGGAGACAATGGAGAATGGAAAGTACCCAGACGATACCTATTATTCTTTCTACCACTGGAGTCATTCCGAAGGACCTCCTAGAAAACATAAAAAAGCTGGGTCTAAATGAACATCTATATAAGATCATGCAGAAAACTGTGCTACTTTCGACGTCCAGATATGTACGAAAATTTTTGGGAGATACACCGACGTACCAAGTCACCTAGGACTCTCGATTAAGAGAGTCCCACCAGAGCTCAATCCTTTTAATACTGTAGGTATCAGGGACGAGCGAATTTTTCCTTATAGGGAGTGTGAGCCGTATGGCTAAATCTGGATAATAATAATGTTAAATCTTCCTCTAATTTATTTGGTATAAATTTGAATGACAGATTAATTAAAATTGGAAGTCTACATAAGAAGGCAATAAGATGGTTGATTTGTCTTATAAATTCAATATCTTAATGATAAAAATGAAATTTTGGTAGCTGCAAAATATACAACTCATATAAATTTGTATCAGTAAAAGATTTTGTAAGAAGAAAGTGTTTTATCGTTACAGATAGAACTACAGATTTATTAGATTCTCAAAAGTAAAACAGTTAAAAAGGTTAAATGGGGTGATCTTACAATTTAAAGCTTAATTGAGAAAAAAAAGGAATACTGCCTAACTGCCAGTGCAGTCTGAAAATGTTAAAACTTCTTTTTCTACCAAAAAAAATTATCGCATGACTAATTACATGTTAAAATGTACTATATTCAAGTAGAACATACTGTCTGAGAAGACACATTTTGTTTTCTATGAAGTTTTGTTCATTTAAGAAGAAACAGTTGAAAAGAACAACAATACTAACATATTTTTATAACTTACAGTACAAAGCATCTCAATAAAGATATATTAACTATATCACCAGTTTTTCAGAACAATATTAACACATTTTATTGCATTCCACACTTATGGTCAAATCCTCAATAAACAACAGTTAGAATATATGTTAAATATAATTCTTTTTTGGTAAACATTGAAAGGTTCTATCTTTTTTTGTAAATTTAACCCATTATCCCTGTATATGTTAAAAATTTACCTTATCCATCCAGGTTACTGCTTCTCCAGTAAGTTGTCCTTCTACTTTATCTGCAACTTGATCTAGGTTTCTATTAACTTTGTCCCAATTGACTTTAATGTAACCCTTTTCATTAGCTATTTGAAGAAGAATGATTCCTCCACCTAATGCCATTGCAGCAGTTTTTCCTACTCTCATAGATAAGAACCCTGTAACCCTATGAAAAAATACTGTCAAATACAGATTTAAGTCATTATGCAGTAGACATATAGATAGAAAATAACTAAATCTATATCTACTTTAAAGTGTTAATTTAAATTATATGCAGTAGATTCCCAAAAAAACTAAAGCATGTTCAATCATGAACAAAATTAAGTCTAGTCTCACGTCATTTAGTCCCAAGTTTTCATTCTGTTGAAAGAAAAGCAAAATGTTCAAATATAATGGGATATATAATTACATCCTATTGATTATAAAAATTTAAACAGCAGATTAATAACCTGCCATAATTATATCAAGGAAATCTACTGCCATAATAAAATGTGTAAGTCAATAAGAATTTACACAAAGTTATCAATCATGTGATGCAAAGTAATATAAATAGAACATTAGTAATAAATTTTTTATGTTTAGACTTAATTATAAACTGCAATAGAGACATTTCTAAATTATATTCTGATACATATAATAAAAAATAGCTACTGTATGATAGTTCTTACCATCCAGAGGAGGCCCCCAGGATTATTTGCTTACTAGCAGAGCCCTTACTAACATCTCCTATAAATCTTTTTATAGCAGATTTGGCTCCTTCTACATCGCCCATGGCTTTCTTGCTGCTCGTGCTGGAAGGGTTATCTTTTTTTATTATAACTGGCATAATATCTTATAAAAGATTATTTCTAGTTTGACATACTCATTTCAGGCGTCAGGCACTGTTTACAAGTCGTAAAACTGACAGTGCGGTGTTGCCGATTTCATTTCCGTAGAAATCATTAAAAAGTATTTTTTCGTTAAAATATAAAAATAAGTAGTTTACATAATACAATTTGTTAATAAACTACTTTTACGTAGAAATGAATTCCAAATTAGGGAAAAGACAATCATGAAAATGACAATCCAATGCTGCCAGTCTAGCTAATGGACCGTGGAAGTGATGACGTAGATTTTATTGACATCTGTCAGTTTCACTTTCCAAACAAACCTTGTTTAGTGTGGATAATTTGTATTTTTCGTTATTTTTTAATTTTTATTACAGAATCTTTCCGCTTTTTGCAATATCTAAGTATTCTAATAGTTAGTACAACAATTTTACAAGGTTGTGTAAATAATAAAGCATGTTGTTTTATAAAAATAGCAATAAAATGCATGTATCAATAAAGTAAGGTTAGAATGTCTTTAATTTAAATTTTTAAACTATATTTCATAGAAATAGAACACTAAATTATGATGGTATTATCGTAAAAACACTATACTTAAAAAAAAGCAGCAGAGGAAGCAAAATGTTAACTTTATAGAATTTAAAAAGTCTTGAGATTGGGCATTTCAACTTTTGTTTGGAAAGTAATTGACAGTTGTGACGTCACACTTCCACTGTCCATTTATACCAAAAAATAAACTCAATGTTGTAGGACCACAAATATTCTGGATAAGAATAATGAGAATATTCAATCGATTGTAGTTGATTAATTGTAATTGGTCCAGTTTTTTTGTAGGCCAATGGATTAGTTCATAATTAATTAATCATATTTGGGCATGTTGCTAGCCGACACAACAATGCAAATTAATTATTTTTTAAATATAAACTAATGTAATTGATAGGGAATCGTTTGTAGATTATTATACAAATATTGAAAGTATAAAATAATTTTAAATTATTCTGAGCGTGGCGCCATCTGACAGCAAAGTGCCAGAATTCTCAAGAACTCAATCCAAACCGACACTCAAAACTGGTGGTATAAATATTAAACAAATTGGAAACTATTATACATGTAAATATTTTTAAGAGAGTTAACGAAAACTTCTACTCAACAGCAATAAAAATTAAAACTTACCTTTACAACAAAATCTACCTAGAACTTCTATTCTCTAGCAGCTAAGGTCCATACCAGAGATATATCTCTGGTCAATTCGCTCAACTCGGGCATATTTTGAAAGATTCATAGCTGGAAACCTGCAACACAAAAGTTCTTAGCTCACAGTATTAACAGCTTAAGTCTTGCTTAAATAAACTTTTAATACAGACTTCTTTCATTAAAAAAAAAATTAGTATAAATAGTGAAAGCAAAGTGAAAGTGTATACTAAACCCATAAAATTTTGGGTAGTATATATTTAAAAAATATATTTCAGTTGTTATAATTTAACATAACTATTTATTATATGGTGCAGATAAATAAATATTGATTTTCGGTAATTCGTAAAGTTCTATTTTATTTACTATTTAGTTTGTTTACTATTAATATTGGCTATGAGTACGTGTGCTTGGTTGTATAGTAATTTCCAGCCACTTTTAGTCTGTCAAAAAGTAACTAACTTCGCAAAAAATGATTACTAAATTCACTACCAAAGAATATAGACGCTTCTAAGCGTCTATATTCTTTGCATCGAGCAAAAAGACAAAAGAGGGAATCAAATCGTTATGAAAAGGCGACCAAAAAAGTGGCCTCTGGTGGCGGACATATCCGGAAATGCGAATGCGCCAAATTTAAATTTTCCGACACTTATTAACAGTAGCTATAAAATAGTTTTCAGAATGTGTCTTAGACGAGAAAATTTTAATTAAATATTAACGATAACAGTCTAAAATGTGAAACAATTGTTAAAAAACTTCAATATAAATAAGATTTCATGTGACAGTTGGGACAAATAATAACATAACCCAACTAAATTTGATTTCTTAAACAAGGAAAGACTCTCTTTCCTTGTTTAATTTGGCCTCTCAAGATGGCACTTCCTGTCTAACAATATTTTTGCCCCCACTACCTTTACATTCCCTCTTTTGTCTTTTTGCTCGATGATTCTTTGTCACTACAGTCCATCTAATTTACTTACCGTTGCACGTCATTATCATTGACAGAGATCGAAGTTGACATAGTTGCCAAAGTATAAAAAAATACTGAATCCATTTTAAATCAAATAGGTCACATAATTATTGCAAAAGTAGATTATACAACAAAACAAATTAATATTTAATGTAAATAAATAGAAACAAAACAAGAGTTAAAAAATAATCTTGTTAAAAGCAATTTGAGCCGTTTGTATACGTCGTATAAAAATGTAAAATGGAATACTTATACAAAAATAACACATTTTCATTACTAACATTAGTCAACACCGCAACTGTCAAATAAGTGTTATCAATTTATGCCAAAATATCACCTTTGTTCGATTACAGTTATAGTGTGTTCCGAACAAATGTTCTTCATAAAGACGCTTTATAATGCATTTATACAAATTAAATGAAACATATTATTGTGCATTTCTTTGAGTTAACATTAATAGAAATCTTTAAATATTATTTCTACGCGTATATAATAAAATATGTCTAGTGGCTGTAATGCCAGTGTACTCGGCAAAGTGATTCTAAAAAAGAACACACCTACCGCCTAAATATTTCGTGTTGGTATTGTTGTGAATTTATTAAAAGGTTCAATATTTATAACACTTACGGATTTAATTTATTTCTTTATTTATATTAACTTATCTTACAATAATTTATTATATCCGTACGTACAAATTCGCGAGCGCGGGTCTTGAGTATTAACTAACTCTCCATATAAAAATGTTGTATTTATATACGAAATCCTGATATACTGGAATAGTCGAGAACATCAAGTTGGAGAATTCACCATAATTTGAATCTAGACTTCCACCGAAATTTCTACAATAAAACAGAATAATTAGTCATAAAAGTTAGGCCAGTATATTTATCGTAACATTGCCCCCCTCTTAAAAGATGGTTCCTCCTGGAACCTTGTCGGGACTGGAACCGGAACTGTATGCTGGTATCGGCAACTGGACCCTCTTTTACAACTTCCAGTTGTATAAAAATGACAAGGGACGGTTTTCTCTCCGCACCAGTAACTATGCGGATTGCAACAGACTAACACCTGGACTTCGGTGTCTTTAAAGATGTCCTCCACCATATTTCGGATAACCCTCCAATCTAATTGGCGGCATTCCAACTTTGGCATGGCTAACTTTTGCACGTCGGACTCTAGTACGTGCTCTCTCAATTGAAGTAAGGCTTCCCATACATCTCGGTAGGTAGGTTGGTCACGGGCAGTGTCTTTTGTTACCAGGTAGAAAAGGTAACGTGATGCATCTTGGAGTTTCAAGGTTTTACCGGGAGCTGGCACCTGGCATTGAAGTTCTGCAACTCGACCAAACTTCCTTCGAAAGACGGATGCCAACCCTGGTGCGTCTTTGATACTGGCCGGGATGGTGAGGGCCAGCGAGTAGTCATCGGGGAGCGCGAGTAGATCTTGCTTTTCTTCAGTGGTAACACCATGTCTCGCTTTACCGGTACCTCCATAGGCACCCATGAATTCCTCAAACGTGAGGTCAGACACATCGTGGACTTGGTTTACTTCCACTTCTTCATCTACGTCGTGGTCACCTTCGAAAGACGCCAGCCGGTTATGATGTACTATCATCGGCTTTCCCTTCGGAATCTTGCTTATTCGGTAGATGACATCGTTGATCTTCTCCATAATGAGGTATGGACCTTCCCAAAACTGCTGCAATTTGGGAGAACAACCTTTTCGCTTCTTGGGATTATACAGCCATACTTTGTCGTTCTTCTTAAAGCAACCCTTTTCGGCTTGTGTATCGTACCGTTTCTTCATTCGGTCGCTAGCGATCTGAAGGTGGGAACGGACCAACTCATGTACATCGTCCATTCTTCTTCGTAATTCGATCACATAATCTTCACCTGCTACATCTTCTCCAGGTCGACACCCAAACTCTAGATCACAAGGTAGTCGCATTTCGCGTCCGAATAGGACTTTCGCTGGTGTCTGGCCTGTTGATTCGTTAACAGCAGATCTGTAGGCCATTGTGAAGAACGGAAGGTATTGGTCCCAGTCTCGCTGATGATCGGACACCATCTTTGTCAAATATTTGCCAACTGTCCTATTCATCCGTTCTACCATACCATCAGATTGCGGATGATATGCTGTAGTTCTTGTTTTCTTCATGCCTAGTCTATCACATATTCCTTGGAATAGATCGCTTTCGAAGTTCCTGCCTTGGTCACTATGGATCTCCAAAGGCACTCCAAATCGGCTGATATATTCTTGGATCAACTTATCTGCAACGGTGGCGGCCTTCTGGTCTGGAAGTGCGTAAATCTCGACCCACTTACTGAAGTAATCCATTACTACCAGCATGTACTTGCCTCCATTTTCACTTTCTGGAAATGGCCCAGCGATGTCCAAAGCTATTCTTTCAAACGGGCTTCCAACATTATATTGTCTCATAGGAGCTCTCCTTTTTCGGTAAGGCCCGTTACTCGTGGCACAAATAGTACATTTCTTACACCAGTCTTTTACATCGTCGGAACTGTTCATCCAATAAAACCGTTCCCGAATTCGCTGAAGGGTTTTCCTTACACCAAAATGCCCTCCCGATGGACTGTCGTGTAACTGACGAAGTACTTCGGCTATTCTGCTCTTTGGGATCACCAACTGTCTTCTCTTCTCTGAACCGTCATCATTTTCCAGGACTCGTTTAAGCAAGCCATCTTCGATTATAAATGAGTCCCACTGGGCCCAATACGTCTTAACTACTGAGCATAGGTTTGATATTTCCTGCCAAGGTGGTCGACGGTTTTCCTCTTTCCATTTTCGGATTTTCTGTATAACTGGATCTCTCTCTTGTTCTTCCCTGATCTTAGTAGGCGTCCAGTCGTCGTTGACAATCGTCGTTCTTAGCACTGCTGCTTCCTTGGATTCCGTTTTGTTGCAGTGGGAACACTCTGCTGAGCATGGCCTTCTGGAAAGAGAATCAGCGTTTCTGTGGCTAACTCCGGCCCGGTGCTCAATCTTAAAATCGTATTCTTGGAGTCGTTCGATCCACCTGGCTATCTGACCCTCTGGATTCTTAAACTGCATCAACCACTTAAGGGCGGCATGGTCGGTTCGGATTAAAAACTTCCTTCCATAGAGGTATTGATAGAAGTGCTCTACTGATTTAACTACTGCTAGAAGTTCTCTTCTCGTGACGCAATAATTCCGCTCAGGTTTTGAAAGAACTTTACTAAAATATCCGAGGACTCGTTCCTGTCCTCCTTGAATCTGAGACAGCACTCCTCCAATTCCCACATTACTTGCATCCGTATCTAAGATGAACTCTCCTTCTGGCAGTGGATACCCCAAAATTGGTGCTGTTATTAAATGCTTTTTCAACGTTTCAAAGGCATTTTGGCAGTCTATATCCCAGCGGTATTCTCTTGCTTCCTCTGTAAGTCGCGTTAATGGCTTAGCGATATCTGCAAACTTCTTAATAAACCTCCGGTAGTAAGTACATAGTCCAAGAAAACTTCTCACTTGATGTTTGTCAGTTGGTTTTGGCCATTCCTTAATGGAATCGATTTTTCCCTTATCCACGGCCACTCCTTCTTTACTGACTATATGACCCAGATAATTGACTTTACCTTGAAATAGCTGGCACTTCTTGGGGTTTAGCATCAATTGGGCAGCTTTAAGTCGATTAAAAACGTTTTCTAAATTCCTCAAATGATCTTCGAATGTCTCCCCCAAGACGATTATGTCATCTAAATAAACCAGGCATGTTTTCCAAGATAACCCTCTCAACACATTTTCCATAAGCCTCTCAAATGTCGCAGGAGCATTACAAAGTCCAAATGGCATAACGTTGAATTGCCACAATCCAGATCCTGTGGTGAAGGCTGTCTTTTCTTTATCGACTGGGTCCATTTCTACCTGCCAGTATCCAGACTTCAAATCTAAAGTAGAAAACAATTTACTTCCAGCCAATGTGTCCAATGTGTCATCGATCCGAGGCAGAGGATAACTATCTTTCTTGGTAACGTTGTTCAGCAAACGGTAATCCACACAGAACCTCGTCGTTCCGTCTTTCTTCTTAACCAGGACCACCGGAGAGACCCATGGACTCGTAGAAGGTTCTATCACCCCGTCTTTCTTCATTTCCTGAACAATCGTTTCAGCTTCCTCTCTCTTCGCCTGTGGTAATCGTCGAGCTGTTTGACGAATTGGCTTAGCATTACCAGTATCAATTTTATGCTTAACAACGGTAGTTCTTCCCGTCTTTCCTCCTTTCGGTACGAAAATATCACGATACTGCCGAAGAAATTCCCTTAATTTCCTTTTCTCCATCTGATTTAGAGACTGTCCTGCAACTGCAACCATTTGGTCGAATTTGTCGTTGGAATTATCAGATGTTGTCGCCTGACGAATTATGGATGTCACAGGTACACAAGTTCCTACTTTTGTCTCTTTCTTTATGGTCACTGGGTAGTCGTTGACATTGATAAGTCTCACAGGAATTTCTTTAGCCGAAGTCACCAATTCCTTTCCAATTATGATTCCACGGCCAACCTCATCGTCGTGGTTCCAAGGCTCCATCATAACAGGTCTCCCTTCGTCTACAATTCCCTGTAGTCGCGCTACTATGATCGTTTCGCTTCTCGCAGGCACGACTGTATCTTCTGTAATGGCTGCTTGCACAGTGTTGTCATTATGTGGATGGAGAAATACCTCCTCGTTGCCAACTTTGATTACCTTATTCTTAAAATCCAATTGGAATCCATGCATATTCATTACGTCCATTCCTAATATAACATCCTCTTCGATGTCAGCAACTATAACAGTATGGACAAACTTTTCTGCCCCAATTCCCAATTGTACCTGGATTTCTCCATGAATGTTGGCATTTTCGCCTGTAGCGGTCCGAAGTCGTAACCTCGTTGGTAACAGTTTCTTTCGGCTGTTTATAACTGTCGGGCGTATAATGGTTCTGGTCGCTCCGGTATCCACCAACAATGTATGCTTTTTACCATTTATGTCTCCATCTACATATACACTATCTTCACGACATTTCAAAGAAGCTATTAGTATGAGAGGGTCTTTGGAAAAGTTCTGGGTCGAAGCTGCCCCCCTAAGGCTGACCCGTTCTAGTTTTCCTGATGGTGAGTTTCTTGATTTGCGTCGTACCTAGGGTGCTTACAGGAGCTTCGTACGTGTCCTATTTCGCCACAATTCCAGCATCTGATGGTCTTCGTTTTCTTGTATGTCATGCTTTTCATCATATTAACGAGCTGGTCAAGTTTATCTTCATCTCCTTCCTCTTTTACAGTCCTAACTTTACTGTACCCGCCAGAGGCCTGCGTAGCTGACTCGTATTCGAGGGCGGCGGATAGGACATCAACCAGCGTCTTGTGACGAGCTAATCGCAGTGTTCTCTGCATTTCATGATCACGAAGACCATCAATAAACGTTTGAACGGCCAATTTTTCCATCATGTCTTCGGGAGCTGTTGGATAAGCATATCGTACTAATCTGGCAATATCTACCTCATATTCTTGAAGAGCCTCATCTTTCTTCTGTCTACGATTTTTAAGCTGTGACTGATATACATGCTCCAAATGTTCGTGGCCATATCGCATATTTAACCTCTTCTTCAGTTGTTCGAAATCATCGGTCTCCTCTACGGCTATGGTCTGAAGCACATCTAAGGCATCTCCTCGAAGAGCGATAGTCAGGTTTACAGCCTTTTCTTTTTCAGACCATCCATTTGCTCTTGCGGCTGATTCGAACTGTTTCATGTAGTTGTTCCATGATGATTTTCCGTCGAAAGTTGGGACTTTAACATGAATAGAACCTCCACTTCCTTCAAATTTCGGCCGTGTCTCCAACTTAAATTTCGTCTCGTCTTCTTTTATCTCCACTGTAATCGGATTGTTACCTCTCTCTGCTGTCCCTGTTTCCTCCATCTTCCTTTCCATCTCTTTCCATATCTTTTCTTCGAAGGCCAACATATCGGCAGCAACTTGGTTTTTTAACGAAGACACTCTATCGTCAAGAGCAGATATCTCTGAAGTGACTTTAGAGATGTTAGCAGAAACTTTGCTTTCCAGAGAAGAAATCTCGTTAGAAACTTTGCTTTCTAAAGAAGCGATGTCGCCGGATACTTTGTTCTCCAATGATGCGATGTCGCCGGAAACTTTGGCTACATCAGAAGAAACTTTCGAAATCGACGAGAGGACAGCATCATGCTTGTCTTCAAATATATAAGTTTCTGGATCTAGTCCTTCTTCTAGCAAAGCGTTCTTTAGTCGTTGGACTAACTCAGCCTTTTTTCCGGTAGAAGCTAATTCTCTGTCTTCGAGATGTCTTCTTAAATTCGTCACTGTGAGCTCATAAATCGTAGCCATTTTCACAATTTATTTTACGTATTCACTTGTATTATTATTATAAGTCTAATTTATGTTCGATCTCACTCTGACACCATTTGTTGTGAATTTATTAAAAGGTTCAATATTTATAACACTTACGGATTTAATTTATTTCTTTATTTATATTAACTTATCTTACAATAATTTATTATATCCGTACGTACAAATTCGCGAGCGCGGGTCTTGAGTATTAACTAACTCTCCATATAAAAATGTTGTATTTATATACGAAATCCTGATATACTGGAATAGTCGAGAACATCAAGTTGGAGAATTCACCATAATTTGAATCTAGACTTCCACCGAAATTTCTACAATAAAACAGAATAATTAGTCATAAAAGTTAGGCCAGTATATTTATCGTAACAGTATCATGTGACCTCACGGGCTATGACGCGGATGACGTGCAACGGTAAGTAAATTAGATGAAGTGTAGACAGTTCGGACTGGGAATGCGAACCGACTATATCTGCTATTCTGCATCCATTACTTATAAACTGTCGCTTCTCTGCATCATTTCAACCCTAGTTCGCGTGAATCACTCCGGAAATCTTCTGATTACGGCGGCGACCAACTCATTCTGACATGTATACACGCCATCACAGAACAGTTTCTGTTAGTTATCCATTAAGTTGTATAAAGAATTTTGATGATCCTTAATCAATAATACTTGTGCTTCTGTCATTAGGTAGGTATGAAATTTTCTTGCGTGTTAGCAATTACATTTTTTGTCTTCTCTTCATTTATTTTTCATCCCACTTCCCTCTTCGTATTAAAATTTCTCTTTTAGACAACTTTTTGGAGTTACCTGGATCAGCCTCGAACAACTTACCTAAGAGTCTCGAAAGCCTCACAGAATAGTCACCCTTATTGACCCAGAAACTCTCAATGATCCCATTTAACAGTTATTAAAATCGCACTCTTACACTGTGGAGTCTCTACCTTTAATAAGTATTTCAATATTTGATGTTAAAGTATTATATAGTACTTTTGTAGTTGGTTTTATATTATTTAAACTTTTATGTATCTCATATCTCCACCACAAACATACTTTTACCTTTGCCGACAGTGACGACTCGACATTAATGACACGGTACTAGATCCTGTAACAAAGAGAAGATTTTTAGTACCATTGAGCAAAAGACAATCTTCAGTACCAGTATCTGTAGTACCATCGAGCAAAAAGACAATGTCTTCTTGCTCGATGGTTAGTACATACAGATTTTTAGCATTAGTTGAATTTAAAAAAGTGCATCACTCATACATACTGTTATATATTAATCCTGCATCGGAACAGTAGACACTTCGGAAAAATTACACAGGCTTGGGTGAGGTTATGTCACGTCGATGAGAAGCTCTGAATGTCCACGCTGCTGTGATTAATTGAATTATTTGTAACCGTTTTATAAGTAAAATAGTTATGTTTTGTTAGTATGTGCTTCATTAAATACACAACAATACAAGAATTAAAAATTAAAACTGTTATAGAAGAAACTAGAAGAAATGAGACAAAATTTCCTAACATATCAGTAAGAAGTTCAAAACTTACGAAAAGAAAAACTATAACGGACAAAAGTTGATTAACCTGGCAACTACTTATAGAAAATCTATCAGTAGTAAACACAAAGACATCTCCAAAGGCACCTGGCTAGCCCTGAATGGAACGTACTTAAACCAAATAGACTAAGTCCTCGTAGAAAAAGAGCATGAACAAATGACACAGATTGTCGAAGCTACAAATAGACCCTTACGATTGAGTAAGGGTGACTTTGACTTGTTTTTGGTGAATTTTGAGAATGTCATAACGTCATTGCTTAGTAAAGCAGACAAACTGATCATACTTGGTGATTTTAATATAAATTTTAAAATTAAATTTGACCCATCTTTTGATATTGAAAATCTATTAACATCTTTTAGTCTAAGAGTAACTATAAACGATTATACAAGAATCACATCTCAGTCCAGTAGGTGCATCGACGACACGATAAATTTTTCTGAAAATATCTACAGAGTGGGCGTATTATTTGAACCTTGTTTTTCTGACCATCGAACTTAATTTTTATTTATTGACTCTGAGCATAAAGTTATTGACACTAATCAAACATTTCAACGGTTTATTACTGAAATGAAGCCAGTTGGAAATTTAAGAAAAATGGCTATTGGCAATATTGACAGGCAAGCTACAAATATTTTAAAGAAAAAAATGACAGAAAATTTTATGAGGCTCAAAGGCAATCTAATAATTCAACTGCATCCTTAGAAGAGCTTATAGATGGTCCAAGTGGCCTTTGTCCTGTTGTAAACTCACCGGTAACGAAAACTATGGCAACAAAGACAAATAGTAATAGCAGTGAAAGTTCAGGAGATGATTCAAATGACGCAGAATTTTTTTATCGTACTCTATCATTAAGCGAAAAAAAGATAATTTAGTCGAAACGAAGACTTAAACTTTCTCACACTTCTAAAGCTGCCGATTTGACAGGTGTATCTAATATAACCGCTGCAAAAATTGCAAATGCCGTTTTAGAAGATTTAAATTTAATTTCCAAAGATAATACAGCGCTGGTCATCGACAAAAATAAAATTCGGAGAGGAGTTACGGTAAACAGACGACATCTTCAGCAGGAGACCAAAGTTAATTAAAGGGTTGTACCTCGATGGAAGAAAAGATGAAACGATTGTCTTCGAAAATGCAAGGCGAATCGTGAAAACTGAAGAGCATATTAATATTAATATAATTAAAGAACCAGGTAGTTTATATTTTGGGCACTTAGCTCTTAGCCAGTCTCGTGCCATGGATATTGCAGAAGGAATATTAGACTACTTACATAGATCTCATAGACTGGATGAATAATACTATAACAGAACCTCCTCTAACACAGCATTTGACCGACAAGGAATTGTGGGATATGGTGAAACAAGTTCCAAATTTTGGCCATTTTTTTGTCATACTCAAGCGGTGGAGAGATGTGTTAAAATAATTACAGATACGTCAATAAAAGTGTGTGGTGAAGAATGTAGAGATGGTTACATCCGAGCTAAACTTGATGTCAGAAATAATTTGCCGATATTTGAAAGTAAATGTCAATACTATGCTTCAAAAAGTGAGTAAGTAAAACATAATATACATTTAATTTTGAGCAAAGAAGGGTGGGTGAATGGCACTCGCCGTGCAGCTACCTCCTCGTGGTGAGTTCTGGGTTGAATGAATATACGGAATAATGTTAAATATTTGCATAATATTTCAATGCAAAGAACCTTTCGTGCCGAATATTGATTCAAGCCAAGAGCTGCACTATTCACAGCACATAAAAATTGTAAATATGAATTTTTTACCCCTCTTTTATATTTTTAGTCCTGGAGGCCTAGAATATGGCCTTATAAGTTTAATGAGTCACACCCTTAAAGTATTCTTGCGTATTATCCATTCCAGAATACGAGCAAAATTAGAACACAGCATAAGTAAAACACAGTTCGGTTTTAGATGCGGTTTTGGAACTCGAGAGCCACTCTTTGCAATACAAGTCTTGATTCAAAAATGTCTGGATCAACAGAAATATGTTTACGCCTGTTTTATCGACTATGAGAAAGCATTCGATACTATCAAACATGACAAACTCATAGAACTATTACATCTTACAGGACTTGACACTAAGGACATCCAGATTATAAAAAATCTATATTGGAATCAAACAGCCCACATGAAGAATGGACATATGGTGATTGAAAACGTAACCATTTCGAGAGAGGTTAGCCACTGCTTTTCAACCTGTACACGGAACAAATATTTCTAGAGGCACTGGAAGAGTACAACGAGGGCATCAAGATTAATGGCGTACCAATAAGTAATTTTCGATATGCAGATGATACTGTTATACTGGCCGATAACATCGAAGATTTACAGATGATGCTAAATAGAGTAAATACAACTGGCAACCAATTTGGATTGAAGATCAATAGAAAGAAAACTAAATTTATGGTGATCAGTAAAAAGAACATTTAACATATCGACCTGAATATTGAAGCCGAACGTATTGAAAGAGTACATCGATTTAAATATCTGGGATATACAGTAAATGTGGGACCCAGACGTAGAGATAAAGATCCGAATTGAAATAGCAAGATCCAAATTTATCAAAATGAGAAAGCTCTTAAGCAACCACCACCTAAGCGTTAACCTCCGATGGCGCGCCACGAAATGCTGCGTACTCTCTACGTTAGTTTACGGAGTTGAAGGGTGGACATTAACAGCAGCAACTGTAAAGAAGTTAGCGGCTCTAGAAATGTGGCTGTATCGACGCATACTGAGAATACCTTGGACAGATAGAGTGACCAACACAGAGGTATTAAGACGAATGGTTAAAGAGGTGGAATTGTTAACAACTGTTAAAAGGAGGAAAGCGTCATACCTGGGCCATGTGTTCCGTAATGATAAGTACAGTCTGCTACAGCTTATCGTGGAAGGCAAGATTGAAGGTAGAACTTTTGATACCGCGAGTACTTGACAACAAATATTGCAGTGAGGTTTGCCTTTTAATTCGATGAAGAAATATTTATTTTCTCATTTTCCTTGGAACGTACCATTCTCTTCGAAAATTTTGCGTTTTTTGGCACTACTCATTCTGAATTTAACATTCAATTTATTCGCGACACGTGCAGCTGACTGAAGCTAACTTCCCGCTCATCGGGAGTGGGTATTCAAGGTTAACTACTTTCTTAAGATTACGGAAAGTTAGACAGGGTTGGAACAGGTAAAAGTTATCAATGGCAATATTTTTGAAATGTGTTTGCGGGGGCCGCAGTTTAACGAGCCTCGGGCCGCATGCGGCCCGCGTGCCTGAGGTTGGACCACACTGACTTATATTATACAAGAAAATGTATTTTGGAAATCAATCGTAATTGGATTGTAACAATGCTATTTCATTAAAAATAAAACAAAAAATATATTAAACAATTTATTTAAAAAAATTTATATGAAAAAAGCAAGTAAACATCAATTTTTACAATTAACTACAGTTTTAAATGATGTTTTAACCTAGATGAATTTTCGGCACATTAAATAAGAAAATATCAAACTTAGTTACTATTTTTCTCTAGGATTTTGAACAATTCCTTCAAATATAATATTTTGATTTTCGTTGTGGTAGATTATAAAAATAAATGGTCTATCAGCTGAAACTGTCGCTGGCTGCATCAAGGGAATTAGCATGCCATTGGAGGATGCTGCTGCAGTTGTTCCAGATTCATCTACTGTAATTTTGGTCTTGTGTAACAGGTTGCTTATCATACCTTGCTTGCCATATATCATTTTGGTTAAGTTAGCATTTGCACCAAATATTTCTCGGATTTTAAACTGAAAGCAAAAATTTTTTTAGTGAAGCTTTAACAAAAATTAATTTTGGTTAACGGTCATCATATTTAATTATGTCTATGAATTTAATTTAATTATGAAAAAGCTAAAATACTGTCACGGGGTTATAAAAGGAAAAAGACAGTTGAGATTTGATTTTACGTATAGTCCGTCTGTATATCCGCTTATACGTATTTTACCCTAAAAGGTACCCTCAGAACGGCTATTCACAGACGCTCTGAACGCCTGTCTTTCCTGTCTTGAGAAGCAACTCTAACATGGCTTCGTATGGACGCAAATAGCGACATCTCATAATAAATCCGTAAACTATTAAGGTTATATTTAATTTTTTAACAAAATTAGCATTAAATGCTAGTAATATGATGATCAATTAATGATCCGAACATAACTTTCAAGTAGGATTTTGGACTATTATAATAAAAAAAACAGATGAATGGGTGAAATTCTTGCAGAACAGTAACAAAACAGTCTTGAAAACACAAATAATTAGAAGTTAGGGATTTCTAATTTGATTCAGTCTAGATTTTTCTGAGAAAACAACATCTGTGCAATGATAGAATTAAATAAAGATACAAATACAATTCAATTCAGCCAGTAGTGCAAATATACTATTAAATTCTGGTAAATTAAAGCCAAACAATTGTGTGCCACTTTTTATACAAAAAGGATTGATACACATAGGACATATGGACTTAAATCTTTCAGATTTCAGAGACGGAGCTTATGAAGATTATAGGAGCTGTGTCCTACACTAATGATCTTTGACTTTGACCTATTTGACCGTTTGACCTTTCCAATGATAAACTCTCTCCAAAACTGTAATTATTGAAAAAATGATATATCAAGTGAATTATTACATTCCAAAAGTAGTTGAAATGCTTAAGATATGGTCACTTGGAACCCAATTGTGTATTATGTAAAGGTAATCACTCAGCTGAAGACAACTAAATGTTCTGAATTTAATAGGCAAACAGTAATTAGGAAAACTGTGGTAATGGAGAGTATTCAATATAGAGAAATTGCAAATAAATATGATAGAAGTTATGCAACAGCTACTAAAGTTGGTAATCTAAACTAACGGAATCGGTATACAGTAGCATTGAAAAGACAAAGACCAGAAAACACCATAGGGTGTAAAAATGAGGTTAAGCAGCAACAGAGGGATATACTATCAATTCCAAAATTAACTTCTAAACCAGTATTTGAAAGTTATAGAAATACTCCACAAAATTAAACAGGCTTGAGTGAGGTTATGTTACATCGATGAGCAGCTCTGAATGTCCACGTTGCTATGATTAATTGTATTATATGTAACCGTTTTATAAGTAAATACATAGTTATGTTTTGTTAGTCTGTGCTTCAACAGTAATAACAGTCAACAAAGTACGATAATGGTCATAGTTGACTTTCTTTAGTTGTTAAAAATTTTTTTACATAAATAGTGTACTTACAGGTGGTTTTTTTAAAAACTCAACCAAATCTACGGAATACTCGAAGTTAAATCTCGGTAGTTCTAGAACAATCTCGGATTCAATTAGATTTTTTAAAATGGTTGATAGTTCCATGTGCTGTAGTTCCCGAATCACTCTTCCTACATTTGAATCTGAACCTGGTACTATCAGCAGCATGGAGAATTTTTCCTGAAAATTAAAATACAGTTATAATACAGATAAGGAACAGGACAACTGAGCTATGGAGATAAAAATAGTTAAAATACTCCACGCCATAACCCCATAAGGCCTGTTGTGCTGTAGGTATATATGTAAATATTAATTAAATATCTAGCTGAAGATGGGATTTAATTTGATGTGACAAAAAATAAGAAAAATCTGACAAATACAAAAATACGAAGAGTATGAAAAATGTATTAAAAATTATATGAAAAATATTCCCGGAGAAAAAATGGGAATATGAAACGGAACAACTGGGCCATAAGTACAGTAACGTGGAAAAAAGTAGTTAAAACACTCCAAACCATAGCCCTACAAGGACTATTGTGCTGCATATATATAAATCTCAATTAAATATCTACTTGAAGATTGACTTTGATGGAAACTGGGAAAAATATCAAAAATTGATGCGAAATATGAAAAATATATGAGGAGGTGTCAATCAAAATCAATCATGTCCACCTTAAGAAGTTTTAGGGAAATCGCAAAAAACGTATTAGTAAATAACCTTACATGAAAAATCGGATAAATTAGCATATATCATTTTATTTATTGAAATTAACTGACTCTTAGTAAATATTTCAAATCTGAAGGTATAAATAAACCTGTAAATACATTTTAAAAAAAGGACATGTTCTTATTTGATTGGACTTCATGGACGTTGATAGAAGGGGTTGATAAAAAAACTCTTAGACTACTTAAAATATCTATTGTATTGTTACAAAAAATATCTTGAAAAATGGCTAACATTTACCAACGACACTTTCCACAAAATATAAATGTTTAAATGTGTAGTCCAATGTCAGGTTCTAGACAATCACAGGATTCGTCCACTTCGTCAGCATCAATTTCGTCGTCCTGGACTTCCACTATTATGGTCTTATACCAAGATAAAAAGTCATGTTTCTGCCAGTCATCACCATACATTTTCACAAGTAACGTCTCCACGACCTTCTTCTTAGCTGCTTTCACTATATTGCTCAGTGGAAGTGACTCTACAGGAGTTGGGAACGACCTTGCAGAATGCCACCATTTTTTTTGAGGCTTGTTGTAGGTTTCAAAATCACTTTCAAACCTAAAATTCTGTGCCGATTTCACTTTGATAACAGTAAGTTCTTGTCCATTGCGGTTGACAGCTTTCTCTTTCCTCACAAAAATCCTCTTCTTTTCAGATATCATTTCAATGTTTTTAAATCGTGTAGCCAAACTTTTAGCATCAATCAATCCCCAATCCTCTCCAAGTTTCCGTACTTCTCCAACAGAACTATATACATTGTAGTACTCTTCCTTTGTTGCAATGGTAGGCTGCTTCCTGAGTAACTTTTCAACCCTTCCGAACACCCGATCAGCGGGGAGGAAGCTATGCCCGCGAACAGGGTATGTTAGAACAATCTCCTCTAAAGCATTTTGCACTGATCCTAAGTAATACACTAATGTGTGAACAACGGCATTGTTTTTGTTTTGACCGGCACACCCATCACAGAACAGATTCAGTCTTGTTACATTTGAAAAATTAGCGGAGTTCAAGAAATTTATAAGTGCAGATGAAACTTCGGTCGCACCCCTTCCTGCAAGTTCTTCAGTCCATACGTAAAATATGGGGTTTTGTGCGTTTGATACTACAATGCAAAAAGAGTAAAAACTTAATTGTCTTTTGTAGAACGCGTCTTGAATAGGAGTTTTGGGAAGTGCTTGAATTTGCTGGAGATCAAAACAGAAAGTAACCTCATTTTCTTTGTTTTCCTTTAAGAGCCCATAAAAAGCATTAGCTCTTAATCTGTGTATTCTTTTCTCCATCATAAATTGGTTGACCACTACCAAGTCTTTCACAGCTTTAGCCTTCTCAATTTTCAGCTGAAGATCTATTTTATTGCATGTACTGCAAACGTCAGAAGCTGGTGATGAAAATCCGATATTTAATTCATTGAAAACTCTCCTAAACATAGATTTCTTAACTTTAAGATTATCAAGTACAGAATCATTGTATATTAGCCACAACTTCTTAATGTTTAAGTCTGCACCAAGATAAATCCTTTT
Organism: Diabrotica undecimpunctata; assembly: GCF_040954645.1. Taxonomy (NCBI): domain Eukaryota; kingdom Metazoa; phylum Arthropoda; class Insecta; order Coleoptera; family Chrysomelidae; genus Diabrotica; species Diabrotica undecimpunctata. The sequence continues at coordinate 35,058,481 of NC_092812.1, forward strand.
CGATTTTTTTCGATTATAGTGGCTTTCTTTTCCTCTTAAATTTCTCAAAAAAAGGCGGACTGATTCCTTGTTCGCAGCAGATTTGTGACTCTTCCTATCGCCACCCCTCTGATCCTTAACAGCCTTTCCCTCTTTCACCTTTTTAGAAATATTAGTCAATCTTGTTCCCTTCACCATGGTAATATGCATGAAAAGTTTCCTACACACAGGTATAACTTTACCGGTTGATGAAAGTATAGAATATTGTACACTAAAACTTTTAGCCTTTGATTTTTCAGAGGTACTCCTAGGCCTTCGCCGCTTTATGTTACGTTGATTTATCCAACTGGCAATGGTGTTATCTTGCGTGTTTTTGTCAGGTATTTTGTAGAGGATATTTCGAACAAAAATAGCATATATAGGCCTAACTAATGCACATTTCATACCTTTGTTCATGTGTTTACATGAAACAAACACACGACATCCCACTGGAGTACTGTATCGCTTAAGCTTGGCTCTAGTTTTTTTATCCACAGTCTTTTTATTTTTACGAGATCCTTCATTGGCATCGCCCACTCTCACTAAGTTTTCTTCATCGATGGAAAATTTCAATTTTATTTAATAAAAACTACTATAATAATATTAAAATTAAACCACAGTGCAATACAAACTCAATACTCGCTATCGACATAACCTAGAGGGAAAACACAGACAATGTGTTGACATGGTCAAATCACGTGACCAAATCGGGGCACTCCTATTAGCTGAATGGACATGTGGTGGTATGATTGAAACCAACTGTGGACATGATTTCATTTGATTTGGGAACCTAATATTGTGTATTCATTTTAAACAGGACATGATTTTTTTTAACCGAAACCGAAAACACCGTATTCACTCTTTATATTATGAAACAGCTGCTAACTCATTTTTTGATTTTTATGGACATGATTGATTTTGATTGACACCTCCTCATATGTAGCAAATACGAAAAAATACGAAAACTGAAAATTATGAAAAATATGAAGAATATATAATGTGAGATAATTATATTAAAAGTGTGACACACAAACCAAAAAAATACAAAAAAAAAACAACATGAATAATCTGACAAATTCGAAAAATACGAAAAATGAAATACAATGAAAAATGTGAAACATAAGAGATATGAAGAATCTGAAAAACATAAAAAATACGGAAAATATGAAATATATGAAAAATATGAAAAATACGAAAAATATGAAAAACATGAAAAATATGAAAAATAAACACGAAAAATATGAAATATATGAAAAACATGAAAAATGTGAAATATATGAAAAACATGAAAAATGTGAAATATATGAAAAACATGAAAAATAGGAAATACACTGGTGTGCAAAATTAACCGGACACTCAGATTTTTTTTGGTTTTCGTTGGTGTTTAGATCAAAACTTGTTCAATTTGTTTGAATTGTATTTTATGCCTTATTAGCAATAACGTTTTTTTCTTGTTGAAATTGTTTAGATGTTTTCTGCGAACAACAGCACTTTTACACATACAGTACTTTCAACCAACTTAAACCTCTAAACGATTAATGGAATTCGCAGAAAACCTGTCGTTGTATAAAAGGCACGGTAAACTGCACTGGAGTTCTCCATAATCTTTTTAATTACTTACTTTGTTCAGAACATTTTTGTCTGAATTATCAGCTAGAGTTAATTTCTATAAAATGAGGAGTAAACATTCAAATGGAATTTTAAAATTTTTTATTATTTATTTGGCTAATAATGAATGTATAAATATAATGGTTAACCTGCTGTACAATTATTTTGTAAATAACATTATAATAGTGTACTTACTGATTATTTAAATTTACAAATCATCATCATCGCCACTAAATTCACTACCGCTATCATTATGAAAATCTATAATCATGTGTTTTTTCTGTGTAATAATCTTGAGTTGTAATAAATTTGACTTTTAAATTTTGTTTATTATTAAATACTCAATTGGGAACATCTTAAACTTTTTTAAACGCCAGTTTTTAGGAAAAATCTGAGTGTCCGGTTAATTTTGCACCCCAGTGTATATGAAAAATGTGAGAAATGTATAAAATTTTTTCGATAGCTTATATTTTTTATACGATATACGATAAATCAAATACATTACCTGATAAGGAATATCCACAACGTTGGCTCGCAAATGGGTATTATAACTGTATTTGAAATTATGTGAAATGTGCATCATGTCAACTGGAATACATCCTTTAGGAGTCTTAAAACATTGATTGATGGCTTTATCAAAAGGAACTCGCCACTTTGCTTTAAAGAACAGGGCGTTCGACAGCACTACGTACGAATTAGGATCTATCGACTCTGAAAAAAAATTGTTAATGTTCAATAAATCTGTAATTATTTATTTATTTCAACGGTAGAACCATTTACAATAAAACACAACAAATAGTAAAAAGTAAAGATCATGTACAATAAACAACAAAGATCAAAACAATAACAAGGAAACAAGTAAACAGTTAAAATTTGTACATTAAAACAGTATATCAAATTACAAAAGTTAAAAATATATATATATAAAAAAAAAATCACATATCTAGATTAATAATTAGATTCTTAAGTTGCCTTTTGAAACCATTAATGTTTGGACAGAAAGGATCCAATAGGAGGTCATTGCAAGAGCTGAGCATTCTCGACAAGGGAAAATGACGAGCATAATCAGTCCTATAAAAAGGAATATAAAAGAGTGCAGTGTGTCGAGTTCTATGTATTGTGCTTAAGTGTACATTGGCTAATAACGAGGGACAATTAATAACGTTGTTTAGAATTTTAAACAAAAATAACATATCAGCTCTCAACCTGCGGTTCTTCAATATAGCAATGTTAAATTGAGACATTATTATAGAATAGTCTACGAAATAATTTTCAGTATTTTTTATATTAATATGTGCTTTAAAAGCTAAAGATCTTAGAAACTTCCTCTGAACGCTCTCCAATCCATCAATGTATACTTGATGAAATGGGGACTAAACAACAGAGCAGTATTCAAGACCTGAGCGTACAAGAGAGCAATACAATAATTTGAATACAATAGGTGAGAGATCATGACTGTTCCGATAAATAAAACCAAGACTACGAAATCCTGTTTCCTTAATTTTAAGAAAATGACTTCTAAATGTCAATGCACAATCCAATAATACACCCAAATCTCTTATCTCGGTAACTGAATCCAAGAGTACATCATTAAGAACATATCTATTAGCTATTAGATTATTTATACGACCAAATGAAATACAAGAACATTTAGTTGGATTTAAGCTTAAACCATTTTGTTTTGACCATAAACATATATTATTTACATCCTCTTGCAGGAGATGTCTATCCGATTTATTATGTATACTACGAAATATCTTAAGATCATCAGCAAATAGCAGGAAGTGTGAGTTTTTGATAGCCTTACCAATATCGTTAATGAACAAGTTAAAAAACAAGGGACCACAATGAGACCCTTGTGGTACACCAGAATAACAATGGAATTCCTCTGGAAGAAAGACGGAACGACGAGGTTCTGTGTGGATTACCGTTTGCTGAATAACGTTACCAAGAAAGATAGTGTTATCCTCTGCCTCGGATCGACGACACATTGGACACATTGGCTGAAAGTAAATTGTTTTCTACTTTGGATTTTGGAAACTCATAAAGTCAATAAATTAAATTTATAAAAACAGTTCAGTATACAGCCAGCTATAGGAATTTATTTTCCTTACGAACATAATATATAATTTTCTTGTGAGAAAATCAAAAACGAAAATGAAGACAAATAAGGAGTAGAGTATGAGTAGAGAGTAGAGTATTTATTTAACTACATAATAGATACAAATATTGTTTGTAGCAAGTCAAAAAAAAACATACATAGTGCATAAAAAAGGAATATAAAACGTAACTTAAATATATACAAACAAGAACACATATTAAACAGAAAAAGATTTATGGCAAAGTTACGGTAAGCAGTTCAGTGGATGTTCTGAAATGAGTCATATATTTTTCTAAGCAGTAAAAACAATGTTTTAGAAGATTTTTTTAATAACTTTATTGAAACTGTTACAGCTTAGCTGTTTAATACTTTTTGGTAAAATATTGTTATACCTAGTTATAATTAAGACAATTTTTTTTTCTGAAAGACCTTATCTACAGCGACTTGTTCGTAGGTAGTGAGTTTTCTGTAAATTTCAGTTAGAACTTGAAATATCAACAGAGTAGGTAGCGGCATAATTTTGAATTTGATAAAAAGAGGTCGGCAGTGTTCTAGATAACTAACTCCTGCTAGCTTTCTTTTGCATTCTAAAAATTTGAAGTGCATTTGTTGAATTGCCCCATATGATTACACCCTAGTTTAGGTGAGAGTGAAATAAAGAAAAATATTTCATTTTTAATGTTTCAAAGTTAACAACCCTTGCTAGTTGGCGAATAACAAATAATGAACTTAGTAGCTTTTTCTTAAGTTGTGAGATATGAGCCGACCAGTTGAGTCGATTATCTATGATTATTCCCAGTAGTTTCAACCGTCTCTTTGTTATCTGGATCATTGTGTAAATTACTTGCAGATATAACCAAATTTTGCGTTTTATCAGAGTTAAGTTTTAGTTTGTTTGCAGCAAACCATGAGCTAGATTTAATAGAAACTTTCTAATGAGACACTTTTAAACCATCATTATTTTTTCCTGATATAACATATGTCGTATCATCTGCGAATTGTATGGTTTTGTACGGAGATATGAATTTAGGCAAATCGTTGACATAAATAATAAACAAAAGAGGTTCTAAGACCGAACTTTGTGGGACTCCATGTTTTACGGATAGAAAATCGGAGAGATGACCTTTTGACACTACCGCCTGGTGTCTGCTGTCATTACCGCGTTCAAGCCCCTCAATCACCTTGCTCACAACATTAAATACTGCGTCCGTAGTAGAACAAGCACTTCTGAATCCAGATTCCTCTTCTTCTTCAAGTTCCGCTCCTATCGGAGATTGGAAGTTATTCTGGCAATTATAATTTTGTTTGAATTTAAAACTTCGCATTGTTTTCTTGGTTGTTCGAGAACTTGTTCGTTTGTTTTGCGATCCATCCATATTTTCAAAATACGTCGGTAACACCACATTTCGAATGCTTCTAGGTTTTTAATGTTGGATTTTTTAAGTGTCCAAGCTTCAACCCCATACAAAAGGGTAGAGAAAATATAACATCGAAGCATTCTTATTCGGAGCGATATATTGATATCGCGATTACAAAAAAGTTTTCTCATTCTATTAAAAGTTGACCGTGCAATTTCAATGCGGCATCTTATTTCTTTTGTCTGATCAGTATCTTCTGTGATCCATGCTCCAAGGTATTTGTACGAAGATATTTGTTCTATTTCTCTATTTATCAACTTTGATGTTTTGTGCTTTTGTAAATATCATGAACTTGGTTTTCTTCAAATTTATTTTTAGTCCATAATCGTTGCAATATATATTTAGTTGTTCAGCAAGGTGTGGCAGTTCTTCTAGTGTTCCTGCCATAAGGACGGTGTCGTCAGCATATCTTATGTTATTAAGTGGCTCACCGTTTATTATAAGGCCCTCACTGACTTCGCTGTATAAATTGAATAACAAGGGTGATAAAATACACTCTTGGCGGACCCCACGGCGAATCTGGATATCCTCGGTTAGTTCATTTTTAACTTTCACTTTTGCTTTTTGGTTCCAATAGAGGTTACATATGATTCTAATGTCTCTACTGTCTATGTTTTTATTTAATAAAATTTTTTTATGCCGATTATGCTGCACTCTGTCAAATGCCTTCTCAAAATCAATGAAACAGGCATATACTTCCTGATTTATATCTAAGCATATCTGCTAAAGAACACTTAGTGCAAACAGTGCATCTCGTGTTCAAAGTCCTTTCCTAAATCTCATTTGTGTATTACTTATGCCTTCATCTAATTTCTTATGTATTCTATTGTGAACTACTTTAAAAAAGATTTTTTTTTTTTTGGGAAAGGTGAAGAATTTTTTGTTGTTGTTTAAGATGTATTTAGTTTTTGTGCCTTAAGAAGTTACGTTGGTTTATGGAAAATAAAACTTCCAAATAAGTTCTGGTAAGTTATCACACATCTTCCATTTAAATTTGCCAGTTCTCAATCGTCTAAATCTTCTCAGCTCACTACAAATATCCAAATATCATTCCTATTTTTTTATATACATATTATAATATATTCCAGTGCATTAACATTATATGTTTGAGCCAAGGCCACCTAATGGCAAATATATTCTAGTTTTTGTTACTAGAACAAAAACTATATTAAATACAAGAACATAGAATAAACAGTTTTTTCTTCTCTTGTAGCCTGCCGGCTCCAACTTCAAGACTGGAATTTAATTTTTATTTGGGAAAGAAGATTTTTTTGATTGGGGGAAGAATTACATTTTTATTTGGGAAAGAAGATTTTTTTTGATCTGAGGAAGAATTACAACACTTGGTTGGTCTGCCAGTCCTTAAAGGCTGATACACGGAACATAGACTGATCCATCTTAGAGCCCATCCACTACCTGAACACTGGATAGAAGATTAAGTAACTTCCTTTCCAGCAAAAGGGTTACTAAGAACCATTATATTTTTATCAACTTAATAATTTCAATTTCAATTTTTTTTTATAATATATATCTTGGATACTTAGGCCTTCAGTCTAAGTGGGTTACAAAACAGGTTTGTGCACAATCCCTGGGTAGTACCCTCAACTTGCTGAATCCTTTTACTTGTCTGAATTTTGTCATTCCCTATTTACTTTGTATTTATTTATTTATTAATATTTTACATAACCCTTTGTTTTTTGTTTTTCCCTTTTTAATCCGTTACAACTCCTACTAAAAAAAACTGGAATACAACGAAGAAAAAGTTTACCAGGATGTACAACATAGTTGTAAAACTTTCATTAATAACTTTATTTAATACTTACGTTGTGAGACAACATCGGTTATTTCGTTATAAGTGGAAGTAGATATCCATTCATTAATGATATTAGCAGCATTTTGTTGATTGCTGAAATCTAGGTTGGCTATGTCAGCCTTATAATAGTGTTTAATAATATTCCTATAATCATCAAACAGTTGACATCTGTTAGAGACAAATACACCATTATGACTTTCTAAGACTGTGTTTGGTGATCGTACCTAAAATGGATTTAACGCTTTTAGACTAAGTTACAGAAAACTCAGCGTATGGTTTTCGTACAATTTAAAAATTAATATAATGCTGTTCTACTTACATTAAGATTATTTGAAAGTTCTAGAAAGATTTTTCTGACATCTTTCTGATTAATATCCTTTATCCTCAGTGCTTCGGTTAGTTCTTCTGCACAAGTTCCATCTGATCCTTCTAAAATCATTGCTAATGTTGTTCTGATGCTGGCAGGTGATATTAATACGTTCGTAGGTAAATCACTAAAGGACTGAAAGAATATATTGTTCATAAATTTATTAAAAAATATATAATATAGTGAAAAGTTCAATTTTTTTTATTTATTTAAACACAAAATCACATCAACCGGGCAGGGTTATTAATGGATAAAAGCAACATAAGAAATATTAGATTAAATAGAATTATTGTGTCTTTTAAATGGGTTAACGCTGTTGAGATTTTCTAGTTAGATCATCTGCGATTCCATGATCCTCTCTACAAATTCAACCTAATTGCAAATGTATGAAACTAGTGAAAATACAACAGATCACACACCGCTTCAAACAGAGGTTGAGAAGCCTTTTCGGTGTTGATTACTAAATATTGCAGGTAAACACGACCGCGTTAAAACTAAGGACGATTCAACTTCTCAGTATAAGCCGAAATCCAGTTTTTAGCCTTCCTCTTGACATGTCTCTTCTGGAACTGAAAAAAAAAACTAAAGCGAAACAACACAGCCTGAGTCATCCGATAACTATGGAACTGGATCCTGTTATAAGCCATACTTTAGTATTGAAAAATAGTCTGTACAATCGCGATGAAGCGCAGCAAATACCGAAGAGGTTCCAGCAATCGAGAGAGCGATCGCAGCGAGCAAAAATTTAAGTTTCTGTTGAAGCGAGGCATCGGCCCAAAGGAGGCTCAACAGTGGGCTTAATAGCTTCTCTAATTAGTTCTTCCGGTACCACACTACTGTTTTAAAATTAAAGGTATATGTATACTTACAGTTAGTAATTCAATATCAAACAGATTGAATCTATATGCTATGTCATCCATTCCTACGTCTTGAGTTTGATAGTGGCCAGGGTCCAGATTTGGATTTAAATTTTGACCTTGTTCATAGCTGGGTTGATTCATTTCCGTATTTGGTTTACTTGGATCATTCCGATGGATTTGTCCATTGAAGAATTGACCCTTTTGACTATTTGGTTTACTTGGATGATCCTGGTAGGATTGTTCATTGTTGAATTGATCCTTTTGACTATTTGGTTTACTTTGATGATCCTGGTGGTATTGATACATTTGAGTATTTTGTTTACTTTGATTATCCTGGTAAGATTGTTCATTGTTTAGTCGACCAGTATTCGTGTTGCTTGGAGGAGCTGAAATATGATTAATTTTAATTTACATGTATATTAAAATAAATTTTAAATAACTCTACTTATGAAATGCAAATATTATAAACATGTACGAAGAATTTAGTTTGTCAAATTCAAAACAAAAACTATGTTAGAGAAAGTAAGACAAGTAGTCTAACAGATAGTGTAACAAATTTAAAAGAAACAATAGACTTCCTTTATTCCTTGACTACGGTTGACAAATCTTTGAAGAAAAAGTATCCGATGTTGATATGGTCATTAATACATCTTGAAAATGACAGTCAAAAACAGTAAGGGCTATGGCTGGTATAATAAAGTTATTGCCATAAAGGAAAAGGCAAAATAAGCATAGTGGCCCACAAAATTATTACCGAAGATGCTCAGCTAATCGGACAACAACCAAGAAGACTTTCGTTTGCAAAACGAGATGAACCTGAAGAAATTATTCGAGATATGGACAAACAAGGAAAAAACTATCAAGTAGTTAAAGGACCTTACACGTAGTCCTCGTAAAGAAGAAAGATAGTTCCACGTTTTTTGTGTTGACTACCGCCAGCTCAATGCGGTAACCTAAAAACAAAACATAATATTTTTCCAATCCATAATAGGTAACAACACTTTCCATCAACAATCGAATGATGGCAATAGGATAATAAATCTAGCAAGATCACTTAACATGAACATAAAAGATTTGCACAAGAGCATTTGGAAATCCCCGGATGGACTTACAGTTAACACGATAGATCATGTCGTTGACTCAAGAGATCAATTGAACATCATTAACTCCTTACCGCATATATGGCACAATACTTAGTTTTATACCTAACCGTTAGAGATCGAATCTTATTTTAAAGTATCTATGCATGACATGTCCATATAGACCACATATTTCGTATAACCGGTAATAAAGCGCCATCTCAATGCAACAAAGTGAACTTTTATGAAAATTTACAAATGGCCGCGGTCTGACAGCTGTTCATAAGAATTCATGATATTCAATTATCGAAGTTTCTACTGAATATTTTTGCGACATCAAGGATAGACCTTCAAGAAAGAATTTCTGTAAGTATTTTCACGTATTTCTTTATATTTTGGTATTTTTTTATCAAAAATATGCTTGTGCCATATATGCCACAATATGCACTGTCGTGAAAAACCATATATGGTAGTTGTGGTAGTGGACATACCAGATGGTAGTGAAGACGGAGGGCTATCAGATGATGATATTTGCCCTATTGTATTAGCCCCAGAGTCAGACTATGTCTATATAATAGATATAATAGATAATAATGAATCAGATATTATAGTTGATAGGATTCCCCTTGAGCATTTTTTAATTTTTTTTTAAAACGTGAGATGATCAAAGTTGTGGTTTATCAAACTATATTATATTCAGTGGAGTTCTCAAAAACCTTTGAACCTTTCTGAAAATGAGCTAGAACAGTTCTTAGGAACCTGTATTTATATGTAATTGGAACTTCAGCCTGAATCATCGATTGATCTCAGATGTTATGTCATGCAATAGATGGGAAGAAATAAAACTTTTTTTAAATTTTGCGAACAATAACGATGCTATTGCAGCCGGTAATCCTGCTCATGATAAACTTTTTAAAAACCGACTGCTACTAAATAAACTAAGGAATCAGTTACTCAAACTTCCGAAAGAGGAATTTTTAGCCATAGATAAACACAAAATTCTAACAAAGGCGCGTTCATCTATATAACAATATAATCCGCAAAAACCCCTTTCTTCTTCTTCTTAGCCTGCTGTCGTCCATGTTTGGACATAGGCCTCTCCCAACTCCTTCCATCGGTCTCTATCCTGAGCAACATATTTCCAATTTGTTCCGGCTATTCTTTTAATGTCATCAACCCATCTCATCTGTGGTTTTCCTCTTGATCGTTTACTTTCGTAAGGTCTCCAATGTTGTATTGTAGTATTCCAACGTTGGTCTTTTTGTCTAGCAGTGTGGTCCGCGAAGCTCCATTTAAGTTTGGCAATTTTTGTTGCTATTCCAATGCAAGATGTACAAACAGATGGATATGGTCATCTTGCATTATGGTGTAGTGAAAGGCAAAGATGCAAATATATTGAGAGAACAGCATTAAATACAATGAAGATGGACAGAGCATTTTAAAGAGCTTGAAGGAGACAGAAAGTTGGCGAACTCTGAAATACCGCTGAATCAAGCAGATAACAGAGAAAAAAGCGTTCCAAGAATAGTTGAGGTTAGACAAGCAGTAGACAAATTAGCCACGGTAAATAAGACATAGAAGAGATGGAAAAAGATAAAATATTGACCAACCAGGTGGCGGATAGGGGAATGCCCGACTCGGTTTACCGGTGACCAGGAGGGAAATAAAATACCTACCGTGGACCAACAGGTAATTCACCGAATGATTGCCGGTATGAGCAATGGTAGGTGGTAGGGCACTCTTTTGTCCTGGGGCTAAGAAACCGGTCCAAACGCGGAAGAATTAGTGGTTTGGTCAACGACATAAGAATATAGAGGGCAAAGTGAAACCACTATATTAAAGATCCCTATGGATATCTCTAGTACAATCATAATGGCTGTACAACACAACACAAACTCGCTTATTGATCATGGACATCGGAGACCAAGATATGGTAAGAGAGATGATTCCCATGACCACAGGACCTCCCGGGTCGTTAATATGCAAAATCCCTGTAAAATGCCCAATAACACACCTATAAGAAAAATCCACACGAATTGCTTGAAGAGAATATCCACTTGGAACGTTAGGACTATGGCTCAATCAGGGAAAATCCAATGCGCAATCAAAGAAATGAAACGCATGAAAATATTAATAATGGGCACAAGCGAAATAAATTGGCCTGACTCAAGTTATTGTGACATAGAAGAATACAGAGTATACTATTCAGGAAAATGGAGTCGGAATTATCGCACATAAAAGTATAGCCAAACATGTCAACAACTTCATACCAGTGAACGATAGAATCCTGTTTTTACAAATAAATACGTCACCGATGAACACTAACACGATACAAGTTTATACACCCACAGCAGACCACAGTGATGAGGAAATATGAGAATTTTACAAACAAATAAGCAACCTTATAAGGGATATACCGAGACATGAACTCCTTATAGTCATGGGAGATTTCAATGCTAAGATAGGTAACGGAAAAGAAGGGCAACATATTGGTCCTTATGGATTAGGAGAGAGAAATCAACGAGGAGAAACAATGAGTATCTTTGCAGCTGAAATAGAAAGAAAAGAAATAGTCAGCAAAACAATAAATAGAAAATTTACAGAAATCGATAATACAATCGAGATGTGGCTTCACAGAAGAATCCTAAGGATATCATGGAAGGACAACATAACCAACGAGACTATACTATGAAGAATGGGGAAAGAAAGAGAAGTGGTGTATATGATTAAAAGAAGAAAGTTAGAATATATCGGACACTTAGTGAGAAACGACACTAAATACAGATTACTGAAAATAATCCTTTAAAGCAAAGTATTCGGAAAGCGGGGAATTGAGAGAAGAAGAATATCATGGTTAAAAAACCTGAGGAAACAACAACAACTAATCTATTTAAAGCATCTGTTAATAAAATAATCATAGTCAGAATGATCGCCAATATGCAAAACGAATAGGCAGCAAAAGAAGAAGAAGGTGATCGTACGTAATCCATGTTTTTTCTGCATACCTTGTAGACACGACCTACCACAGAGTATGTTATTACGATTTTTATTTAAAACTGGTGGAAAACCCGCACTTTGGTATAAATCTCTATTAGTGGTATTTTCTATGTTTCTAAAAACTGTTCCGATTCATAAACGCACTAGAACTTTCTAAATATTCAGGGAATTTGATATGTAAATCATGTAACTGGAAAATAATAGATACCATAACAATGCCATAAAAAATACGTGACAGGTATATCAATCCGACAGCTTTTAAAATTACAATAGAAACAATACAAAAAAAAGTTTCTGCTAAAACCTTTTCAGGTTAAATTAATTGATAATACGAGGTTAAACGTTGAATCTAACACAAGGATTATTAGGATACGAGAATTCTTCTACACCGAGAAAACAAAATATCGCGTCATATTAGAAATAATACTTACTTACAATTCAGTTTCATTTGATTTAATTGTTCTAGATAATCATAGACAAATTTCATTCCCTTTAACGAACGTATGATGCTACTTCAGCTGAAAGCCAAACCTCTAAACATAAATCTAATCCAAGTGTATGCTCCAACATCTGATAGCAATGATGCTGAGGTCGAAAAATTCTACGCGGACTTAGAGCTGTTAACAAAAATCATAAAGAAGCAGAAGGTAAAAATAGTTATGGGCCACTTTAATGCTAAAGTCGGTCGAGGAAAAACTGGAAGTATTGTAGGAACTTTTGGGTTAGGTAAAAGAAACGAAAGAGATGAGAGACCAGTCCAGTACTGCCAGGAGAAAGAATTAGTCATAACAAAATACATACTACGACCTACCCTCACGAAGATTATATACGTGGACTTCTCCAAAAGATAACACCAACAATATAATCAGAAACCAAATAGATTTTATAACGATTAACAAAAGGTTTCGTAATGGAGTACAAGGTGCAAAAACCTATCCAAGCGCAGATGCAGATACAGAGCATAATCTATTACTAGCAAACGTCAACATTAAACTCAGAAAACCGGAGAAAAAAGTTAAAACCACCAAAATAAACATCAAAAACCTAAAGGACGACAACTGCCAACAGCAACTAAACGCAGAGATAAATGAATTAAATGAAGAAAGCGTGGAATTGGCAGATATGAAAATAAACCATACTAAAAGCGGGAAAAGAGGTCCTAGGCGAAGAAGAGAAAACCACAAAAAAAGACTGGATGACACCGGAAATAGCTGAGCTAATAACTGAAAAAAGAAAATACAAAAATAAAGATGAAAATAAATATAAAACCATCAAGAATAAAATCAAATATGAAATCAGAAAGGCTAAGGAGGAATGGATGAACAAGGAATGCCAGGTACTGGAAGAACTCAGCAACAAACATGACACCTCAAACTTACATAAAAAAATGAAAGAACTTAAAGTGTTAACCATGTTTCAGTGATAAGAATTATTTGAGGATTTAGGTTTTGAATGTTGCATAAAAATTCATTAAATTTGGAATTTAAAGTAGCTAGATTAGTATAGAAACAGAGCCAATTAAGAAAACCTGAAATATCAGAATTAGTGACGAAAGTTTACAATTTTCGGGACACCTTGTATATATTTTATGGTTAAATTTTCCTCTCCATTCGATTTTCTCTGTTCCAGTTCCAGTCGAAGTTCTTTTAGGCATTCTATTTGATTCGGAGTCTTATCGTCGATAATGGAAACGTTTTTTAAAGAGATGTTTTGTAAAAGTTTCTTTTTGTTTTTCAAAATATGTTTGGCTTCATGTTCATTTTGCATAATGACCTTTATCATCCTAGGGAAGCGATTGTTTGGTTTTCCAATCCTGAAAAATGTGACAGGAGTGGAGTTACACATTACAGTATCTAAAATCTTTTTTAATATTCCACCATCGTGACTTTTCTTTGTTTCAATGTCTCCTGTAATTTCTGGTACACCCCTAACAAAAATATTCTTAGCCCGGTTAATGCGATCAACTGCTTCATTTGTTATGGTATCTGTAAATTTTGGAGATGAAGAATGATCCTCAATAGATAACTTATTTTCGATCTGTAAAAGTCTTTCACTGATATCATTTAGCTTTTTGATTTATTAGATCAATTTTTGATTGAAAATCCTCTTTTAGATCTCAGCAAAACTTTCGATATTAGAGCAGTAGTTGTTGCAAAGAATTTTAATTCCACGTAGCTTATGCCTTGTAATGCGATCTTCGACTCGTAGATCAGTGCAAGCTAGATGTATGTTTTGTTTACAGGCTTCACATTGAAGTTGTTTTGATGAATTTCGATCATCGATTGACTTTGAACAGTTAGCGCAGGTCGACATGGTGGGAGCAGCAGAGCAGCAGTGAGAGTGAATCGCCGTAAATAGATATAAACAAAATAAAAAGACTGACCTTGCAATCTGTAGATAACACAAAATACGGGGTCTCTGATGCACTTTATGACGAAATAAAAACACCACTGGCAATAGAAAATTCTTCTGTTTAAGCTGATATAAAAATGATGGTTAAACTCAAACAATAACCAACTGTAATTTGTAATAATTCACTGGGAAACGTAAATGCTGCCACACACACTACGATAACAGATTCCGGCTTTAACATAAATAATGAAACACAACTTAAAGAGAGCCAAAAATAAGTACCAGAAATAAAAAAAATATTGAGAGAAAACATGTTTAATAAACTGATACCATTCTAATGGCTTGAAAAATTTGAATCAGAATATCTAACTAGAATTAAAACTATTTAGAAGTTAGTTAAAAAAAGTACTGTAAAACTAAATTTGAAACTATGAAATAGGGAAATAAATTTAATGAAAATATAATTTAATAAATGTAAATAAAATTCACACAAAATATTATAAACAATTGTTTTAAAAATGTAGTTTAGGTCTAAAGATGCATCACAAAAGTCTGTTCTATTTACTGTTAAAATTATTAAATTTACTTACCTGAGTATGTTGTGGCACGGCCAGGATAGTTACCGTTAGAGGCTGTAAAAATTATACAAATAAATAAACATTTATCAGTTTTACCTTATTCTTTATAAATTATTAATTAAAAAATATCAAAAAAAATCGGTTGCCTGTAAGTTGGTTTTACGGGCGAAGATTTTACGTGACAACGTCTTTTTCTCGGTAGAATATTTATTGATATGAATATTATTGAATTGCACAATAGGAACAAGGAATCACTATCAACATGGGAGGAAATCAGCTTTTTTTAGATTGTCACCTTGAAATATCCATAAATTGACTGTATTTTTGTATCAAAGTGGGCTACTCCAATTAACTCAATTAATATACACAAAATAATATAAACAAAGCTTAAAAGGTTCTTTATGCTTTGAAAGTGGTTTATAAACAACTGAATTGTAATGTATATTTTACCGCCTTTAATAAATATGAAGTATAGACTAAATTTTGTGTAAAGAACAAACATTCAACAGACCTAATAGTAAAAACATATTGATTTAAGTGTGAATTTGAGATAATGTGCTGACAAAATGTTAAATCCTAAGAAAACAAAATTATGTTTTTATGTATATTAATTATACTTAATACTCTTGGGTAAAATACCTCATATCATATATGTCTTTAGACACAGTTAATAATTTTCATTGAAGTTTAAACTATAAAGAATGTTTACAATCATTGCTCAATATTAAATGGATAAATCCATAGCAATATTATAAAAGAATATAGGTCCCTAGGTAATTTCCTAAAATTATATCTGATACTGGTGGTTCCCCCTAAAATAGGACCTTATCTATTTTAGTAACAATCTGTTTTGGGTTGAACCACAACATTTTTTATATATAAGGTGAGTACGCAATTATTAAACGTACAAACGCAGTTCTTTCTTCATTAAAGTGAATATGTGTGAGGTGTAAGCACTCCACATTTTCACTACAGACACAGCTGACGATACTTTCAACGATTTTCAACTTTAGCGATTCAACGCGCCTAATTCTCTAGTGCCGCGCGCAGCGGACCGATCATGTTTGAGTGGGAGAGAGACGCAAGGCATTCGCCGGTCCGGCGGGCCTCTCTCTCGTTCGGTGACTCACTGTAACAGACGTGAGCGGGCGTTACACTTTTTCTTAAATGACTCCGAGCCACAACCTAATTTAAGACGTTGTCACGTCAAAAAAATTTGAGTGTCAGACTGTAATTTCTCTTTGAGATATCTAGGCTTTAACATTAATAATAGAAACAGAACTGAAAAGAGATACAAAAAGAACTCAAAATAAGTACCAGAGATAAAAAAATATTGTTATTGATATGTTATGTTAATAATTTTTGGCTAACTTTTAAATAATAATTTTTTATGTATTTTTTTTCGTTCTTTTAAATTTATAACGATTAACAAAAGGTTTCGTAATGGACTACAAAGTCCAAAAACCTATCCAAGCGCAGATGCAGATACGGAGCATAATCTATTACTAGCAAACGTCAACATTAAACTCAGAAAACCGGAGAAAAAAGTTAAAACCACCAAAATAAACATCAAAAACCTAAAAGACGACAACTGCCAACAGGAACTAAACGCAGAGATAAATGAATTAACTGAAGAAAGCGTGGAATGGGCAGATATGAAAAAAACCATACTAAAAGCGGGAAAAGAGGTCCTAGGCGAAGAAGAGAAAACCACAAAAAAAGACTGGATGACACCGGAAATAGTTGAGCTAATAACTGAAAAAAGAAAATACAAAAATAAAGATGAAAATAAATATAAAACCATCAAGAATAAAATCAAATATGAAATCAGAAAGGCTAAGGAGGAATGGATGAACAAGGAATGTCAGGTACTGGAAGAACTCAGCAACAAACATGACACCTCAAACTTACATAAAAAAATGAAAGAACTTAAAGTGTTAACCATGTTTCAGTGATAAGAATTATTTGAGGATTTAGGTTTTGAATGTTGCATAAAAATTCATTAAATTTGGAATTTAAAGTAGCTAGATTAGTATAGAAACAGAGCCAATTATGAAAACCTGAAATATCAGAATTAGTGACGAAAGTTTACAATTTTCGGGACACCTTGTATATATTTTATGGTAAAATTTTCCTCTCCATTCGATTTTCTCTGTTCCAGTTCCACTCGAAGTTCTTTTAGGCATTCTATTTGATTCGGAGTCTTATCGTCGATAATGGAAACGTTTTTTAAAGAGATTTTTTGTAAAAGTTTCTTTTTGTTTTTCAAAATATGTTTGGCTTCATGTTCATTTTGCATAATGACCTTTATCATACTAGGGAAGCGATTGTTTGGTTTTCCAATCCTGAAAAATGTGACAGGAGTGGAGTTACACATTACAGTATCTAAAATCTTTTTTAATATTCCACCATCGTGACTTTTCTTTGTTTCAATGTCTCCTGTAATTTCTGGTACACCCCTAACAAAAATATTCTTAGCCCGGTTAATGCAATCAACTGCTTCATTTGTTATGGTATCTGTAAATTTTGGAGATGAAGAATGATCCTCAATAGATAACTTATTTTCGATCTGTAAAAGTCTTTCACTGATATCATTAGCTTTTTGATTTATTAGATCAATTTTTGATTGAAAATCCTCTTTTAGATCTCTTAAGAGCGTCTTTAAATTAGCAAAACTTTCGATATTAGAGCAGTAGTTGTTGCAAAGAATTTTAATTCCACGTAGCTTATGCCTTGTAACGCGATCTTCGACTCGTAGATCAGTGCAAGCTAGATGTATGTTTTGTTTACAGGCTTCACATTGAAGTTGTTTTGATGAATTTCGATCATCGATTGACTGAACAGTTAGCGCAGGTCGACATGGTGGGAGCAGCAGAGCAGCAGTGAGAGTGAATCGCCGTAAATAGATATAAACAAAATAAAAAGAGTGACCTTGCAATCTGTAGATAACACAAAATACGGGGTCTCTGATGCACTTTATGACGAAATAAAAACACCACTGGCAATAGAAAATTCTTCTGTTTAAGCTGATATAAAAATGATGGTTAAACTCAAACAATAACCAACTGTAATTTGTAATAATTCACTGGGAAACGTAAATGCTGCCACACACACTACGATAACAGATTCCGGCTTTAACATAAATAATGAAACACAACTTAAAGAGAGCCAAAAATAACTCAAAAATAAGTACCAGAAATAAAAAAAATATTGAGAGAAAACATGTTTAATAAACTGATACCATTCTAATGGCTTGAAAAATTTGAATCAGAATATCTAACTAGAATTAAAACTATTTAGAAGTTAGTTAAAAAAAGTACTGTAAAACTAAATTTGAAACTATGAAATAGGGAAATAAATTTAATGAAAATATAATTTAATAAATGTAAATAAAATTCACACAAAATATTATAAACAATTGTTTTAAAAATGTAGTTTAGGTCTAAAGATGCATCACAAAAGTCTGTTCTATTTACTGTTAAAATTATTAAATTTACTTACCTGAGTATGTTGTGGCACGGCCAGGATAGTCACTGTTAGAGGCTGTAAAAATTATATAAATAAATAAACATTTATCAGTTTTACCTTATTCTTTATAAATTATTAATTAAAAAATATCAAAAAAAATCGGTTGCCTGTAAGTTGGTTTTACGGGCGAAGATTTTACGTGACAACGTCTTTTTCTCGGTAGAATATTTATTGATATGAATATTATTAAATTGCACAATAGGAACAAGGAATCACTATCAACATGGGAGGAAATCAGCTTTTTTTAGATTGTCACCTTGAAATATCCATAAATTGACTGTATTTTTGTATCAAAGTGGGCTACTCCAATTAACTCAATTAATATACACAAAATAATATAAACAAAGCTTAAAAGGTTCTTTATGCTATGAAAGTGGTTTATAAACAACTGAATTGTAATGTATATTTTACCGCCTTTAATAAATATGAAGTATAGACTAAATTTTGTGTAAAGAACAAACATTCAACAGACCTAATAGTAAAAACATATTGATTTAAGTGTGAATTTGAGATAATGTGCTGACAAAATGTTAAATCCTAAGAAAACAAAATTATGTTTTTATGTATATTCATTATACTTAATACTCTTGGGTAAAATACCTCATATCATATATGTCTTTAGACACAGTTAATAATTTTCATTGAAGTTTAAACTATAAAGAATGTTTACAATCATTGCTCAATATTAAATGGATAAATCCATAGCAATATTATAAAAGAATATAGGTCCCTAGGTAATTTCCTAAAATTATATCTGATACTGGTGGTTCCCCCTAAAATAGGACCTTATCTATTTTAGTAACAATCTGTTTTGGGGGAACCACAACATTTTTTATATATAAGGTGAGTACGCAATTATTAAACGTACAAACGCAGTTCTTTCTTCATTAAAGTGAATTTGTGTGAGGTGTAAGCACTCCACATTTTCACTACAGACACAGCTGACGATACTTTCAACGATTTTCAACTTTAGCGATTCAACGCGCCTAATTCTCTAGTGCCGCGCGCAGCGGACCGATCATGTTTGAGTGGGAGAGAGACGCAAGGCATTCGCCGGTCAGGCGGGCCTCTCTCTCGTTCGGTGACTCACTGTAACAGACGTGAGCGGGCGTTACACTTTTTCTTAAATGACTCCGAGCCACAACCTAATTTAAGACGTTGTCACGTCAAAAAAATTTGAGTGTCAGACTGTAATTTCTCTTTGAGATATCTAGGCTTTAACATTAATAATAGAAACAGAACTTAAAAGAGATACAAAAAGAACTCAAAATAAGTACCAGAGATAAAAAAATATTGTTATTGATATGTTATGTTAATAATTTTTGGCTAACTTTTAAATAATAATTTTTTATGTATTTTTTTTCGTTCTTTTAAATGGCCAAGGCAGAATTTTCAATTTCTGAGCGGGAAGCATCGAAAAATAAAAAAAAACCGTTTTTTTTACTGATTTATTTGCACATAACCTCAAAACTAAAGTTGGTAATTCAACAATTTTCAACATTTTTTTTCCACATTATCAAAATTCATTGTAAAAGTCCCCATTTAACTCTTTCATAAAGATAAAATTCGAAAATACCACGTTTTTCTATCCTTTTCGCACTTTTTGTACCTTACCTCAAAATCAGATAGTTAGATGTATGCTTTTCCATCTATTTTCTTACTATGAATCATCATTGTTAAAATAATCATTTTTAACTTACAAATTCTCAAATTACGAAAAAATGGTGATTTTCTAATATTTTTTCACTTTATTGACTCATAACCTTAAAATCTAGTAGCTAAATGATCGAATTTACGATCGATTTTTTTTCTTAAAAAGTCAAAACTCGAAAAAAAAAATGATCGAGCACGCTTATGGGATATATCATCCCTATAAGTAGTTGGTCAAATCGAAGTTTAGAGTTGAATATTATAATTGCCATATATTCTATTGGCGCGAGTATCGTACTCTATGGACTAACACAGTCAAAGCGATACGAAGGCAATGGCGACACGAAGGCGATACAAAGGCGACACTAAGACGAAAGCAGTGGCGACAGAGGCGACAACTCCCAGTGTCTGCTACGCGCATGATCCGTAACCATGACAACGACAATGGGAGTAATTATGCACGTTGCAGACATTGTTTCTGTCATCACTGTTTTCGCCTTAGTGTTGGTGTCGCCTTCGTATCGCCTTCGTGCCGCCGTCGCCTTCGTATCGCTTTGACTGTCTTAGTCTTATTATCAAATAATTCCCTTCTTCTAAAATCCGTTGCAATATTATCGAGGATCTTGAAAACTATCAACCACATGGAAAAGTATCGAGAGAATCGAGTATATTAAAGTTATCACATAGGCGGGCGTATCCGTCCGCTATCAGTTACGATATCCTAGAACTGTCGCATTAACTATTGTGCATCATAGTAAAATGTGAATTTTGAGATATTGTCAGAGGTTGATTTGTGAAAGTTAAATTGTTCTTACTTACTAATATCAATTACAGGAAGTATAAGGCGCTACCCTAGCCTATGTTAGAGCATGTAATTATATATTGTTTTTTTTATCACAAGATCAAGAATTTGAGTTTTAGCGTTTGAATAGTGATCAAAATGATAATGGGTACAGGATATAAAAATCGAAAGAATGTTAAAATCTAATCAAGGTGAGAATACTTTAGCATTAGAAGCTGAGACAGCCAGGTGGTCAAGACGTCCTACTACAACGACCAAGCTGACATCACAAGAAATAATTAACTTTCCAGAGATGACTGAAAGGGACCTCAAATTTTTTTTCGGGAACCTCAATAAATGAATACTTGAATAACATCAATTTGAAGTATATTACAATGAAACCAAATATTATTAAAGTACTGATAAGATCCAGGCATATAAGCAGTAAGACCTAGAAATGCTAAATTGAGTAGAAACCTGGTTCAATTGGATATGGTGGTATTTTGCGCCACCTATGTGACTGTGTAAATGGGTTACGCACTGTGAGTTCGTGTTCTCATATAGCCGCAGCCATATATTATCTCAGTAATTCAAGATATAAATCGAGAATCATAAGACCAGCAAAAGTTCCATCAGAAATTTTTACATCTGATGTTCAATCAGTCATAGATGAGAATACTGATGAGGACTAAAATGGAATTGAATGTTTAGATTGTTAATTTAAATAACCTATTTTATAACAATATCATAATAATAAATATTTTTGTAACCAAATATTTTATATAATATACGTCCTCGCTTATATCCAAATGAATTTATAAAACAATTTTTACAATGTTAAAAAATATTAAAAAATAATAATAATATTCTTGTCCTACCGAGGTGATCACAGATATATATCACATTATGCAATTAACGAGTCAAAAATAGAAATAATGCTTGGAAACAGTTTTTTTAAGTTTTGACTATATAAAAAAAAGGACAAGTGGTATAACAAAATTGAAGGGTGCGATCAAAAATACGAGGAAATTCGATCGTTTAGCTACTAGATTTTAAGGTTATGAGCCAATAAAGTGAGAAAATATTAGAAAATTACCATTTTTTGGCAATTTGAGAATTTTTAAGTTAAAAACGATTATTTTAACAATGATGATTCATAGCAAGAAAATAGATGGAAAAGCATACATCTAACTATCTGATTTTGAGGTAAGGTAAAAAAAAGTGCGAAAAGGATAGAAATACGTGGTATTTTCGAATTTTATCTTTATGAAAGAGTTCAATGGGGACTTTTACAATGAATTTTGATAATGTGGAGGAAAAAAATGTTGAAAAATGTATAATTACCAACTGAGTCTTGAGTTTATGTGCAAATAAATGAATAAAAGAACGGTTTTTTTGATTTTTCGATGCTTTCCGCTAGAAAATTGAAAATTCTGCCTTAGCCATTTAAAAGAACGAAAAAAAAATACATAAAAAATTATTATTTAAAAGTTAGCCAAAAATTATTAACATAACCTAAAAAATTATTGAAAATTTCAATGATTTTTTCTGAGCTCAATTTTCAATATAAAAATTTGAAAAGAATCAGGCTCTTTTGTATTCGAAAGATACATCTTCATGAATCTCTTCAGATTTTTTAAAGCAAAATTGCGTCTAGAAAAAAATAAAGTCGAAAAAAGCTTCTTTTTAGATTTAAGAAGTTCTATGGGCTCTGGGAACCTAAAATTTTGTATGAAGTCATGTTTTTATATGCATTATTGAAAACACAAGTCGCGGGGGCTTTTGACTATCTTATCCCGCTATAGCCTTTACTAAGATGTAAATTGGAGCTGGAAGGTCTGATAATAGAACAAGTGATGGAGTTTACTTATCTAGGCATCACATTATCTAGCTACGGGAAGCTCGAAACTGAAGTGGAAGATTAAGTGAATAGAGCAAACAGAGCCGCAGGCTGCCCGAGTTAAACAATACGGAGAAATAAAAATATCGGGAAATAAATGAAAGGCAGAATTTACAAAACAGTCATCATACGCGGCAGAAAGACGACCTGACACAGAGAGGACAAAAAGGGCGTTAGAAACAGCAGATATGAAAACACTTAGAAAAATTGATGGCAAGACACTATGGGACAGAGCTAGAAGTACAGATATAGATATACGACGTACATGCAAGGTGGAGAACATGAAGAACTGGGTAACAATAGAAGGGTTGATTACTTACCGGATGATTACTTTCATCGAGCAACATCCATCCCGCTGGCCAGAGGCCCTCTGGATGGATTATAGTGCTCTTCAGGCATAATCATCTTAATAACACTCTTGGTGCATAAATAACTATTCAACCATTGTTTTTTATGACGATAATGAAGCGTATACGGCAGGGCGATTGCTCATTTGTACAATGAAAATTTAAAGCAGTTTTCTCAGAGTCTCAGTTTTAAATTATTTATAACTCAAAAATGATCAAGTTTACAGAAAAACTAAAGATAGCTACTCATTTTATTAAGAATGATCCAAAAAATAAAAAAACATGTGCGCTCCGAAAAAATTTATTGTTACAATTTGGTTAAAAAAATTGTTTAACCCTTAAATGCCCAATCGGGGTCACTATGGGACCCCAGACATACATTTTTGGCTATAATATCTTTATTTGAAACATTTGGCAATCGCGCAATCAGGTATTTGTGTGGACGTGTCTCCTACGATTTCTGTTAGTATACCACGAACATTCGTGAGGTGCAGTGGTCTGTAAGAGAGATTTAGATAAGTGGGGTCTCGCTGTGACCCCGATTGGGCATTTAGAGGCACCAGAATATTTTTATTATTTTTAACATTTTTCGTCAGTTTACATTGAAAAATGGACCGTAAGAGAATGAAAATGACAATAAGCGACCAAGAACATGAAAAAATTATCCGAAATATAGAAGAAGGGATATCAGACTCCGATTTCGACTATGAGATTACCGACGAATCAGATAGCGAAGAGCAAGATGTTTTTGAGGAAAATGTTTCGGAAACTGAGGACAATTTAGAAGTCAACAGTGACGAGGAATCAGATGCAGAACCTACCGAAGTGGACGATAATATTAGTGAGGTTAGTGGTCCAACATATACATCCAAACAGGGGCGGATGGGCCCACCGGGATACCGGGAATTTTCCCGGTGGGCCGTCGTTTGTGGGCTGCCACGCCCGGACCTAAACCCTTAATTTTTCAAATTTGATGTTATTTTGAAGAAACATTTGGACGCCATTGTTAAAAAAAGCAAAAGTTATCACAATAGAAAAATCAAACGTCGAGCTGGAAATTTCTACACATTTTTGTCAAAAACTACTGTAAATTCAATCATTGTCATAATCACAGAAATTATTCAAAAGAAGATTTCTTCAGAGATACAGACTGCCACTATGTTCTCTATAGAAATAGACAGCACTCAAGATATTTCAGTAACAGACCAATGTTCAGTTGTAACAAGGTATGTTAAATTGTAAGTATAATAAAATCTTCACCTTTGCTTATTTTATTTTATTTCAGGTATGTTTACAACGGAACAATTCACGAACGCCTTCTTGCAGTTGTTCCTTGTCACAATTCAACAGGGAAGGGATTCCATACCATGATTCATGACATACTGGTAAAAAATGGTTTGGATGAAAAAAATTGTATTGCTGACTCTACTGATGGGGCGGCTAATATGCAAGGGAGATATTCGGGATTCTCCAGTTTCATGGTCCAGGAAAATTCAAATCATGTTTATGTTTGGTGTTATGCGCATATTTTAAATCTTGTTCTGACAGACATTTTTAAATCCCACATTAAGGCCGCATCATTTTTTTCATTACTGAATTGTATAGCAGCATTTTTTAAAGAATCTCATCAACGCATGGGTTACTGGTTGGACATTGGCAACAATGCTAGATCACAGAAACTTCAGTTGATAGGAGAAACTCGTTGGTGGTCAAAGGAAGCAGCGCTCAGTAAAATTTTTGGTAATTTTAATGAACCTAATAAAGCACTGTACGTTGATTTAATTGACATTCTTAATACAATTGAAAATTCACAAAAAATTAAGCCAGATGCAAGAGCGACTGCTGCAAATTACAAAGCACAATTACTGAAATACGAAAATATTTTAATTGGGCACATATTCTTAAAACTGTTCTCTATAACAGGCCCTTTATCAAGATATATTCAGACAACAGGGTTAGATTTATTAAAATGTAACTTTATGGTTAATGATTCTATACTGAGTTTAAAAAAAATGCAACGAAATTTTCCAGACATTGAAGCATCTGCAGATAAATTTGTAGGGTGGGCTAAACTCTCTTTTGAAAGGAGAGACTTCGAATTTTTTATTGAAGAACAATTGCCCGAGTTTCGATCAAAAAAGAAAAAGAAATTCTTTGATGAGAAAACTTCTGATGAAATCCCAGTAAGCCCAAAAGAAAATTTTAGAATTGTTTTTTTTAACGTTATTGCGGATACTGCAGTAGAATCAATCAGTAGAAGATTTGCAAACAACGCTGAATTATGTAGGGATCTGAGCATTTTAGATCCAAATAATTTTGAAGAAATCGCCAAAGGTGAGCTACCTGAGAATTCTCTAAAAATATTGTCAGAAAAATTAATACAGTTTGATTCTTCTGCAACTCCTGCAAAGTTGAAAGAAGAGTTAGCAAGCTTTGCAAGCAACTGGAAACATATTAAATTAACAATTGAAGATTCATATGAAGTAAATTATGCTAGACTTGATGTGGGGTTAGACGACTCTTCTTCTGCACAGTCAGATGTAGACGAAGATGACTGTATAACAAAACAGAGTACAAAATCAAGGGTGTGCATCGAATCTAACAAATGTCAGAACTGTGTCATTTGTTGCTACGGTTCAATTTTAAAATATAATTTGTTTAAGGGGGCTTATTCCACGCTGGTATTGGCTTATCAATATATACTTTCATTGCCCATCTCGCAAGTGGCATGTGAACGATCGTTTTCAACTTTAAAATTTATCAAAAATAGATTAAGAAACTCCTTGTCTGATAATAGACTCGAGTCGTTCATGCTGATGAATATTGAAAATGATATACTGAGCGATATCAACAATGATGAAATTATTAATCGTTTGGGTCAAACAACCAAATTAATGAAGGACGCTTTAATGTATTAATATAATAAATAATAGGTTACCATTTAGTGATAGCTATATATGTAAAACGATATTTCATTCACCTATAGCTTATAACACATTAATTTGTTATTTATATATCTTAAATATCTTAATATAGAATTTTCTAGAGCAAACTTTGTATTTTATATTCCAAGTTTCAAGTTTCTATAGTTTAAAAAAATCAAAAAAACTCCCATGTGTATATATTATATATATATATATATATATATATATATATATATATATATATATATATATATATATATTAAATTTTGGGCCGCCGTCGTTTATTCTCCCGGTAGAATTTTACTTGCCCATCCGCCCCTGCATCCAAATCTGGAATGCAGTGGAATAGCCTACCTTTCGTGAGATCCAAGAGGCAACAAAAAAATATTATAAATATACATCCAGGCTTAACAAACTATAGTAAAAATTCCAACACGTTTTTAGACTATTTCAATTTATTTTTGACCGAAGAGATGAAGAATGTCATATGCCTTCATACTAATGAAGAAGCTGTTAGGCGTTATCAAGAGTGGAACGAAAAACATCCGAATAACAAAAAAGAGTGGACGGTACTTACCAACAATGAACTGGATAGCTTTTTAGGAGCACTTATCAAAGCTGGTGCTTTAAGGTGTGGGAAAGAATCGACACGAGAGATATGGTCTACAGACACCTCAATACGCCGGTCATTTTTTACAGCCGCATTCGCTAGGAACCGATTTGAAGAATTATCGAGTTTCTTGAGGTTTGATGACAAAGTGACCAGGGTGGAGCGGAAGGAACAGGATAAGTTAGCGGCGATACGAGTAATTTGGGACATGTTCGTCTCTAACTGTGACAAAGCCTTTGAACCATACGAACATATAACCGTTGACGAACAGTTAGTGAGTTTTAGAGGAAAGTGTCCTTTTAGACAATATATAAAATCAAAACCTTGCCGCTATGGGATAAAAATTTGGGCTGCCGCGGATGTTAAAACATCTTATTTATCAAAACTTCAGGTGTACCTTGGAAAACTACCAGGTGGTAGAATAGAGAAGAATCAGGGATTTCGTGTTGTGAAAGATCTGGTGGAACCATATCATGGCAGTTGGAGAGGAATTACAACTGACAACTTTTTTACCAGTGTTCCTCTTGCTCAATATCTTTTATCTAAAAACCTTACTTTACTTGGGACCGTCCGCAAAAATAAACCTGATACACCACCACAACTAAGTTTGACAAAAAGACCTGCGGAGTCGTCAATATTTGCTTTTACTAAAGAATTAGCTATGGTTTCGTACATACCTAAAATACACAGGATGGTACATCTTCTTTCAAGTCAACACGATAGTGATATAATTTGTCAAGACTCTCAAAACAAACCCTTGATGATTTTAGACTATAATAATACCAAGGGTGGTGTTGATAATGCCGACAAACTGATTAGGGAATATTCCTGTAAAAGAAGAACTGCTCGTTGGCCATTCAGGCTCTTTATGAATATTATAGACATATGTGCACTAAATGCCTATATTTTATACATTGAAAAAAATCCTGATTGGAAGAAAAATAATTTTTCACGAAGACGTATTTTCCTGTTACAATTAGGGGCTGAGCTTGCTCGAAACAACATGGAAAAAAGAGCGAAATATATAAAACATAAAGCCTATGTAAAATCTGCTCTAAAAGATTGTGGCATACCAATGGTAAACCCAACTACCGAAGTTGCAACTCAATCCGTCCATTCAGCTAAGAAACGTGCTCGTTGTTACCAGTGTCCGCGAAACTGTGACAGAAAAGTGAATACCGTTTGCTCTTTTTGCAAAAAAATTATATGCCAGGTGCACAGAAAAGAAGAAAAAACTATTGTATGTAAAAATTGCAACTAAAAGTTATATGCTTATATTATTATTTAATTTTAATTTTGTTCGAATTGAAAATAATTTGTTTCTAGAAAAGCCGTTAATTTTGTATGAAAAATAAATAAAAATTATTCAAATATGCTTAAAATTATTTTTAACCGTGTTTTCCTTTTAGTCAGTGCTAAATGACGTTACTAAATTGAAAATTTTAGTGGGGTCCCTAGGAGACCCCACATGGGCATTTATGGTTATTTTCATATCACGGGCATTTAAGGGTTAAAAAAATTTGAATAACTTTTCTCCTCTTGAACCTTATTTTGGGTTATCTCATGAAAGTTATTATGTAAAAAAATATCATGGTAATATTTTTCAGAACCAACGCTTGGCCTAATGAAAAATTAATTATTTCAAGCTCATAGTTACAAGTCAATGGCAATTACAAAACAATATCCCAACATTTGGTTATTCCATAAAATGAAAACACAGTTTTTCTTTACCTGTTCTTGATTGCTGATTTTGCTGATCAAGGAAATAAATTGAATTATTAGCTAATACAGGTGAGTATATACCTGCTATACACAAAAACAGAACTAACAACATTTTAATCCACTATGTTTAAAATATAAACGATTTTTCTTTTTGCACATCTGCTTAACCCTTGCGAAGCACTGCCCGTGTCAGTCGCGTGAAGAAGTTTCGTACAGTGTTAGCTCCTTTACCTTTCGCGTCAAGATTCTTATTATTTAGACTGGCGGAGATTGAATTTTTTTTAAAGGTATCAAAAACCAGTGTTATTAACAGGTTTGTGAGTCATGGTATTTTTACAGCTATTTTTCGAAGATACCGATCCGTTATCGACGATCAACATTATATTTTAAATTAGGTACAATATATCATACAATTAACTAATGTATTTTTAATAGAAACAATTACTTTTCTGTATACAGAAACTCGGTATTAGTTTTTAAACAATTACTGCCATGAATATATTTTTCCAACATGTTCACACGAAAATGAGATCTTTGAAAACCAAATAAAACGTTTGATCTGTTTTATGGATCCAGAATATTTTTACCAGCAGTCCTTTTTAACGGTTACGTCCAAATTATCAAAAAAAAAAAAAAAATTATAGTTGATCCTGAAATAGAACGTGGGTATGAAAAGCAAAAAACGATATATGAAATATTGGTGCGAATTAATATGACATACGCTGCAGAATACTGAATGATAAATGAAAGAAATACCAATAAGATAGGTGCAACAAAGATAGCAAGTCCTGGAAGATGCTATTTACTAACAAGAATGGAGAGAACTAGAAATGAGGAAATAGGACAGAGAAAATTGCTAGTGAAAGAAATATTAACATTATACAGAATAGAGTTAAGAAGAACAACTGACAAATATAACCCTCGACAAGAAGAGATTCGAGTTCCACAGAAAATCGTGAAACAGCCGAAACCATGTTGAAACGTGATATGATATTGTGTTTCAGGCAACTGTGTTCTTTATTATAAAAATAAGAAAATTACTCCTACACAATGTTTTTATCTCAAAATTAAATATAATGGCTAATATACAAAACTGCATCCAATAAAAGCTGTTGTATTCTAAGGAATATACTTACTTAAACTTCTTTACACGGTTTAGTGTTGCAAATATTCAGGAGTCAAATAGCAATTAGAAGAAGACACGAATTGGAAGACACTCCAATGTATAAGTTCAGAAACATCATCTTGCAGCTCGAATAGACTTTGTAAGCGAATATAAAAGTTTGAATGATGATGATTGTGCCACTGATGTTTATATTATTGCGTTTTTAATAAATACAATATTTTTATTGTGGTATTTTTTGTATTGAAACAGCTTAAAACTGGCATACACCGTATGAAAACGGAGGAACTTCCTTTAAATTTGTCGGTGTGTTCTATCTGGCCCACATTTTGTACACAATTCAAACAGGATAAAACCCTCTACTTCATGTACAATTAAACAAATTTTAATAAATAATAAAAAAGTTATTAATAATATTCAAAAACAGCAATTTTGTTTGAAATAAATTTTTCGTTTATTAACCGATTTTAATTTAGCAGATCTCATTTTGTGTATCTTTTTTTGTAACAAAGTTTTCTGTTGACGTCATATCTTTGAATGACAAGTTTTTAAGTTATAGGCAAAAGAACGAGTTTGATGTTTTCGATTGCTTATTTAAAAATAGTTCCACTAAAAACTTAATGAATCCCTAGATGAGGGTAATTTTGTAATATCTCATACTACACATGTCAACTGTAAAACTCGTCTATACAGTCGTGACGAAAAAAGGTTTATTTTTACAACTGGATTGTTCTATTAGCTCTAAATATATAGTAAATTCAATGGCCGTGTCCCTCATGACCAAACCTTCTCCAAAAAACTTGAACTCAAATAGTAAATAATGCGATTGAAAATTTTTAAAATAGATTTAAATATTCCAAATAACTTGGTCGTTAAATAATGGTCTCGTCAATCATTAATAATATATTTTTTGTGTTTTATAATAATTCACAAAACCCAAAAGTTAGCCTTTTTCCAAATGCATGTCACGACTCTGTCTCAAGAAGCAGATCCGACATTCAACCTTGGAAATCCCAGTTATACGTAAACGTAAACAACAGTTAAATTAGTTCGATCCAAAATATTAAAAATTCCCGAGAATCACGTATATAACAAGTTTTAATTATTTATAGATGCTTTTTAGGAACATTAATATTATTGGAATGGTTAATTTATGATCACGACAAACATTAAAAACTCCGAAAACCCACGAAACAAATAAAGAGTAATATATTTGATACGACTGAATAACGGAAGAATTAATTTCAGAAACCTGTAATAAAAAATGATGTGAATTTTAATTCGAAGAGATGAAACTCTGACATTTATCAGTGATTAGTGCATAATATAACGTAGTGTTATTTCTCCCAGGACATTTATTTATTTATTCACTAGTGGCTTTATGCTATCTAAAACTAAACCCTGTTGTTCAATATTATGTGCTTCCTGATAATATGCTCTGGGGTACCTTAGAGCTCAGGAGTTTGAGAGTAGGTATATGTATAAAGATACTCTCTATTTAAAATAAATATTCTTTGTGATTTTTAATTGTAATTTTAACTGATAACTTATAACTAGAGGGTAGACGGCTTTGCTGCACAGGAATCAAAGCTACTGCTGGCTTTTACTGACTTAGACACAATTACACAATCCACCACAGCTGCTAAGGAACTCTTTATCCTATTGGAAAATGGGGCCAAGAAAATTGGTTTTAAGATGAATGTGCATCCCGTAATATTAGCTTTAGGCTACATTAATCCTGCTTAGTGAATTGACTCTCGAAATCATAAATTACATCCCATTTCGCATTTATTTCAGGGAAATAAGCAAAAACAGTACCCTGTTTATGACACTGACCCCACCAGCAAACGACAGTTGTTTTGAGTAGTACGGACCTCCATAGCAAGAGTATAATGTTTATCAATTTATGTTTCTTGCAGTCGATTTTTTGTATTTAATTAGTTAATAACAAGTTGAGGTCAAAAAACAGTCAAATTTCGCTTTTTTTCATCTATCAGCAAAAAGTGAATCATTTGAAACAAATTTGAGAGTAAGAAACTTCAAAATGGGGTTTTTTCTTAAATGTTACCATCCTTATTTGATGCTAAGTAAGTTGCAAAATAATTCAGAAATTTCAGTTTTTTATAAATGTTAACAACTATTTTAAAAATAAACTTGGAACATTAATATTACATGGAATGTTGTAACTTGTGGTGCTTAAAATATGATTAAAATTTCACAGCGATCGGTCAAATAGTTTAAAAATTATTTTACTTGTTTATCCCACATTAAATTTTTTTGCAACAATATGTCAGAAAATAATGAAGTTCTACGAGTAGCTTATGAAAGCAGAAGATTTATTCTATCAATATTATTAAAAAAAAAATGAAGAATTATTTTTTGCTTATAAACAACTATTTAGTGATTTTGCTTGTCCCCATGCAGCCATCCCCAATCAATTGCCATCTACAGTCACTCCACTCATTTTTTCTAACTTGCATGTAAACCAAGAAATATAAAGTAACATAAACCTTTATTTATTATTTTACTTAATAAATCTTACATTAAAATTACAGTAACCAATATTTTTGCCAATTATGCGAAAAAATTAACTACCGATGAAGTAATAAAATTTCCGAGTAAGGATATTTGAATCATCAAATTGTAAAATGAATTAGCAATAAATCAAGTTAATTGTTTCAAGAACCAAATATGTTTGTTTGGAACTCAGTAGGTTGAAATGTCAGTTGACAGTTCAGATTTCTGTCCTAGGTGGCGATAATAGTTATCGTCCCAGACAAACTGCGTTTCCCCTTGAAATGACAGCCTTTTACTAGATTAGATTAGAATCACTTTTTAACCATTGCCTACAGGAAAACTGTTTTTAAAATTAATATCTACCTGTACCTACATAAATTACACTTATATGCATAACATGTTGCATACTATTAAGACAGGTTTAAAAATTAAAATAACCTAAAATGGGCCTCTAGTATTTCTTAAAAAGAAATATAATATTGAGTACACCTAACTACTTTTTAATCATAGGGTTTTTTTCTTTTTGTTCTCTATGTGTCGTCACAACACATCAGTAAAAGATGACAAACTAAGTTTTACTATCTGTACCTAAATTTTAAAAATTTTAGAATGTATTTTGTCCATTATTTTATAGTTATTATGTTTATGTGTGTTATTAATGTTGAGTGTCAATGCTTTTACAAATAATCTCAACGACTAGTAAGTATTTACATATTTTTCTTATTACAGTGTTTTGAAAAAGGAATAAAACCATTCCGAAAGCTAGACAAAAAGTCAAAAGAGTGTTTTATTAACATCCCGGCCAATTTTCTGACTGCAACCCTAATAAACTGTGTTGTTTATATATATATATATATATATATATATATATATATATATATATATATATATATATATATATATATATATATATATATATATATATATATATATATATGAAAAATACCGGATAAAGTGCTCTAATAAAATAGATGAAAATACCAGGAAAGATATTTTAAAAAATATTGGGCCCTGGAAAATATAAATAGACAGAGGGATTTCATTCACAAATGCATGAAACGAGTCAAACCAGCGTACAGGTAAAGCAGTGCAGAGAGGCCTAGACAACATAATAATGCATACTATTTTCATATAAATAATAATGAGCAAGTTCGCATATGCAAATACTTTTTTATGGCTACGCTAGATATCAACAATCGAATTACAAGAACGGTCGTTGTCGAAGCTGAAAAAGGGTTCCTGGAAGTAGACTTAAGAGGTAAATACAAAAACCATAAAAAAATGGATCCATCGATTAAAGACGGAGTTCGTGAGCACATTCGATCGATTCCTCGTATTGAGAGCCACTATCTTCGCAAGCAAACCAATAGGGAATACATCGAAGGTGGAAAAACTTCAACTGATATATTTAATGACTACAAACAAAATTGCCAGGAAAACAATCTACCGCACTCAAATTTAGTGATATTCTCAAAAATTTTTAACACAAAGTTTAACATTAGTTTCTTTATACCCAGAAAATATCGCTGTGAGTTGTGTGATGCGTATAAATGCCATAGGAGGAGCTAAGGAAATATTGGAACACAAGTATGTATCACATTTGGAAGAAAAAGATTTATCGGGAAAAGAAAAGGACCAAGAAAAGGCGAAGGCTAATCCCAATTACATTGTATCAGTCTATGACTTGCAAGCAGTTCTTCCTACGCCGCAAGGAACTGTATCTGTTTTTTATTATAAATCGAAGTTGAATTGCTACAACTTCACGGTGTCTGATTTGAAAACTGGTTCAACGGAATGCTACTTTTGGCATGAAGGCCAGGCAGCACATTATCCAGCTACGGAAAGCTCGAAACTGAAGTGGAAGATCAAGTGAATAGAGCAAACAGAGCCGCAGGCTGCCTGAATGAAACCGTATGGAGAAATAAAAATATTGGGAAAGAAATGAAAGGCCGAATTTACAAAACAGTTATCAGACCAATAACGACATACTCAGCAGAAACCCGACCTCACACAGAGAGGACAAAAATGATGTTAGAAATAGCAGAGAAAAAAAAAATGAAAAAATTACACAGTAAACGAGAGACAATACAAAACATGTAATCATACTCGTACCGAAAAGTCATTAATGCAATCATATAAACTGAAAAAAGAAGAAATTTTTAATTATCCTTTAAAAGCAGCCAATAATTACCAAATCGTATAAAAAGCAAAGATTACTTCCTGGAAGAAAAGTGTCCGACAGGTTCTTCGGTATTATGGACTAGAGAAAGTGAAGTGGAAGAGCAGTGAAGAATCAATGGAACGACGTGACAAAAATAGAAATGATATTATGCCAAAAAGGAGTTACAGAGGAGGTTTGGTATTACAACGAAAACAGGCAACATAAAATATCTAGATCGAATGTATGGACGTATGTATATTTGGAAAAACTTTATAAGAAAGGCAGATGGGATGACTAAATAACACAAAAAAGAAAAAAAGCATTCCTCACGAGTGGACCGTAAGAAAAAAAAGTCCTCTTCTAATTAAAAACTCCGTTCAGATGAAATATGCTTCACAATTCGAGGTACCGTCGTTTCCATGGCAACCAACCAAAAACCCTTACAACAAACACTATCCTCCAGGTTCTCATCCTGGACAATTTTAATTCTGACATTCAAAATACTTACACATCAACTGATATTCAAAACACTGACGCGACATACAACACACAAATTACTAACACACCACAAAGACACCCCACGCATCAAAATACAGACCAAAACTCATCATTCATAGCCACCTGACACTCACAGAGTATTACCACAACTACAAATTTTACACACACGCCTTAAACATCGGTAGCCGTTCAAAATACATCGAATATATGACACAATACAAAACAACTTTGTCACAAAACTCTCATCTCAACTTAGAGCGCATAAACATACTTACAGTATTTGAACAGGAGGTTGATAATCAGTCGGTTTGTACCGAGTGTCCATTACTATAGATGGATACCAGATTCAAACAACGGAGGAACTCAGAGAAGCAGCAGTGAGTCTACGAAACGATTACGATTACCTAAACGACGAGTCCTTTAAATAACATGACGTAGCACACTCACACGACACAAAATGCACGATAAACCACATCTCAAGCAAATTCTGCAGCCAAACCAAACTAATTCTAATTATTCCGGTCATGTTAGATGACAAAAACGATTTCTTTGCAGTCTACGTGAACAAATCGGAAAAATAGCCTACCTTTACCTAACAAACCCCATCAATGCCAAATCTCCAAAGAAAAAACTCAAAGTTCTTCATATAAGTATAAGGCATAGTAGGGACAAATCAAGGGATACATTTCCCGGTAAGTCTATCTAAGGACGTGACTGTTTTCCAGGCGGAAATAACGGCAATCCATCACTGCGTGGAAGAAATAGAAAGGCAGGAAATAACGTTCTGTTCAGTTGCCATCTTCACGGATAGTCAGGCAGCGCTTAAGGCACTCAATTCTGTAGAGGTCAATTCTAAGTTAGTATGTGATTGTGTGTTTGCCCTAAATAAACTAGGAGACCGTAGCAAGGTTGCGGTAGCCTAGGTACCGGGGCACGAGGGTCCGGTACCCATAAACAAGAAGTTTCAAAGCCGGTTGAGAACCACATTTTCAAGCTTTGTGGACGATTCCGTTGAAAGGCAATCTTTTCGAATTTGGCACATTAAAACTATGTTCTTTCAAATGTTCTTTTTTAAACTTGTGAAAAAATGTAAGGTTTCCAAATATGAGAAAATAATTTTTGTTTTTTCAAAATGATTTTGCAATATTTAAAATTGTTTTACTTTTTTTTACATTTTTTTTAATAATATTGACATAATATCACTATTTTCTGACTTAAATTTGTTGTTGCAAACATTTTATTTGGGATAAACAAACTAACCTTTAAACTATTTGTTTAAAAAATCCAAATTTCTGACTTATTTTGCAATTTTCTAAGCAGCAAATAAGGAAAGGAACATTTTAAAAAGGGCATTTTATATGACTTATTAGTTTCTTACTCACAAATGTGCTTTAAATGCTTCATTTTTTTGGTGACATATGAAACAAGCAAAAATTTACCGTTTTTTGGCTTGAATTTGTTAGTAACTAATAAAGTCCCATAAATAGGTTCTTGTTATAGAGGTCCATATTACTCAAAACAACTGCCATTTGCTTGGCGGGGTCAGTGTCACGAGAAAAATCTTCCTGGTTCTTCTAAAATAACTGAGTTTATTCTTGGCAAAATGAAAAAACTCCATACGAAAACGACATGAAAAATCGACGGTTGCTTCAATCGTTGTTTCTTAGAGAAAGGGTTCATTCTACACAAAAATGCTCATAAACATTTTTGTTTAAAATTATCTCAGCTAAATTTTTTTTTAATATTTTTTCTATGGTGTACAGACTCTTGGTAAATCGACTCTTTTACGTTTTTACCCACCTTTTTTTTCTACGCCGAGCCTACACCGAACGCTTAGCTGCTAAACCAGACCCTCCTCTGTCATCCAGTGATCCGGAAGCGGAATGGCCGCTGTAAGGTCGGCATCACTTCCAAAGTACTACCTTTATTTATTCATTCTCCATTTATACACATCCACACTCCATTCATCAGTAAGGAGGCTCCTTGTTTCGTTCCAGGTAGCGCGTAGAAGACCCTTATCGCTCCTAGTACGGCATTATTTCCAGACGGGCATTTCCCCCTTCCCCACAGTATGACTCACGCCTATCTAACTCATACAGTGTGACCCATTTTTCTAGCTTCAACTTCCAGCATCTTTCACTCTTACCCTTGCCGTTGGTCCAGCTGTCTTTCTTCCTCTTCCTTTTTCTTGATCACTGCACGGATATAGCTGTGTATGTTAGTCCAACCTGATTTATTTTCAATCATTCTCTCAATCATTTCTCTCACTGTAACAAAATTCACACCTGTCTCTCTCTTTCCATTCTGTTCCTTTCCACTATCCATCTGCTGCAATCTAACATCGTATGTGTTACAGTGTCCGAGAGTCGGAGTATCCACAGTATAGGCATCCATCTGTGTCAGCCTTTTCGAACCTAGAGCGGTAGGCCCTAAAACATCCGTGTCCTGTGAGCACCTGCGTCAGGAAATAATCCAGTTGCTTGTGGCCACAGTCCACCCAATCTCTTTTGTTCGGGATCAGCATTTTCGTCCACTGTGCCACATCTTCCGTGATGTTCCATTCTTCTTGCCATCTTTCAATTGACCTTTCCCTTTCCTGTCTTCTCTCGGCCACAGTAAGGTTTGGGCCTCTTCTCTCATAGAGCTCTTTTCTTTCCACCGCCAAAACATGTAACGGAACACATCCAGTGATGGTCCACAAGGCTGCCGCAGACACAGTCCTGTAGGCGCATGCCACTCGCAACAGACTTGTTCTGTCCACTTGTGTCATGAGCCTTCTATAGGCCGTTATCTCTAAAGCCTCACTCCAGACTGGTGCCGCGTAGAGGACGATCGACTGTACAATGTTGGGCATCACCCTCCCCAACGCAGCCGCACTATTTGCAGCCTTTCGAACCACCTTCCGCACGTGCTCCCCCCATTTTCCATTCTGGTGCAATGTCACTCTTAGGTACTTTACTTGTTTCTTGGGTGTTAGACATGCTCCCACACATTGCAATTCAACACTTTGCCTGTTCCTTGTCCCCTTCAGAATGATGGCTTCGGGTTTCTCTGCCGCAAGTTACAGTCCGTGCTGCGTCATCCATTTCCTTACGATGCAGCCTGCGTTCCGAACCCGGTATTTGAGATCTGGCTCTCCGTATTCACAGTGCATAACCGCATAACCCCGTCATATGCCAGGTTCTATAGCGTCGGGCCCAAGACAGATCCCTGGGGTACCCCGGCCGTCACGTCCACGATCGTGCCTTTTTCCACCA
The DNA here is from genome assembly GCF_040954645.1 of Diabrotica undecimpunctata. NCBI lineage: Eukaryota > Metazoa > Arthropoda > Insecta > Coleoptera > Chrysomelidae > Diabrotica > Diabrotica undecimpunctata. The sequence goes on from NC_092812.1 coordinate 35,096,690, forward strand.
TAATCCTTCTCTCGGACAGATACTCCGCCACCACATTCATCAGGTAACCAGGACATTCTCTCTCCTCCATTGCCTTCATTACCTCGTTCCACTGCAGCGTACTGAATGCATTCTTAACGTCAAACAACAGCAGGGCCGCCCAGCGATGTTCATCCCCTCTGTTGCGCAATGCTTCGAGTACGCTCATGATTGCATCAATCGTGCTTTTCCCTTTACAAAAACCAAATTGTCTCCGAGATAAACCACCTGGCCTCTCAATCATTTCGTCTCTGCGTACTCGCAGCATCCTTTCATACAGCTTACTGATGCATGGAAGAAGACAGATGGGGCGATACTTTTCCCTAGCCTTGGGGAGCAGTATTAACCTCGATGTCCTCCAAGGCTCAGGAAAGGTTTGTGCTTCCAGCAGTGCATTCATGTGTTCCAGAAGCCACGCAGGCTCCGCCCGTCCTAGACTTTCACCGCCTCAGGTGGTATCTGATCTAGTCCGGGGAACCTACGCGTCTTGAGTGAACCCAATGCCTCGACAAGTTCATCCATGGTAAAGAGTACAGCCCGCTCAGTTCCTTCATCCCTCCATACACCATGCCATCTGCCGTCCGCAAAGAGCTCTCATGTTACCTCAAGCTTCTTGTCCATAGGCATTTCGTAAGGAGAATACGCATGGAACTTCTTCATGACGATCTTGTATACCTGACCCCCGATGTCCTCACCCAGCTTTTCACACAGCTCTTTCCAGTGTCTTCTTTTTTTTCTGTAAGGATTTTCCTGTACAGTTCCCTCTTCCTTGCGCGGTACCACTCTTCGATCTCCTCGATGACCTCAGGGCTGATTCCTGCTCTGCCTCTTGCTTTTGTTAACCTTCTTCTTATTACTATACATTCATTTCTTAGTGCCTCGATGTCCACATTCCACCAGTATGGCATCCTGTTGACATCTTGGCGACCAATTTTGCTTCCTTCCATCGCTTCTTTAATGACTCTCTCCAGGCTTTTTCCACCGTCAGTGATTGACCCTGCATTATGCTCACTCTCCATTTAATCAGCTCCTAACGTCACGGGCTGATACGTTACGTTCATACGCATCCCTATCGAGCCGAAAGTAACCGAACGCACAAGGGGATCTTACCCGATTACCAAAATTTCAACATCCACATTTCATCAGCACACGTGGCACGTGTTTTTTCACATTTGTGGTTAAGTATATTTGTTTTGATTTTTATAAATAATGAAAAATAGTGGAAAACGACTTCACTTCAGCAATGAAGATGATTTTTTTTTTGTTGAAGGAAGTCGTAGGCCAGAACCCTTACGATCATCCAAGATCGGAGAAGATGGAATTTAATCCAAAAGCAAAAAAGATTTTTACATTGTAATCAGACATGGTATCTAAATGAAAGCGGCCGTATAGTCGTGCAAGGTGTGGAGAAGAAGCGCGTTTTCTATGTTCTCGTCCTTCATCATCAATAAAGGCACCTACATTTAATATCGCGTCCATCTCCAAAAGTAAAAATTGTTCAAAAAAGTATTAGTGGTCCCCGTTCCGGTTATGGAGAACTCGATACGTTTTTACCCACCTGCGAGGGGGGTTTTAGGGGGAAGCCCGTGGGTAAAAGTGGTAAACTTTTTGAATCTTTTTTGGAGTCCCAAGATTAATATTCTCGGTAAACTTCAGCCTGTTCGTATAATTTTTAGAGGTTCAGTGGCGTTTTCGTCTCTGACGACTGGAGTAAATAACAAGCAAGAGAAATTGAGCGTTCAAGAACTAGAAGAACCATTACTAAAAGTAATAAAACAAACGCAATAAAAAATTCACTTTTGACAAGAGATATACAAACTAAGAAATAAAAAACAATCAGATAAAGGAATAATAAGAGTTACCGGAAGATTAAGGCATTAGATTAAAATTTACAATCCCAATTTTATCCTAATCATAAGTCTATCATATCCGTATATGAAACCGTCCCACTACCGCACCGTAAACTATTAAATAATATAAAGAATATGTAACTTTTAAGTATCATTAAAAGTAAGTAAAATAGATAAAAACTCACGTTCTTTTTTTTCTTCTTCTTGACTCCAACGATTCGGAATATCTAAAGGATCCGCCTCATTTGGATCTTCACATTTTCCAACAAACAATAAGGTACCATTGGGACCATCAATAAAGAACATGAACGGATGTGATACATTGAATTTTATCGTATTTTCGCCCATTTTATTACCTATGGTGACCCCTGAAAATAATATATAAAATATAAGGACATATTCATTTGCGTATTACACATTTATGGACTATTTTCAACAGATATAGCTAAAATTTTAATCATACATAATTTTTTGGTCTACTAGGTCGAGGTTGTAACGAAGTATTTTACCTACCACATAGGGTATTATTATAGGGGGTTGAAAATTGGGGACAGAAACTACTGGGGGTGGAGATAGGGCAAGCAAAATAAACGAAACTTATGCGAACGGCACTCAGGGTTTATTTGAAGTAGCTGGGTCGTGGATAAGTGAATGGCAAGGGGGTTGGATTGGGGTCACCTCTAGCTATTTAAAATAAGGACGCCGCTTCGAGGTGACAAATTGTAACGACATATGTGAGCAACAAATTGTTTTGGGGAAAAATTGTAACGAATTTATTGCTGTCTCACCACAAACAGTTACAAAAATAGACAATATAAAAATACTTTATTAATAGTTACAAAAGTAAATACAAAAATAACAAAGAGAAACACTTACTATTGTTACTGGGCTATAATTTATAGCAGAAATAAATTATTACAAATAAAAAATTATCTTTTTAAATGATGAAAGTAATTATTAATAAAAATATTTATTTTTTGCTTTTCCTTCAAAATTTAAACACAAAAGTTATCCGGATTGCACTGGGGTTTTACACAAAAATGCTGGGGATGGAAACTAGACTTCACTGGAATTTCTATGGATAGAACTGGGCTTAAACTCTATGCCACACGAACAAAAACTGCTATCACACTGCGAATTATTGAGGTTGGAAGTTGGGGCAATGGAACACAAACTTTGGAAACTTTTCTCCTTAAAAAACTGTAACAGGTAAAACTGAACACAACGGCAAAATGTGGTTATCTTTAAAAATCTCACTTAGACTGCAACCACACATTGAACTGCTACTATTAACTTCACACTGCTACACATTTTCCATGAAAAGGGACAAAAAACAAGAAAACATTTCAAATTCAACGAAAAATTTGGACTAAGCGCTGGGAGCAGTTGTCTCTGACAGCGCCTCAGCGAGAGTGATGTGATTCTTAAAAATCATTCGCTTCCCAACTTAGTATAAACAAAACATATAAACTGGAATATTTCGTTCGTTTGACAACGAAAAATATCTTAAAGCGGTTTCGATCAACAGGATAAAAAGGAAATACACATCTGTGTTTTAATACATATACGAGGGGATTTCAATATATGTATATCAAGGAATTTTAAAATGCTACAAGGTTTGGAATTATTTCTTTCTGAAAGTTATCTTTCGTTAATTTCGCTCCAGACCACAGTCTATAAGCCACGAAAACAAGGTATCGTTACAAAACACTGTTAAAGCTTATTAATCCTTAAATACTTATTAATCATTAAATATTAATCAACTTTTAACATACATGATCAAAAGTATTAAAAATATGAAATGGCCCTTTTAATGATATATATATATATATATATATATATATATATATATATATATATATATATATATATATATATATATATATTGAAAGGAGTACGACCGTCTAAATTTAAATACACAATGTGAGTGAGATTAAAATCTCACTGTAAATGAGGATTTCGGAAATTATTCGAATTTTTCTCGCCGTAAAAGCCATCCCTAAACTTCAGGAAACATTTTAAAAAAAGAATTGTTAAGATTGGTCCATGCGTTGTTGAGTTATGCGCTTACCAACACATTGTGCGATTCATTTTTATATTATAGAAGATTAATGATAATAAATAATTACCTGTTGCTGTGTAGACTTCACTTCCTTTTTCATCAACTTCTATTCCACTTTTCTGAATAATGTCAGTAATGTATAGAGTTTTTGTTAAGGTTTTGTTGGTTTGCACTATATCTGTGAAACTGGCTGTGTCTTGGAATGCTTTGTGTAGTCCAAGCTAGACATCAATAAAAAGAATATGTATTTAAATAATCCGTATACATTAAAGTATAGTAAATCTACAAAGTATGTATCTACAAAACCAATTCTTGTTTGGTTTTGAAGACCTTGTGCTACATAGTAATAAATATCTCTAAGATCGGACAGGGTGCTTATGTATCAGGAATAGTTTCACCCCTTGGATCTTTTGCTTCTTCGATAGCTCGTGGACTGTATATTTATTTCTTCTATAAGGTTGGTTGAAGGTACCTGCAGGCTCAATCGTTTAATTGGCTTACGTTCAAGGGTTGTTGCTAAGTATTGTTTGTTTAATAAAACTCACCACAGCTTAAAGACCATATATTGGTACTACCCAGACTCCAATACGTTGGAAGTTAGTTACTAGTACGAGTACAAGATTTATCTACAACTCCCTTTCTAATGTGCCGCTGCTAAATTTATAACTTTCCTTTTAAGGTCATCCTCCACGCGTTGATATGTATTGCAACGCTAATAGCTAAACACTCTCGTGTCTTAATTCGGTTAAACGTGGACAAGCATATTATTACAAACAAATATACCACCAAAGACACGAGGTCCTTTACAAATATCTGGTTAATATTTTGATATTAAACAGTCTCTGTGGGAATTCTTGGATTAGGTATTCCTAGCCCTTTCATTGCTTTGAACATTTCTCTTCTATTCACAGAGTCGTAGGCTGCTTTGTAGTCTATAAATATGTGATGATGAGCAATGCCATATTCCAGTGTTTTTTTTCCAAAATTTGTTTCAGGATTGCCATGTGATGAATTGTCGATTTACCACCTCTGAAACCAGATTGGTATTTTCCTACTATCCGTTCTGTAGTACTGTGGAAAATATTTTATACGCTGCATTTAGAAGCATAATTCCTCGGTGGTTCGAGCATTCAAAGATATCTTCTTTTTTGTGTATGGTGCAAAGTATTCCAATATTCCAATCATTAGGGAGGGATTTCTGTGTCCATATTTCTTTTATAATAGAGATTATCTATTCCGGGTGATTTGTTTCTGGCTAGTTTTTTAACTTCAAGAATCGTTGGTGGTTAATAGACCATTATGACTTCTGCATTGTCTTGTGGTTGCCTTGAATTCTTTTCTATTGATGTTAACTTTTTTATAGAATGCTCTAAATTCGTTCTCTCTGTTGAGGTTTTCTATATATTTAAGTTCCTTAAAAAATACCCTAATAATTATACGTGATTCTTGCCTACTCAAGTAAGGTATGTGTCGCCTCCTCTCTCTATCACTTTTATGATCCTTAGGCCCATTGTGTCATCAAATGCCATAGTGTGTGGACTAGTGCGCATTTCGATGCGCAGCGCATCGCCCCGCCTCGAATTTTCCCATTGGCTCTTGACCTGGAAATCCCTATTTATCGCTCGAACGGCACATATAAATATTGGCGATTTTAAGGTCAGCCAGGTCAGTCCCTCACGGGCTCTCCGAGAGCTTAGTGCTCTTGGGGCGCTGCTTCCTGCTGTTCCAATTATACTCTGTGGCTGAGATATTATTCAACTACAATCTGATGTTTTATTTCGACCTATATTTTTGTCATGTAAGAAATATCTTGTCTTTTTCAAGACAAGCCTTCAGAAGACCACGACCTGATGCTTTATTTCGACTTGGTGTACCTTTGTCATGTAAGAAATATCTTGTCTTTTTCAAGACAATTCATCAGAAGGTAAATATTTACAAGTCCATACCCAGTAAATGGACTTGGGTAGAGGAACTCTCGACTGCGATATTCGAAGCCCTCTACAGAACACCCGGAGATAACAGAAGGTGGTTAGACCCGTATTTGTTCCCCCGAGGTGACAATTGTCGACGGACCCATGATCATGCGGTGTTCTTGCATTTCGCGCGCTTTTGCTTAACTGTGAATATAGTAAAGTTTTGCATATATTTCCTCTAACACATGTCGTAGAAACTGAAACAATGACTAAATACCGTTGCAAAAGGAAAGAAGCACTATTAAAGATTATAAGAATTGTAGTTATTTTATTCCACCGTGTTGGTATCTCTTGATTGTATAGGCTTAAGTTTTCTTATTTTGGTTATTAGTACTTCTCAGTTTTATGTTTCTCTTCATCCTCATCCTTCTTTAGTGCTAGTGGTATAACTTTAGATTTGTACTTTTTCTCTGTTGTGTCTTTTTACATCGTACTGAGACTTCTCTGTTCAATTTACGGCTCAAATGACCTTGACAGTTTTACCTATCTGTGTCTCATCCAAATTAACTTTATTTCCACGAGATAACTTTTTCAGGTTTTTTCAGTATACACAAAAAGTTTTTATGAATTCCCACATACTTTCTAGACATACTATATAATAAATCATTTAATTACCTTTTGAAGAATCTTTCTCAACTTGATGTTAAAATTGAACTTGAATTTTGGAAGAGTAACCTCAACATCTGTTTCCGACATGTGGATCTTTATATTTCCTATTGTGGCCAAGTTAACATTTTTAATTAGACTATCTAATCCTCTCAAACTGTTCGGTAGGACTATAAACATGGCATAGGCACTTCCCTGTTAAATTAAATTCAATTAGTTAATTGTATGACAAATTATATCAATTTCACCACTCACTTGGTATTCCAATTTGACGATCTTCGCATCCAAATTTGAATCCTCGTAGTACAAAAATTTGTTAGTGGTAGTCATGTAATCAACTAATTTTGAGTTTTGGCCGTCTCTTACATTTTCAGCAGATGTATAGAAGACTCCGCGGGATGTCTTATTTTCAGGAAATTGATGAGTCCATGTCCCTTTGAAGTAAATGACATTGGTAATCAGCATTAGTGCCTGCGACAGATCATCTAGAAATAGAAAAAAGTAAATTTAAAAGCATGATGTAGATATAAAAAATCAACAAAAACAGCGTATTTGATATTTTATTATTATTGTAGAAAACCAGTTTTAGTTGAATGAATATAAATTTTCCATAGCTTGATCAATAAAAAACTGTCGTCCGGATAACTTACTAGCCCCAAAATATCACGTAGTTACAGTACAAATCGATGCTATAGGAACACACCACAGGAATTTGACAGCAGTTTTCTTCACAACTCTGACAGGAACAACAACTTTTACAAGAGCTTTTGCCATTAAGAACTCTATCATTCGTGTCTTCGATCATCCTTAGACTTCCGACCCTTAGATTAGAATCCATCTAATCCTTATGTCAATCCTTCTGTTATCTCCTACGAAATTTGATTCCTCTAAATCGGTTTCTATCTCTTTCAAACCATTAACGAACCTATCTACTACTATCTTTCAAAATGCTAACACTGACTGAGGGGAGAGAAGCTAAGCGCAGTATACGTGTAATAACTGTTCCAATCTTCTGCAAGTATTCCAGCCCTTCCACGCTGGATTCTACTTCGCAATTTTACTTTGTATACTTATTGTAGATGGGCATCTTCATAGCGTTTTTCCAATCGATTGAATACGCCCTGACAATAGTTTCCTGGCTTTACGAATCAATCGTAAAATATTGGCAACATCGCCTCATAAACCGCAGGGGCAAACAGCCTTTTCTTGTTCTGTCTAACAGTTGGCCTAATTAATTAAGTCTAATTAAATCTAATTAAGTCATTTCAGAAGTTGCATTGATTCTTTCATGGGTCTTCTTATAAACTTCATTTATTTTGCTGGAATCGCTATCAAATTTCTCTTCCTCACCATATTGAAAATTTGAATGTCTTCATTGGCCGATCACTTTTTTTAAGTGTTTCTATTACTTTCTTTAACTTTCAAATCAAAATCTAACACTCGCGGCCACCAGCACGATTTTTACCACAAAATGCCTATGACAGTCCATATGGGGCATCACGCCTTGACTTTCTCTATTCCTGTTGTAAGGCGTCGTAAAAACTTGGCAAGAAATTCTGTCAGATGAAAATTCGGATGAGTTTGCCGACACGTTCCTTTCGGACGAGTACCAACAAACTAATTCTAGTGAAAGTGAAAATGAATAGAGTACTCTGGAACAGAATAAGAAAAGAAAACGTGTGGCCGGAGATACCAAACCATTGAGACAATATGTATGGGAGTCCACAAGTAAAGAAAAAGAATATACGAATTTCGGAAAACATGACTGAATGGTTGTCAACGAAACTAGAAGAGAAAGTTCTCAAGAAAAAACAAGCATATCACATATGGCTTCAATCCAAAGATCCTCAAGACAGAGAAATATACGCTAAATGGAATAGAGAAGTTAAAAAAGACGTAGATAAGGCGAAAAATATAAACTGGGAGACTAAGTGTGATGAACTGGACAGATTTATGGGTGGAACAAAAGTGGCACAAGCTTGGAAAACATTAAAAGCAGTTTAGGAAAAATGGAAAAAATGAAGACAACATTTCTCTCATAAAGTTAAATGAATGGGAAGAATATTATACGAAACTGCTGAAAGAGGATAGAGTAGAGTACAGATGGGAAAAGATAAGGGAATTAATAGACAACAGAGACGAAAGACAGGAAATCCCTATAATAATATTATCTGAATTGACAGAAACCTTAAAAGAGGTTAAAAACGGAAAAGCCGCAGGGCCTGGAGACATTCCCATAGAGGTGGTTAAATATGGGCCGACTGCACTTTTAGAATTAATAGTAGACCTTTTCAATAAATGTATTTGTGGAGACCAGGAAATTCCTAAAGATTGGAATAAATCTTATATAAGCTCCATATATAAGAGAGGGAATAAAAGAGACTGTTCCAATTATAGAGGTATTAGTGTGACGAGCTCTGTGGGCCGGTTGTACGGGAGAATATTAAAGAAGAGGGTTGAAAGACAGATACAAGATATTGAAGAACAAAGCGGCTTTCGTACCGGGAGATCCTGCCTTGATAATATATTTATCCTACGACAAATAATTGAAAAGCGTGTCGAAAGAAGTAGAGAGACCCATTTGGTATTTATAGACCTTGAGAAAGCATATGATAGTGTCCTGTTAAAGAAAATGTTTGAGGTCCTCGAAAGGTCCGGATTGGATTCGACGTATATCCGAGCGATATATAAATTGTAGGAAAATGCAGTTAGTTGTGTAAAAATTGGAACCAGAACCTCAAATGAATTTAAAGTCACTAAAGGCCTAAAGCAAGGATGCTGTTTGTCACCGACACTCTTTAAAATATACGTCCAAGAAGCATTGAGGAATTGGAGAAATAAATGTAGATTTATGGGCATCGAAGTGGGACAAGAAACTCTGTATACATTGTTGTTTGCAGATGACCAGGTTGTGGTTGCAACCGATGAGGAAGATATAAATTATATGAATCGAAAATTATTTGAGGAATATGCCAAATGGGGGCTTACTGTAAACATAAGCAAAACAGAATATTTAAAAATTGGAGGAAATACCACAGATCTGAGGCTTGAAAACGCAGTCATAAAAGGCTGCAACCAGTATAAATATCTAGGAAGCATCATATCAGCAGATGGCAGAGTTAAGATAGATGTACAAAACCGAATAACCCAAGGGAAAAAATGCATCCGAATATTGAATTCATTACTGTGGTCTAATAAAATAAAGATGCATTACCAAGATGTGCCAATTACCACATATAGTGCCGAATGTTGGAAGATGACAAAGAATGAACGAGATAAAGTAGACGTTGTGGAAATGGATTATCTTAGAAGATCATGTCGAGTATCGAGAATGGAAAGAATCAGGAATGAGGAAATACGAAACCGTACAGGAATTAGAGATACTCTTTCAGATAGAATACAAGAAAGGCAATTACAATGGTATGGTCACGTGATGAGAATGGAGGAGGAGCGGTGGCCAAAGAAAGCCTTAATGTATGTTCCGCCAGAAAGAAGAAAAAGGAGAAGACCACCAAATTCCTGGAGAAGAGAAATTACAAAAACAGTGCAATCTAGAGGCTTAGAAGAGGGAGATTGGAGAGATAGGAAAAGATGGAGGCTGAAATGCGGGAAGCGGCAATCGCCGTAGGACCCCCATTATATGATGATGATGGTGACAGAAAACATGTTGATGCTGCTATAGAATCTGTCATTGCCCAACATTCTAAAGTCTCCGAACAGGAAAGGATTACCAAATTTAAAGAATAGATAATTCGAGGCCTATTAGAAGATTTTATTGTCACACCAGTCATTATGGAAAATAGTCACAAACTTAGCAATATTGGTCGTGCGGGCAGAAGACGATGTACCACGTGTTACGCAAAAATGGTAGAAGAGGAAGGAAGGCAAGTAGCACAGACGAAAGCAACCAAAACCTCATTGATATGTGATGGCTGTAAAAAATTCTATTGCCTTGACTGTTTTTTTTTTGTCATACATTCCGTGACAAAAAATTAAATTCCCTTGTATATCCCCTTGTATTTTAAATGAGTTCGAGAAGCCGCTGTTGAGCTACACAACATTTTCTGACGACCTAGCGCGTAAGTCCGTCGTATTTATACCTAAATAATAAAATTCGCGGTAATTTGGGTAAACCCTAGAAATCTATTCGAAGCAGGTGACGTCACCAGTCCGACTAGAGTTCTCTGGAAACCATTACAGGACATCTGGTTTCAATGAAAATTAGCAATTACTCGATTACTTTTTAATCCAACCACCGAATTGGTCATACGGAACAGATGGATTCACGAATGATCTGAGCCCATCCTAACAGCAGTATGTTATATATTACAGACATCCCTTATTTGAAAGTGGAACCAACGACCTTATGGAGATATTGCCCACTATGGCAAGTGAAAAGGCATACGCTAAATAAATAAGCTTGCCATACTTTACAGTGGAAAAAGACTTTTCATAATTAATGAGCTTGTATAAACACCATCAGTAATATCACCCCAAGACTAAACTAAACGTGGCCTTATGAATTAAGCAAATCGTGTCTAAACTGTAACTTTTTTCAATAAATTACGATAATCAATACTTACCGGAATTTACTATTTTGTTCACTTTACCGTGAGTAAGCTTTTCCACCCACGAATTAATTTCTTTACTAGCCTTATCGGGTTTGTTAAAGTTTGTCTTTATTATGTCAGTTCTAAAGCTTTTTTTTGCAGTATCGTTAAATTTAGGTAAAACGTATAAATCTTCATCGACAAACATCGATGTCCCAATGTTGAGCAAATATCCAGTTCTGTCGGTATTCTAAAATAATTTTTTTACATGTATGAAAGATTAACAAAGAAAAGAGTTTTAATAAATTTATAATCATTACAGTTAAATTTTATTTGGCATTGGAGTATCACTTCATGTAGCATGAGTGAAGAGTTAACAAAAAATAAAATACCTTAAGAAATTTTTTATATAAATAATTATTAAATAAAAGGTTGAAGACATACAGGGTGAGTTTTTAGTGTGAGTCAATAATTTCATTATGGTACAGAATATCCAAAAGTTATTTAAAAAAAATGTACTGTAACAAAACATGTAACAGAAAAAAAAATGTGGGAAATTGACAATTTGTTGGATGATATCGAACCAATTATTATAAATATCAATAACGGAGATAGTGATGACAGTGACGATAATAATGATGATGGTGCTAGTGAAGCAGAAACTAAATGTGACAGCGATTGACAGAAAAAGGAACTAAATATAATGGTCTACAATTACGATTACTTACACGCGAAATTAAATTCAATGACTTCTTTTATTTTCAACTTATGTATTAGTTTTATTTTCGGATATTTCTACGTTTTGTTACTACCAACATATACAGTGCGGTTTTTAAAAGTCCTTCCGCCCTTAACTTTTGAACGGAACAATACATAAATAAAATGTTTCTTTATATTTTAGTTTTAATTTATTCGATTTTATTTAAATCTATAAACAAATGGTTTGTATCGTTAGCACATACTGTAGAATTAAAAACAAACTGCTTGTGTGACATAAATAAAAGGCATTTCTTAATTTCTATTTTATTTTAATTAAACCCAAGTATGTTGTAGCAAATATTTTTTATGGTTGAGAACCACTGACAGAAGGAAGCCAGGCAGGGTCGTTAGTGGGCGTTAGTGCTTAATCTACGCTCAACACAAAAGATGGATTAGGCTAAATAGTAAGAAGTGACGTTTATTTTAATACAAGTTTGCAAAGAAGTATGGCATCGAGGTTGTGCATTTACCCTGTACAGACTAGTCACTTTGAGGCTGTTCTGCTGAATCTGTTTTTACTTTTAATATAAAGTGTAACACAAAGTAGCTATTTTGTTTAAACTTTTTTAAGAAAAGCTCGAGGCTCTGCTAATAGTTATCTCTCTCAGTCAACACAGGCTGTCCTTGTTGTCGATATCAGGTATATAGCCTACACTCTCTCGGTAGGACAGTAGGCTCATAAATAATGTTGAAACGAAAACGAAAATTTAGTGCTTATTTAATGGACAAAGTTTATTCAGATTCAGACTATTGACAAACCAGAGTTTTTACAATGGGTAGTTCAAGAAAAAGTCGATGATAATTGGCGGCGTAATTGGTAATAACCTAAATAATTGGCGTAATAACCTAAATGGTAGACGCTTGTAATAAGTACGTTAAGTACGTATATTCACTTGAACTGAACCTTTAGCACTAAAAGAAACAGGTATATGAACGAGATCTACGGACAAAATAATAGCCAGATGTTTTTCAAAGCCACGTGGGTAGAGGGAAATATTTTCAGAATAGTATCTTCTTCTTTATGTGCCGTCTTCTACCGAAGGTTGGCGACCATAAAACGATAGGTTTCTCTGTTTTGTGCCGCATGTATTATGTTCGCAGCTTCTGGTATTTGAAACCATTCTCTCAAGTTTCTCAGCCAGGATTTCTTCTTTCTGCCCAAACGTCTTCTACCTTCAATCTTGCCTTCCACGATAAGCTGTAGCAGACTGTACTTATCATTACGGAACACATGGCCAGGTATGACGCTTTCCTCCTTTTAACAGTTGTTAACAATCCCACCTCTTTACCCATTCGTCTTAATACCTCTGTGTTGGTCACTCTGTCTGTCCAAGGTATTCTCAGTATGCGTCGATACAGCCACATTTCTAGAGCCGCTAACTTCTTTATAGTTGCTGCTGTTAACGTCCACCCTTCAACTCCGTAAAGTAGCATAGAGAGTACGTAGCATTTCGTGGCGCGCCATCGGAGGTTAACGCTTAGGTGGCAGTTGCTTAAGAGCTTTCTCATTTTTGATGGATTTGGATCTTGCTATTTCAATTCAGATCTTAATCTCTACGTCTGGGTCCCACTTATCATTTACTGTATATCCCAGATATTTAAATCGGTATACTCTTTCAACACGTTCGGCTTCAATATTCAGGTCGATATGTTGAATGTTCTTTTTACTGATCACCATAAATTTAGTATAATACACACAACGCAAAAGTCTAGGGATATTTTTATAAATAGACGTATTTTGTTTATGTGTAATCAACTTAAAAAAACTTATACAAAATTTGTAGTTTAAATTGTTGTTTAATATGTCAAAAACCATAAATTGCAAAAAACAGAAAATTGGAGCAAAAAAAATATATTGCAAATCACCCATCTTTCAAATACCACCATAAAATGTTAAAAATACGAAATATAAACTTAAAATAAAGTATGGCCACCACGTTGGTTTATCACAGCTCTACATCTACTGTTCATGCTCCGAATCACATTGTTAATATCTGCTTGAGTTAGTTGTGTCCATTGTTCTCTCACAAGCTCTTTTAATTGAAATTTATTGTAGATATTGCCCATATATGGAGTAATTCTTCGTTGGAGCATGTCCCATACATGCTCAATGGGATTCAAGTCCGGTGATTGTGCTGGCCACGGAAATACATCAATACCCTCGTTATCCAACCAGTTTGTTACAATATGCGCAACATGTGGCCGAGCGTTATCATGCATAAAGTAAAAAAATTTCTCCAACAGCAGCAGCAAACGGGCGCACAACAGGTTCAAGAATAGTGTCCAAATATTGCTGACTTGTGAGAAAGCCACGTGAGAAAATGAGGTCAGTTCTTCCGTCAACCATGATTCCGCCCCATAAAATTAATGTACCACCTCTGTATGTATACACTTCTTGAAGATGTCGTAATCGTTCTCCATTTCCGAGTCGCCTCTAAACTCTTGTCCGACGAGAATCTGGATAAAATCCATATCTAGACTCGTCACTAAACAAAACTGTGGCACAGTCATTGTCAGTCCAATTCTGAAACTCTTGAAATCAGGTTAATCTTGCAGCGCGATTGCCTCTAGATAGAGGTGGACATCTCAGTGGTCGCCGACTACGAAGATTGGCTTCATGGAGACGATTCCTCACAGTACTGCTGCTAATTGTTACATTATGTGCAAGCTGTAATTCATTAACCAGCTCGGGTGCTGTAATTGTTGGCTGCCTTCTGGCATTTAAAATTAAATATCGGTCTTGAGCGACGGTTATAGAGCGACCACATCCTGGATGTTGCTCGGCTGGACTCCCAGTGTCTCTAAACCGACGCCACAAACGACTTACGACGCTTTGGGAGACACCCAGCTGGTCAGCAACTTGAGTTTGTCGCATACCAGCTTGAAGGAGGCTCACGGCTCTATTCATATCATCCAACGTTAAATGTTGTCGTTGCATGGTAAAAAGACAATATCTTTAACTCACCCATTAAGCAAGAATGGTATAAAGTGACAAAAATTAAAAACAAACAAAACATAAAAATGTCGATTTTTTTGTCCCTTATAAAAAACATTCTAAAACACGTATTGCTATCAGTTTTACAATTTTTTTTTGATAAGATGTGAGTGTCTGTATCAACAATTATAGTACAAGCAAATTTATATGGTCATGAAATTTCTGTCATTGGTATTGTCAAATTATTAAAATATCCTTAGACTTTTGCGTTGTGTGTATATATAAAAGAGACACAAATAAGTATTTATACTTGTCTTAAGTACCTGACATGTATATGTACGTGGCTTACATATGTGCATATCATGTATTACATGACTCTTAGAATCGCGATATCTCAGGAATGGTAACTCTTAGGAAAAAAATCATAAAGACCATTTTTGTAGAAAATTTTAAGATCTACAACTTTGGTTAAAGATTTATTTTTGATAAAACTTACCGTCTTCGAGAAAAATCCAAAAAACCTCAAATTTTGACCTTTGACTCAGAATAACTTTTGCACACATAAGATCAATTAGGATTTTTAAAACTTTATTTGTAATGGTAAACCCCAGCTCTTCACCAATATTTGGCTTTCCGGGAATTTTTGTTATTTGAACCCTATCTTTTATGTCTAAATTGACCGGATTAATATTGATACAGTCAGAAGTACAGAAAAATAACTCGTTAAATACCCTGTATAGTAGTGTCAAACGCAATATTGTATAAACAGGGGTTAAGAGAGGAATCTAAATATGAAAAAATATACAGGATGTCCTATTTAAAAAAATTGTATGTTTGCTTTCATCGTTTGAATTAGAGTCCTAGGTTAGGACTCTAGACACTTGGTTATAACTGTGTACTTACATAAAGGGCAGCTATAACTTCGTTGTAATTGTTCTTTACATATTGTTTAGTGGCATTCCCTAAAATTTTTTGGAATTCCCTTTCTGCCTGTCCAGTAGATCCTTGATATAATAGGGCTAATATAATTTTCAGGCTGATGGGAGATATCAGTACGTTTTTATTCTGGTTTGATAGTTCCTTAAATTAAAAATTTACATGTATATTATTTCTAAAATATCCTGTATTTACTATACCTGTAACAGTCTCAAATCAAGAGTATCTGTAAAAACCGAATTATAAAATTCAGGAAAACTGTTGTCGTACATGTCTCCGGCAGAGATCTGACTAGATAAGCAGAACAATAAACCTGCAACAAATAATTCCCAAATTTAAGTATTCAAGAAAACATACAAAAATATATTTTCGTAAATAGGTTAATTGATATTATTTGCAAATATAAGATACAGTGAGTCCGGACGTGGTAATATTTACTAGATAAAAGCCACCAAGTTGTGCAGATTCAGATAAGACTATTTTAGTTCGATATTTAGGACAACTGTTGAAAAGAAATGATTTAGATAAGAAAATAATCTCATGTTATTAAAGTTTATAACCATAAGAATAAAATATATACGTAGTAAATCGGGTATCATCTACAGAATACATTTTCGTTTGTCTTGGCCTCTACTTTGTTACTCTCAGAGTATCCAGGGCCGAGCCGTGCCGGAGTGCAAGGGGTGCGTGGCACCCGGGCTGCGCTCGGCTGGGGGCGGCAAAATTTACCCAAAAATATACAAATATAAATATCAAAAAAATAAAATCAAAACGTCAAGCAAGCAAAGTGCAAAAAAATAACTAGCCAAATAGTTGCTATTAGGAAGATAGCGCGGCCTTTCCCTTTGATATATAATATACATTAGTATAATAAAAACAATAGTACCAAAATTGTGCGTAGCTGGCGCTGACCATTACATGCAACATGACCTATTACATGCAACGGCGGCGACGTTAGAGAATTCCCCGATATTTTCGGGATATCCCGATACTATCGGGGAATTATTATTTCGGGTCGAAATCTATAAGTGTTTCTTTGTTTTCTTTCATGCGAGTAAGTTTTATCGAAATATTGTTGCGAATTTAATGACAAGTTGCCTATTAGAGTGATTTTTTTAATAATTTCTGTTATACATTATATTATTACTGTTATCAGTGTATTGTGAATGGTAAGTTTATTCCAAATAGCTTTTTATTACCTACATATCGACTGGTGCAACGAAGACTGTAGTAACTCATTTTTTATGTAATTGAGATAATTATAAAAATGTATTTACACTGTTACCAAAATTCATTAATCTATTAAATGGATGTTTTTATAGCATTAAGTGATACTTTTAATAATGATCTTACAAGGGTAAAACAGATTTAAGACAGAAATGGTCATAAGTGACTTTTGAATGAGTTACTATAGTTTTCGATGGAGATATTTTTAAAGTAATAAATACCAGAATTATTTGTTTCTTAACTTTATTTATATAAAATGCTACATTTTGAAGAAGCTACTGATATAATTTGCAGTTTTATATTTTAATTCAATTTTCCTCATCCGACTCTTCTTCGCTCTCAACTGAATCAACTTCGAGCTCGACTTTAGGAGGTACATAACTCTTTGAATTAAGATTTTTATAAAATCCATGGTACATTGTGGGTATTTTGCCGGTATTACACAGCCACAGTAATCCTTTTAGCTTTTTTTCTTCAATTGGTAATGGTGCATCATACAGTTTCGGTGGAAATTTGATAGTAGTGGAAGGCCGTCCTCTGCATTTTCGATTTAATTTTATGTCACAACCTCTAAAACCATCATCGAATTCGTATTTAAACATTATAGAATTTTGGTGTTCATGCGAAAATTTTATTTCTCGTATTTTGCTAACTTTTATTGATTTCTTTTCGTTGTCAAGTTTCCAATTCTCGGTATCAGTCAGTTTTTTAAAATTAAAAAAATTATCTTGGGACATTTCCGTAACATCATAAACTCTTCCTGTAGTTTTAGCCATTCTAATTAATGTAACCCACTGTTCTGGCACATATACAACCGATTGCCTTTTCTTTGCATTTTCGATAACAGCATGCATACTGTCACCCTCGTTCTGAGTGTGCCCTTTTTCCAGAAATCTGTGAACAATATCAATATGAAAATGAGCAGCAGCAAAAGCAAACATCGAAAACACAAAACGATTCCTATTTTGTCCCCCACAGTTGTCTGAGTAGAATATTATCGTTTTAACACTTTGTTGTGCCTTGAGATCTAAAAATTTCCAGAGGCAACTGGCAATTTCATTAGAACCTCTTTTAGCCACCTGCTCGTGCCATACATAGCAGTAACCCTGATTATTTCCAACATCATAAACTGTAAAGTTATATGTAGAGTATTTGCTTTTGTAGTAAAAATCACTTACGTTAGACAAAGGGGTAGCTAAAACCTTTTGAAGGTCAAAGCAAGCCACACACAAGCTCTTATCATCTAGTGCAAGCTGTTTGTCTATGTTTTTTAAGTTTCTGATAACTTCTTTGTTTTTCATATGGGACTCATATTGTTCGAGCAATTTTGCTTTTTCAGCATCCCTAGCCATATTAAAAACAGAACAAACAGTACACTGGTCCTTTTTTGGTTTAAAGAACCCAATATTGAACTGTTCATTGAAAATATCTCTATACTGGCATGACGTGGCAGCTGTAGTGATGTTATTTTTTTCGCAATGCTCGTTGTACAATCAGTACATTTTCTGGATAGTTAGCCCTTCTTCAAGGTACATCTTCATCGTATTCTTACGGGTATAATGGGAAGGTACTACAGGAAACTGATTTATGTGATTTTTTACGTTGTCTATAAGTTCTGGTGATAGTTTATGTGGTCTGTTAGTGTGCTTTCCACGTTTATCTTCCTCTAATGATCCACCATCTTTCAGTTTCCTTAATGCTGTAGTGATCCAAGTTTCTGAAACGTTAAGGGTTTCCAAAAACAGTTTTGCAAACACGTTGTTTTTCATTGCGAATGTAGAAGTAATATTCTCGAGAGTAATTTCTTCGAGACCGTTGTTCTGCAGTAATAGTTACTTGTTTTTTGGCAACCTGTCTCACATGACGAGCAATAAAATCCCACTTTCTCGTATGATCTTTTAACTTCCAAAATTCATTGAAAAAAAGGTCTCTATCTTCTTTAGCTATTTTGGTAGCACATTTTAGTCTACATGTGTTTGCGCATGGTGCACCCATCTGTCTTCCTTTAATTTGAATACCTTTTCGATTTTCATGTTCAAGTCCCAGGTTTAGACTTGTTTTAGATTTTTCATCCGCCCACTTACTAACGTCTCTAATTCTTTTCCTACTTACTCTCTCTATATTGCCTCTGCTTCTTCTCTTTCTATTTGTGGTTGCTTCAGTTATATTCTTATTAGGTTCAATTATTACTTCAGGGATGTTTTTGTCTTCTGTCGGAATGTAATCTGGGTCAGTATCAGAGTCTGCATGAAATGGTTCCTCATCGCTTTCCTTCTCAATTATTTCATTTTCATTCCTATTGGCTTCATTCTCTTACTCTTACAAGCTTACTAAAATTAAACAAAAATGAGGTAAATGCCTACGTAATATTTTTTCATGCGGAATTTAAACCAACCTGTAGAACATTCAGGATTAATCAGTCTCGTGGTCACCAGGATCCTCATTCGCCTTTTTGTATTTGCTTTCTTCTACAATACTTTCAGCAATATGTTTACCTTAAAAAATAAGTAGGTTTTTACTTTGCTGTTATTATTTTAAATGAAGTTTATTATACATTTACCTTCAAAAGAACGATAAGAAATATCCGTTTCAGTGTTTTTATACGCTTTCTCAGCTAATTCCAATATTAACTCACTTCTGGAACACATTATGGCAATTATAACAAAACTAAACTTTTGGACATAACCTTAAACTAACGCAGAATACCGTAGTAACTCATGTTACGATACCTATGCTATCGCCTCAGATAACAACGAAGACTATTGTAACTCAAGATACAATGATTTTCTACGGTTGTTTTTCATAAATCGGAGATACTATAAAACTCTTACACGTAATATTGGTTGCATAACTACGTTTACTGAGATACGATTCTTTCCTGGGGAAGATATCATTATGTTTTATTGTTTTGCGCTCGTAACTCAAAAAGTGGAAAATTTGAGTTACTACAGTCTTCGTTGGACCAGTCGATATATTCTATTAAGATAAAGTAGTATTTTGCACTTTTTACTGATTTAATTTTTTTTTTTTTCATAAAAAATTTCCGGTCTTTATTTTTGTTTAAATTATAAACTGTTATTTACTGATTTAGATGGCTGATGGTAGAAAGAGACTTTATGGTTCACAATATCGAAAAAGAAGGATAGAAAAAGAGGAAGACCACAAGCGATTAGCTGGCTCACTAAAAAAGTTTTTTGTATCCATGACGAGTACGCATCCTCAACCTTTAACAAGCCAGTAACAAGCCTCCGGGTGTATTGGTCCCGGAGATACGTTATAGTGTAGTTTTGACATTGATTTTGTTTCATGTTTTCATCTTGATGTATACATTATTCTCTCACCTTTCGTTTAACGCTTCATACGTTGCAATCGGACCAATAGACCCTGAGATACGTTATAGTGCCGTTTTGGCATTGATTTTGTTGCTTGTTTTTCATCTTTATGCATTCATTACCCCCTCCTCTTTCATTTGACACCTCATACGTTGCAATCGGACCAATAGATCCGGAGATACGTTATAGTGCCGTTTTGACTATGCCGCCATCTTTTGTTTTTTCTCTCTACGTGTTCCCCGTCCCCTTCCCGTTCGTTTGACACCTCATACGTCGCGATCCGACGAGCGGTCGCGCCTCCACTTCGAAAAGCGTCAAAAATGACCAGAATGGACCTTAGATTTTCTTATGGAGATTTACATGGGAAAATGACCTGTTTTGCGCTCGAACTCTCCTAGCCCCTTTACTCAAGCCATGCCCTAGATGTTCAACCTTTTAAATTAAGTGAAAACGATGCAGAAGAACAGGATCAAAATATATAGACCGCCGAAAACATTACACTAGACCAGGATGCAACGAATACTCCCTCATCAAATAATAAACCGAAACCGCAGATATTGATGTAAGTGGAGAGCAATTTAAAGATCCAGCATATTGGCCAGAAGTATTGTCATATCAGTAGGTTATGATTACGGTCACGAGGCTCTAGGCACAATGTATGGAGACTCTTTGTCAGTTGTCACTACTTGTCAACGTTTGTTAGAACATGAATTCTTGGAGACCAGGTAGAGAATGGAGACCAGGTAAAATTCTGGAAAAAGTAGATGAGGCACCCAGATCTTATTAAGTGCAGAAAGAAAATGGGAAAGTGGTCAGGCGAAACAGTTATCACTTGAGACCTTCCCTAGTTAAAGCGGAAATTAAGAAGAATACTGATTTTGCACATAATGATAGATCATTAAACTCCTCATCTGGAAATCAGAGTTGTGGAGTAGAGGAACCTTCAACCTCCCAGATGAATGCTGAAAATAGGCTCCATTGCGTTTTAAGGACTATCAAATGTAAGGGGAAAGATGTCATATCAGTAGGTTATGATTACGGTCACGAGGCTCTAGGCACAATGTATGGAGACTCTTTGTCAGTTGTCACTACTTGTCAACGTTTGTTAGAACATGGATTCTTGGAGACTTTGTTAAAAAGAATGTTTAAATAAATGTATTAAACTCAATGAAATATTATTACTAGTATTGGCAAATAATATTAGACTAACAATTTTAGACATAAGTTCAGTACAATTAAAAAATATTATTTATTCTGTAAATAACTTAAACAGATCTTTTAGCTCTACTTCGTAAAAAAGTTAATGAATAATGAAAAAGTAACTAGAAACTGGCTACTGCTTTTCCTGCAAATTATTGTTTCTTCTAATAGATTTAGCGATAATAATGGTTTTAGGGACTGGCAACACTTGTCTCGGGCTTTAGAAAGATACAAAACTAGTAAGGGACATTTCGAAAGTGTTAAGAAATGGGTTGAATTAAAAAAAAAATTAATTGAAAAAGCTTTAACTGTCGATTATATGAATCAGAATTTATTTCAAATAGAAAAAAAAGACGGACATCTGTTTTAGAAAGAATTATTTTTGTGATTCAATTTTTGACTGGACAAAATTTAGCTTTTAGGGGCAACAGTCAAAAACTATTCGAAAAAGGTAATGGCAATTTTATGAAATTAATTGAGACAAATGCAAAATTTGATAGTGCAATGGCTGACCATATCGGCAGTTTTTAAAAAGATGGCAAAAAAATGGCACATTATTTGGACCATAAAATCCAAAATGAAATAATCACCTTACTAGGAAAAAAAGTTAAAAAAAATATAATTGAATCCTTAAAAATGTGCAAATATTTTTCAATTATCCTTGACTGGACACCTGACATTAGTGATCAATAGACTTCGGCAAATATGCATATTGCATATTTTGCACACTGTGCATATTTTATGCAAATATTTCATATTTTGGCATATTTGTATAAAAGTTTGCATAAAGTGCATAAAAGTTCAGATTTTTATACTGTATTTGAAAATTTTTAAACATACCAATTTATTTCAATTCTTGTATAAAATTTTGTAGTCATTTTAATCAAGAAATGATCCAAGTACGTAATCTCTACAGGTACAAAACATTTACAATTTCAAAGAAGATCAATTTAAGTAGCCCTCAACATTCTTAGAAAGTCTCGGTCACTGAGGCATTCAGTTATTGGATAATCGCTAAGGGTTCGCTCATTTGCATTTTATGATCTAATCCCCAAATCTATCTACAATTTATTGTATCTTAACAGCAGGTAAACGGCTAATAGTTTTGTTCCTAATTTAGGGATTTTCCAAAATCTCCCAGTTTATTGAATTAGGTACCTAAACATTTCTAATTTGATGCTCAGATTTGTAAATCATTTTTGTTTTGATATTCAAAGCGTAAACACTCGTTGTGCGTAACAAAAAGGAAGATTGTGATTTTATAATGCCTAAAACAACCAGTGCTTCAACTTGGATTAAACCTTATAAAGAGCTGTCTATGGATATGGGAAAAATCTACTGTTCAGTCTGTGGCAAAATTGTAAGTATCTAATATTTTCTATTAAATATCTAATATTTCATACATACAGGGTGTTTCCAAATGACACAACGTTTGACTGTAGATACTTCTCGAAAAATTGAACAAAACGATATAGTTAATGAGGGGTCAAACTTATTTACTTTTCGAGATACAGGGTGTTAAAATTAAAAAAAATTAAATTCTTTTAGTTAATAACAACAATAACTTTAAAACCAATAAACGTATTTACTTGAAATTTAGTACTCGTAGGTTGTTTTTAAATGAAAAATAGCTTCCTTTAGTGAGAAAAAATTGTCCATGGTACAATACAATGGTGTGTATTTAGAAAAATTTTTCACCTTTACTTTTTTTTATGAAGTCAGCTATTCTAAAACACAATTATTTTTATTGTAATTGAATTAACAAAAAAAAAACTTTTGTTGAATTTTAAAATAAGTTATATGATGTACTAATGGTTAGTAACAAAAACTAATTTGTGGATTAATACTGCATTTAAAACACTTAGCGAGTGTTTTTTTCCAAACCAGTTATTTGATTAACCAAAAACACCTTGTATATTTTTATATTTTAAAGGTTGGGTTAAAATAAAGGTTTTTATTTTTATTTATAGATAGCATGTGAGAAGAAATTTCAGATAGACCAACATGTGAGAACTGCTTCACACATTGCAACAAAAGGAAAAATAGGAGGAAAACATCAAACTTCAATGGCTAAATGTTTCCAATCTACTTCAAAAAAATTAGATGAGCAAGAAACTTTTAATGAAGACTTGTGTCGCGCATTAGTGTCTGCAAACATACCGCTTTCAAAATTAGCAAATGTAAATTTTAGTTCGTTTCTAAAAAAATAATGCAAACTTAATGTTCCAAGTGATCGGTCTCTAAGAAGAAATAATGTGAACGGGCTATACTCGTCGGTGTTAATTAATATTAAGGAAGAAATTGCAGATAATTATTTTTACATATCTGTAGACGAAACCACTGATTCCTCAGGAAAGTATATTGCTCATTTATTGATTGGTGTTCTTAAAGAAGATACCTTACCAAAATCTCATCTTATTTCATGCCAGCAACTTGAGAAAACAAATGCTTTAACAATTTCGCGTTTTATACAAGAAACATTAGCAACTTTTTTTCTTCCGACAACTATTCCTTCTAATAAATTACTGCTTATTTTATCGGATGCTGCTCCTTATATGGTGAAAGCAGGACAAAATTTAAAAATATTTTTCCCAGATTTAATACATGTTACTTGTGTAGCGCATGGATTAAACAGAGTTGCAGAGGAAATACGAAAAAAGTTTCCTCTTGTAAATACCATGATATCCAGTGTCAAAAAAGTATTTCTTAAATCTCCTATAAGAATTCAACTTTATAAAGAAATGCTACCTAACATTCCTCTTCCACCACAACCTATTTTAACGCGATGGGGAACATGGTTAGAAGCAGCTAATTTTTATGCAGATCATTTTGTTAAAATAAAGAACATAATAATTGATACGTTAACAGATGAAAGTTCCCAATCTCTTTTGGATTCTAAACAAACTTTTCAGAGTAACTTGCTTCAACAAGAACTTTCATTTATAAAATCAAATTTTAGTTTTGTTCAAAAAACAATTACTCAGTTAGAATCACCAAAATTGTCATTGTTCGAAAGTACAGCATTAATAAAAGAATTTGCGTCATGTTGTCGGAACGTTAGAGGTAATATTGGAAAAGATATTTTAAAAAAATTTGAAGCTACTATGGAAAAAAATAAAGGTTACCATATTCTTTCTGAAGTAGTCAGTGTTCTAGCTGGAAATATTTCGGAAACAATTAATTTAGAACCAAATGTTTTGGTTAATTTGAAAAATACTCCCGTTACATCAGTTGATGTTGAACGAAGTTTTTCCATATATAAATATATATGTACTCAGACAGAAGCCACAAGTTTTTGTTAGAAAATTTTGAACACCACTTGGTCATTTATTGTTACCATAATTCTAAATAAGTTTATTCATACTTAAAAATGATGTAGTTACTTAAAATAAATGTAAATCTTAATGAATAGTAGGAAATATTCAGTTATGTACACTTTTTTTTTAAATAAAATTGTTACTATTTTACGATTTTTTTATTTATTTGTATGCATATTTTGTAAAATATTTGCATATTTTCGGGTAAACACGTGCATATTTATGCGCATATTTTCTACATTTTTATTTGCATATTTGCCGAAGTCTAATGATCACCTTATTCGAAGCACGCCTCAGAGGATCGAAAATGTATTAACTTAAGAAGGGTCCCGAATCATTACAATTATTGTTTTATTATTATTATTGTTTATTGAGTAAGGAAATTGTTTTGAATACTTTGTATACAATATAATCCTTTGCATTTAGCAAAAATTAGAAAATATTTTGATGCCCACTAAAGAGTGTTGCATTTTCAGTGTTACAAAATACAAAGTATATAAAAATTACATTTTGTCTTCCATCGACAACTAATAATCTAGAAAATAAGACATAATAAAAGTAGAAAGATATTAAGCTGAAATGTTGACAGAACTTAAGTATTTAAAATCACTTACCTAGAATCAAGAGAGCCATTGTTAAACGACAAAAACAACAGTATAAACAACAAAGTTTTGGTTTAGTTTCCTCCACTAGCACAGTATTAATTTTGAAACTGAATTTGTTTTATACACAATAAACTATTCGTTTCTACAAATCATGTACATAAACTATTCATCACTTTGAACATCTTCCTTAATTCTTACTAACAAAATATATGTTAATAAGTCTGGTATTTTGAACTCACGTCGTCGGCACGGCTGCAGCAGTAGAAGATATAACAAACAACGTTGTCAACTTTTTCGTAAAATTATTGGGATTTTTAAAACCAATGTTGATAAAATGTGTTCATAAAAAGGAAATTCCAATAACATAATATTCAACAATGTGTAATAATTTTTGTTGACGAAACTGGAAATGAATTTGCCTATGAAATATAAATACCAACCAAGGTCAAACTGCTTAATAAATTTCTCAATTTGTTAAATGTTAAAAAACCTCTTCATTGCAGTTAAAGTTTCGCTATGCTCTCCAAAACTTTATCAGGGATCTACAAGAAATGATTACAAGTTAGTTGTAAAACATTGAATAATTTAAAAATGAATATTCAAAACTAATATTGTTTCACCTATTTGATAATTGACCTGCATAAACACCAAAATATTTAGAAAATAGGGTAAGTATGCCTATGATGGCATACCTAACTTCACCTCTCGTTTTTTTTATTAAAATACATGACCATATTTGTTACAATTTTTTTCTTGTTCAGTTGAATGTACCAATTAAGCTGGACACATAAAGGTTAAACGGAATGTGGATTTTTATATTAAAAAATTGAAATATCAGAAATGTCAAGTGTGCCATCATAGGCACATTCCTTGCCTATGATGGCATGGCTGCATGGAATTTTCGCATTTTATTCAAAGAGAACAATAATACAACAAATCAAAAAGTAACACACATTAAAACAATTAAGAACATAAATCACAATAAAATATCTTACATTTTTTATCGACCCCAGCGCATTCATAGTGAAACCAAGATTGGCACTCCTGACATTTAATCCAGCATTCTTTCGACTTTGAGAGGGAATACAGGCCATTACAATACAAGCAAGCGACGTCGGAATCATCATCTTCAAAATTTTCGTTGTCGCTCGCGGATTCCTGTTCCTTTTCATCATTTCTCTCTATCCCTTCTTTTGCCATTCGGTACAATGTTTGTTTTTCAGGAAAAGTGTCATCCACAGATTTCCGTTCTAATCCACTGTTGTACGTAGCTTTTCCTTTAGGTTCTATCTTCCGTTTTATTTGTCGTTTAACTTTGTTTGCCAGTTTTCTTCGTTCTACATTTTCTTTTTCAACAACCTTATCTTTCAATTCTTCAATTTCAGGGGTTGAATTTATTACCCCTGTTTTTCCACGCTTCTTTTGTTTGTTTGTGTTTGACTGCGAAACACTTGGAATGGGTGATAAATCTTGGATTGTTATGTGAAGAGTATCCTATTGAGTATTTTCTAGAAGGACCCGTTGGCAGTCTTTAGGTGGGTGATTTTGTCCACTTTCTAGGTTTTCTTCTAGATTATAATCTGGATTGTTTAGATGGATGTTTTGAGTTCGATCTTGATTGCTCTCTCTAGGTTTATCTGTAACCAATGATGGAGCGAACATCCATTCCTCAAAATATTAGGATTAAAAGGTTGAATCCCTGTTTTGGCAAAGGCATTTATGGTATTAGCAGGAGTAGCACTTTTAAGGTAAGCTGTTTTAAGCAACCCAGCAACTTGAAAGTGCGTAACGAGTCTTCCATTAATTCATTTTTGAACCTTTTTCTGGGAAAAATAAATGCAGGTGGTACAAAAGTACCAATTGCATTTATTGAACATACAACTGTTAAATGCTGACCTCGTTCCGCACTGCTCAGTGCTCCAACTTGTTTCCGTCCCTTGGTTGCAAACACTTTTTGACGCCTTGTTTGAACAGTACTAAGACCTGATTTATCAAGGTTGAATATATTTTCGGATTGAAAATTGTATGTATCTAAAACTTTTGCTAAAGAGATAAAATATGCTTTAATATTGTTCTTATTAAATGCTTGTGCTCGCGCGAGAGATGTATTTTCTGGTGTTCTGAGTGAAATGGTACTATTTCTTTTTAAAAAACCCCTCACCCACTTCCATCCAGCAAGACGAGTCGTTTGGTTGAATTTGTGTTTGATGTTTTTTATCTCAGCAAGTTCGAAAACTAATCGTCTCAAATTTAGCGTTGTGAGACCAAAAAATCTTGTTTCCATATCAATCACATGAGTAGCTAACTCTTGCTCAAGATGAAGAGGTAGTATAATTCTTCGGCCACCCAAATCTCCTTTTCTTCCACCGGAGTTGTTTGCAAAAGTAGCCGGAACATTAAAAGTTTTGGAAGCCAACAGCCATCCCATCTTCTTTTCTTGGATGTGTTGAATTGCCATATTTATGTTCTCTTCCGACCACTCCTGCCTATGTTTCTTGGTAGACGCCATATTATCAAAGGCCCTGCAACAAAACAAAGCCTTTATATCTGATATCAGGAGATATTCGACTAGGTATAACTAGATAACGACAATCCAATTTTTAAGGATTGTACTAAACCTTTAAGGATATTTCAGATATACACTTAAATTTACTATTGACTGAATTTACTTAAGATTTTGTGCAATTTGAAAGCTCCAAATTTGTTTAAAAAACCCTACAAAATGGTACTGTTTATTTACTTTTACCTTAATAAAAGTAAAAAGTTGAGTTTTTGAAATTTTTGCAATTATTGCATACTGTGCCATCATTGGAACACATCTGCTATGCCGTCATGGCAAGTACGCATCAGATTTAAAGCAGAGCGTTATTTTCTAGCACCACAATGGCAGAAGTTAAAATACATTGCCTACTGAAGCTTAATACTAATCAAAATTGCATACTTAGTTTGGATATTTTAGTCTTATAATATAAAGGTCTTGATAATAATCACCGTAGCGTCCGTTATATTACCAATACCTTACATTTAGCAAAACGTGCTTTTTAAAGGACTAATTATAATCTAGGAAATACAGTATACTCCCTCTAAAACGAACACGGTTATTACGAGGTTTCGCTTATAACGAGGTACATTAGATGTTCCGTGAAATTTCTATTGAACTATAACCCTCTATAGCGAGGTTATTACGAGAAAAAATAAGATCGAAAAACGTGTTTTTTACGTTTTTGGCCCAGCCGTGGCTATAAATAAATACCCTTTTTAACTGCCGCCCGCAATAAACTTCTTCTGTTTAATCTACCGACCGATATTGTGTTGTCGTAAATTTACAATTTATGATTTACAAGGATCACTGTAGGGGTTTGACCATTCGCACCTAATAATAAGAAGGTCCTAATAGACAAGATGTGGAAAGAGCTTTAAACCTTGTAAGAAACTTTATCCAAAGACAAAACACAAATGAAGAAGCATACAACTGTTTCATGTCTTAAGAAAATATGATAGATAGAATGATACTGGACAAGTTAAAGCTGTCAAAAATGACAGACTTCTTTCAATTGCAGAAACAATAGTTTATGTTATCCTTGAAAATACGCTATATACAGATTTACAGAATGCAGATTTTTTGTTTTAACGTATATCATTGACAATAAAAGTAAACAACTCTTTTTTGTTTTAATGTATTTCATTGACAATAAAAGTAAACAACTTTTTTTCAAAAACGCCATTCAAACAATATTTAGCAACTTATATTGTTCCGAATGGCTTCACTATTATAGGAAGTTATTGTTTTAGAAAACCAGATATTCATATGTACGCACAGTATTTTTGTTCTTCTTCTTCTTTTTATATAGACATGACTCTGTCTGTTTTTCAATGTGCCTCCAGTAAGTTGTCATTCCATCGTTTGCGTGGTCTTCCTACTGATCGTCTTCCTATTGGGGAACCGTCTCTTGCCGTCTTTACTACTCTATTTGTTGTCATTCGGCTTATATGATCGTTCATATAAGTATTTTTGTTGTTTGATATAATGAGATCGGCTTATCACGAGGTAATTAGTCTGCCATTTCAGTTCTCGTTATAGATGGAGTCTACTGTATTTAGTTTCATTTTCTTGAATTTCTTAATTCTCTTCTCGTTTTTGGTGTAATTTTTTAATAAATTTATGTTTTTTTTTTGAAGAAATTTTGACAGTTCATACTTGAACAATACATAAAAAATATTCAAAGGTTGTTTCAAAGGACATTTTGTCCACCCGGTATAGGCTAAACCTGATAACTATTAAACCAAGTTCCACTAAATACTTTAAAGTCTAGAACTTGTTAGTAAGTGACAATTTGGAACTGCATATAGTCCCTTAAGCAACTGGCAGGACATAACAAAGTAACTTAGTTATGGGTTCCATGGTATAAAAGAATTTCAAGAACCTTTTATTCGACTACAACCTTTCTGCGGTATATAGTTAATGGGAAAAGGAATTTATAATAGCCT
Source organism: Diabrotica undecimpunctata (assembly GCF_040954645.1). NCBI lineage: Eukaryota > Metazoa > Arthropoda > Insecta > Coleoptera > Chrysomelidae > Diabrotica > Diabrotica undecimpunctata. The sequence goes on from NC_092812.1 coordinate 35,126,548, forward strand.
ACTGGGAAATATGCCCCAACGCAAAGATATATGTCTCTGGAGAAGAAATCGAACAGGTAAGGCAATTTAAATACTTGGGTTGTTTGCTGAACGAGGGTTGGGACACCCGAGAATGAAATAAAGAGCAGAGTTGAACCAGCCAGAAATGCTTTTTTAAGGCTTTCTTAAGTTTCTGACTGATCGCAAATTGGACTTCAACCTCCGATACAAGATGCTTAAGTGTTACGTGTGGCCTGTTTTCTTGTACGGAATGGCAGCATGGACGTTAAAGGCCAGTTCCATTAACAAACTTGAAGTGTTTGAAATGTGGTGCCTGCGTCGAATGCTTAGAATATCATGGACGGACTGGGTCAGAAATGAGGAAGTTCTCAGAAGAGCGGGCTTACAGGATAGGGAACTTTTTAGTTATGTAAAAAGTAAGAAGACTGCATACTTGGGACACATATTACGAGGAGAAAGATATACTTTTCAGCAACTGATACTCGAAGGGAAGATAGAGGGTAGGTGGGATGTAAAAAAATGTCATGGCTGCGCAATATTCGACAATGGACAGGAATCCACAGCTATGAAATGCTTCGCAATGCTGCTACAAACAGAATTATTTAATCCTGACTATTTAACATCTCACCTGACAAGACGATGTACGGTGGACGCCTACGCAGAAATGCACGGCATCTTAAGAAGAATAAGACTGGGAAATATTCCAGGGCAAATCCAAGCCAAAAAGTTATTACAAATTACAAGTAAGAAACAGCCGAATCTATTTTCCGTAATTGATTATTCACAACTTCTTAAAACCTTACACAAAAAATCTTACAAGTCTCTGCATTTCAATTATTTTTATAGTGAATCTTAAAATTCCACTGCATAATAATATAAATTCAAATAATCTGGCAACGCCGCTCGAATTATAATGGTCATTGGTCCAGCGTACGTCACAGGAAAAACCATAAACCTAATGAGTCTTTGCCTGCTAATGATAATTATGTAGGCATCCATTAATACCAAATGCCAAAATATCGACTTGATTAAAATCCATAAAAATACAGTTTTGTTTGCAGATGAAAAACTGGTTTTGCCTTTAAACATTCAAGCGACTGTTGACATTATTATAATGATGCAGGAACATTATTTATTTTATTTATTATCAAAAATACCCATGTTTATGTCTTAAATAGGAAACGCGAATGAAACAACTATCTTAAATGGTACTTCTTAGTATTATAAATCTTTGATATTGTAGTTTTTATATTGGTTAAACTTATTTATAAGGTGTTTTTATACAGCGTTTTTCATTGTAATCCATGATTTCGCTGTTAGAACGCATTTAAAAGCAAAATAAAGATTTATAAAAGTAATATAGTACTATGCAAATCATACATAACAAAAAACAAACAATCTCAGGGGTGCAATAAATCAGCTTAGGTTATACTTATCTTTTCTCGTGGCTTCCAGTATCCCTTAGTTGTTCCTTATCGGGATAAAATAGGAAAAGGAAATAAATAGAAATAACATAAATAAACAAATACAAATATCTTTTATTATCAAAAGAAATAATATGAAAATTTATCAAATAAATTCCATGGGCTTAACTGTCCCAATGAAAATTGTACAACATAAAATAAATTTAATTTACCAAATATTTATCGGTTTGTTTTTTTATAACATTGATAAAACAACATAAACAAGAAATTTGGATATTCGTAAAATAATTCATATGAAAATTTTGAAATATTGGAATCTTTGTTCATATGTTTTTGTACTCAAAAAAAATAAACTTCTGAATATTATAAAAAGAAACTTTTTAAATTTATTAAGCAATATTAATAATTATCCTTTGACGTTAAAAAAACTTTATGATATTAGCAATGTAAATCAGAAAACTTTAATTAATTTTTTTTTAAACTTTTATAAAATTTATGGTATCTTAAAATAGCCATAACTTTTGATCTTCTGATGGTATAGAGTCTTTTATTTGAAACATACAAAAAATTTCTGTCACAAAATATTATTGACTGACCTTTTAATTCACACACGACGATGTCTCCTCTCGACCAAAACAGCTCCCCCTTTTGTTGATTATGTTAGGCTACCAATCAAAGCCTTCTCCGTTCTAAGTATCAACCTGTCAGCATACCAGCAACTCTTTCTCCAAAACACGAGCAGGCCTCTTTTACCAGTACTCGTTCAACAAACTCCAAAATTCTCTCCTCTCTTTCATATACTAACAATCTCCTGAGACCCAAGTTTTTTTTACTTGGTGTTGCAAATATTTTTAATAGTTATAGTTGTGACTTACTCACTTGGACTTTATAGAATCAAGGAGGTATTCGACTTCTCAACTTTGACCTATCGCTCGTTCCACCTTTCAGACACCCATTTCTAACTATTAACACCACTGGCACTTGCTACTGACTACACAAAACTTCAACGGCTTCTTTCGGGTGACCATCACATAATAATCTTTTCTATTCAAAACTTTCAAACATTCACTCTCTTTCATCCCCATTCCAAACTCGTTAACCAATCAGAAAATTCCTATTTTTGATCTCCTTTGAATCAAAATAGATCTCAACGTGTTTGTTGTTTTGAATGTTGTTGAAATGTTGAATTTATTTCCTATCCTTTTAAGCTTTTCCGATAATCCTTTTATGTATGGTATTGTTATTTTCCTCGTATTATTCCTTGCATATGCTGTAGGATCTTGTTCTAAGTTGTTTTGTTTTATTCGATCGATTGTTGAAAATTCCTTATTTATAAACGATATAATAATAATATATATCTATTTTGTCCAAAACCAAACCTAACAATGAACAAGAAAGGACAAAGAATTCCATTTATAAAATACCTTGTGAATGCGATCAGTTTTATTTAGGTGAAACATCAAGACCATTAAATGTTAGAATAAGTGAACACCAATCCTATATTAAAAATAGAGAATTTGATAGATCTCAAATATGTAAACACGCATGGGATAATGAACATAGGGTTCAATGGAATGATTCAAATATAGTCCTAAAAGAAACGGATGGTAAAAAGAGAAAAATCAAAGAAGCGGCTCTAATTATGCTAAATGAGACCAATTGTGTCGCGAATTTCTCGGCAGAATGTAGTAGGATCTGGTTACCCATATTGAAAGAGGAAGTTATTAAAAGGAAAATACCAGTATTGGTAAGTCAGTAACATATAGAGAATACATCATTTATGTTTTTTAAATAACAAACATATAAAATCGGAATTTGGTGTTTATTGAAGGTAAACTAAATGCGCGATCAAATACTTACCATTTCGGGATAGTATTATGAGGTTTTTTCCTGGTTTTTCCCTCATAATTTACTATGGAATCACTAACAGGAGAATTTTACTGTCATCATGGCATGTATTTGTCTTTTTAAAGACGAATTACATGTTATGATCTTTTCTGACGGATATTCTCAAGTTAAAGTTGATTTCATGTAATCGAATGAACTATCTTATAAGTAAAGTCGTCCCAGGAACGCAACTCAACAATATTGGCAATATTATTTTAAAGTCGTCTACTTTAAAATGTATAATGTATGTCTGAATTGTCAATATAGATGAGTCAGATAAAATTAAATTATTAGAAGAATTTTTCACTAAGTAACAAAAAACAAAATTTGTTTAATTTACTAATGTTTGTATTTTGAGAACGATTTCCGAAGTGGAAATTGAAACGTCAATAAACGTATTTTAACCTTTAATTGTGGCTTATTCCCATTTAAATAGTAATTAATTTAAAATGCCACAAGAAAATAGCTTCAGAACAATATTTATAATATCTTCTTTACTCCTTTTGTACACATTTTTTGTGTATGAATTCAGTGGAATTTATATCGTGGAAGTAATGAAAAAGGGACCTATATTTGGTAATGTATTTACCACAGGACAGTACCCTCGACCGTTCTAGAGTGAAGTTCGGTAACTCACTCATAGATGGCAGCAGTAGTGACATCATGGAAAATCGTAAAAAAAGGTTCCATACCGTGACTTAAATTTGTACAAATTTGTGTAATCGAGAACCCAACACTGTTTCTACTATTAATTATTATGGCTACAGTATGTGTAGCTAGTTCCCAGCCCTAGTTGTACTATTGATTATTATGGCTACATACAGTGTGATTGTTTGGGTTTACAAATCTTAAAATATTTCCATTAAGTAGTGGTACCTACTTAATAATGGAGATATTTTAAGGGTCCAACCCAAACAATTACACTGTATGTGTACACTAGTTCGTAGTTAGTAGTAAATATTGATCAGTATATAAAAACGCAATATTTTTTACAGACCGAAAAAAAACCTTATACCAAGAAGAACTTTTAGCTCTGCTTGATGAAAGTGACATAGACGAGTTTGATGACTCTATAGCATACGAAAATTACACACCTGATTTGAGTGATTTAAATGATCTCGAATCAGCCTGTGATACTGGAGAGAAACGAAGAGACAAGTTAAAAATTTGAACAGGAGAAAACTCTTAACGAGGGTGAAAATTTAAGGGATTCCGAATCAAATGAAGATGAAAAGGAGATTAGCTCGACAGAAAGTATTTATGACAAACAAGAAATTAGAGGTGTAATTCAAAGTGCACACACAGATGAAGTCGAGACGGAGGGTGAAAACTCAGCAGAAAATGGAATTGTTAATGCTGTCCAAAAAAATAATACCGCGGAAGCTCATAAAAAACAGAAAATGAAAAAAATAAATTTCAAATTGAACAAAAAATTTTAACTGAAAAATAAATTTCCAGAATTTGAAACTAACTAACTAACTTATCAGATTCAAGCAGCGAGTTTTTATAACAATGATTTTTTTGAGTTAGCACAACTGCTTCTCAGATTCGAAATTTTATGGGAATCACTTTAATTATATAATAGTATAATAAAGTATCCAAGAATAAATATGTATTGGGCTACCCATTACCGTGTTTTTTTAATAGCGGCTTGAATAGAAAAAGGGCAGAATAAAGTTCACTAAATGTAATGTATATTTGTGTATTTGTAAACAGTCAATATTATCTCATACAGCTGTCGATATTGTACGCTTTTTTTAATATCATCATCATAATTGGCTCCACAACTCATGGTGGGTCTTGACCTGCTCAAGGATAAGTCTCCATTCTCTCCTATTCTTCGCCTTGGCTTTCCAGTTTCGTACTCCCAACATTCTCAAGTCTTCCTCCACCTGATCCTTAAATCGTGCTCTGGGTCTGCCTCTCCTTCTCACTCCATCTATTCTTTGGTTATAAATATGATTGCCGGCTCCATCTCATTCATTCTCTCTATGTGACCTAACCACCGCAGCCGGTTTATTTTAATGGATCTAATAATATCAGGTTTGTCATACAGGCGGTAAAGTTCGCTATTATAGCGTCTAAGCCATAATCCGCCCTCCTGGACTCCTCCATAGGTATGCCGGATGAAGAGTTCTGTATATCACTATTTTCGTTCTTTTTGTAACTAGGCTTGTTGTTAAAAAATTTTTTATATAATAATATATTAATAATAATAATAATATGTAGTTCCTCTGGTTGTTATTCCAGATTTTCTTATCGTTTTCTCTAGTGCAATATTGAATAGAAGGCATGATAGGCTGTCTCCTTTTCCAAGTCCTATCTGAGACTGGAACGTTCTGGAAACTCCGCTCTGCACTCTAACTTTACACTCGACTCTTAAAAGGGTCGCTTTCACCAATTTTACTAAGTGTACTGGTATGCTGAATTATATCATGGCCTTGTACAGTGCGTTTCTTTCAACACTATCATAGGCACATCTAAAATCAACAAACAGGTGATGAGTATCAATGTCATACTCATATGTTTTTTCCAGAGCTTGCCTTAGAAGAAATATTTGATCGGTCGTTGATCTTTCTTTACGAAACCCACACTGATATTTACCTATTATGTCCTCATAATATTCCGATAGTCGGTGGTAAAGAATATATGCACATATTTTGTATGTTACGTTTAAGAGGGTTATTCCTCTGTAGTTGTTACATATTGTTTGATCTCCTTTCTTGTGGATAGGTACAATTATACCTACATTCCAGTCTTCTGGCAATCTTATTTGCTTCCAGATCAGTTCTACCAGTTTGCATATACAGTATGTCAGGTTTTTTTGCCATGCTTTAAAAGTTCTGAAGGAATGCCATTTGCCCCAGGAGCTTTGTTTTCTTTCAATTTTTGTATAGCTTGGATGACTTCTACCTCTGTTGGGATGTTATCTTTCTCTCTTTCGTTCTCTCTCTCTCTCTTTCGTCGTCAATGTCTTCGAGTTGGATTTCTGATTCGTGGAGCCCTGTCTTACCTCTCATATTTAGCCTTTCCTCGAAGTTTTCTGCCCATCTTTCTAGTATCTGGTATCTGGTCCTGATCACCAATGATCTCCCCTGTTCTATTTCTAACGATTGATAATCTAGGTTTGAATTCTTTACTGTTCTGGTTAATCCTCTTGTAGACCTTTCGCGTTTCTATTTGTGCCTTATAGTTCTCTAGTTCTTTTAGTTGGCTCTCTATATACTCTTTCTTCTTCTTTTTTAGGTATTCGTTTTTCTTCTCGTCTCAGCTGCCTATACTCTTCCTCTGTTTGTCTCGTTCTTCGCCCTTGAAGTCTTCGTACCAGTCTGACCTTCATTTTTTACGTTTTTGCTTTCCGATAACTTCAGTTGCCACTTCTTCCAATATGGCTCTACACTGCCTCCAATAGTTGTTAATATTTTCAACTATAACATCCTTGCAGCCTTCTAGCTTGCTTTCGATACTTTCCTTGAATCTCTTAGATATCTCAGGGTTCTTCAACGCTTCTACTTTAACCCTTTCGTCTTTAACTCCATTTTCTTTCTTTGCATTGGAGATTCTAGCATTTAGTTTAGCTTATAGTAGATAATGGCCCGTGTCTATGTTTGCCCCGCGTCTTGCACGTACGTCTACCACGTCGCTGAAGTGTCTTGCGTCAACCACCACATGGTCGATTTGGTTTACTGTAGTCCCATCTGGACTTCTCCATGTTCCCTTATGTATATCTTTGTGCCTGAAGCATGTGCTGGCAATCACCATGTTCATTGAGGAGGCTAAGTGTATTAGTCGATTTCCGTTGTTGTTTGGCTCGTCATGTAAACTGTGAATTCCAGTGGTTGGCATGTATTCCCTTTCCTTACCTATCTTGGCATTACAATCTCCTATTACCAATCAACCTTTACGTCATTTCTAGGATTGTTGTATGATATTTTCCAGTTGTTCATAAAATTGTTCTTTTTATTCATCCGGCCTCTCCTCAGTTGGTGCATGGGCGTTTATTATTGAATATTTAACGAATTTACCTCTGATTCTTAGTGTGCATAATCTTTCTTTGAGAGGTTGGAAGTCTATTATAAGGTGCTTTACTCTTTTATTGACTATGAATCTCGTTCCTAATTTGTGTTCCGTTGGATGGCAGCTATAATATATTGTATAATTCTTTTTCTCTAATATTTTATTTCCCAACCATCTCATTTCCTGAAGTGCAATTATATCGCTCTTATATACTTCTACACTGTTAATGAGAGACTGCAAGGCTCCTGGCCTGTATAGAGATCTTACATTCCACGAGAATAATCCTAAATCATTGTCCTTTTTCGCGCCTAGTCGTCGTCTAGATTTCAGTCCGGAAACTTTACCTTGAATTTTCGTAACATGCTGTTTTTTACGGTGTCGGGGTGTTAACCCTACGCCCAACCCCCAACCTGGAGGACCAGTTTACCCGCTCTCGTCAGTTTCCAACCCAACTTTCCACCCGGGTTGGATACCGGATCTCCAATTGGGTTGCTCGGTTTAACAGGGGACACCAGCGTGAAGGTGAGAGTCGGATTTGAGTAGAAGAGGCTAAGTGGAGTAAACTGGAAGCGACTCCATGTTTTTGCATTCTACCCCTTTACCCCCTTTTTTAATATACATTTTGTTATTTACAGATGCCAAGAAATTATATAAGAAAAACAGCCCGTTCTTACTGGACAGAGGAGGGGATAAACCGAGCATTAAAGGCGGTTAACTAAAAATCCTGTTCAATTAGAAAAGAAGTTAGTCTCTACTCGATTCCATATCGATACCTTTTTGCCATAACATCGTAAGTGACAAAATTAGGGAAAACAGTTTTATTGAAGAATCGTATCTATCAAGCCGCCAGGCACCTCCCAGCAAAATTATCGTAACGTATAATAGCATAGTCTTGGAGAAAAAACCGAATTTGCTGTAACGTAAGTCACATAAAAATGTGAACAAATCTATTTTGTAGTTGTGAAAACATCGCATGGTCACCAAAACATCGTAAGGTGCAAGTCACGTGGTACAAAAATTGCTACTTACGATGCAGCGAAGTGCGTTACGATCTATTAGTGCACTGTGTATAGCCGCAGAATCAGAACGTAAGTACCACAAAATAATTTTTTCGGTAATTATTTATGGTTTTTACTTTTGCTTTAGGCATAAAAGATAATAAAACGTCGAAAACAAGAGGCTGGAAGAAGCAGAAGACAATGTTCGTACAAGTATATAATTAGGTGGAATGATGTGGAACACGAGGTGTGCCAACAATTTTTATTGAAAACCTCGGATATTTCACAGATGACTTTGAGATATACGAAAGAAAACTCTACGTCAGCCTCATTTTCCAAAATAGATCCGAGAGGTAAGCATGTTGCACATAACAAGACTGGGAAAGAGCAGAAGCAGAATGTTTTAGATTTTATCACGTTGCTACCCGCTGTTCCACCTCATTATTGCAGAAATAAAACATCGAGAAGACACTTACCCACTGAATTTCGTAATGTATCATTCTTATACGAACTTTTTAAGAAGAAACAGTTAGAAAATGGCATAACTAAGAACGATATCGTTTCCCTGTAAGTGTTCTGAAAGATTTTTAAGGCAGAATTTAATATCGGATTTCACTTGCCGAAAAAAGATAAGTGCAAAGTATGTGAAGTGAGAAAAGATAAAGATTTTGAGGAAACAGAAGAAACAAAGCAATTGTATGAAAAACATTTGGAAAACAAAGAAAAATGCAAAGACTCATTTCTAGCTCATCAAAAAAAAAACTATCTTAGATTCAAAAATTTTATGTGCTAGTTTCGACGTACAGAAGGTGTTAACACACCACATGGAGACAATTTGCTCTTGTACTACACCAGAAAGTATGCTTATTACAATCTTATAGTTTACGAAAGTGGAACCCAAAATGGGTTTTGTTATTTATGGGGAGAATGTGACGGAGGACATGGCAAGTAACGAAATGTCTACAATAATCTACAAATATTTGCAAGAAGTTGCATCTAATGATCCCGAATTTTCTTAGGGATTCTGTTAATATAACATCAATCAGTGTGCGATACTTACTACCAGGCCATACTTATATGACTGTCGACTCAGTTCCGCAACAATTGAGCGGTTTATCAAAAAACGCGTAGTATGGGCTCCATCAGAATGGTGTACATTAATATCCAACTCTCGTACCAAACCTAAACCATTTGAAACAATAAAAATTGATTTCAGCGACTTCTTAGAATGGAAAAAAATATCGGATGATGTACTAAAACCGAGTAAATTCAAATGTAAGAACGGAAAACCTATAAAAATCAGTAAAATTAAAAATGTAAAATTTGAGAAAGGTAACCCAGATATTATTATAGAGGTTGAATATTTTAATAATGGCCAGAACTGCATCAATTTCACGATGGAATTAAAAGGAAAAAAAAACCAAAACGGCTTTAGTCTCAAAAATTGTCTATTTCCGTTGCAAAGAAAAAAGACTTAATTGATCTCTGCGACTACAATATAATTCCTCTCAGGTTTCAAAAGAATAAAGAATATAGGCTAATGAAAACGTCAGCTACGCCAGATAAGCTAACAGAATCCGATGAGGAAGACGAAAGCGATGAAGGGCCCCAAGATTAGATTTCTGCTGACTAGCTATGATTCACATTTATTATACCACATGCAATAACATTAGATATTATGACTATTTGTAAGTTTATGACTAAAGCGATTTGTTGTTCAGTTAAATGCCTATTGTACTTTTTACTTTTCACAAATAAAATACCTTAAATAAATGATTTTTGGTATTTTTTATTATATTTATGTTACTTTATGAGGCTGTGTCTAAACATACTTTTTATCGTAAGTGCTGAGCTTACGATAACAATCATAATGTGAAATTATTTCTGAATTTTCCAAAATTATCGTAAGTGTTGGACTTATATAAAACTACAGTAGCAAAATTATTTTTAATGCTTCCAAAGTAACGTAAGTCCAACTACAAAAAAACTGAAACTATTTTGAAGAAAAATCATTACTTTACTTCAAACACTCATCATAATACGTCCGGATGCCAATTTTCACTTTAATCGGACATTTCTAAATACGTTTATTGAAAAAACTACCGTACTGTAAAATTTACTAAACGAGACTTACGATGTTATGGCAAAAAGGTATCGATATGCTACCCTGCAAGATCGTCTGAAAAATCGGTTTCCAGCAAAAAAATGCGTTAGGAAGAAAACCAGTTAGTTTTGAAGAACAGAAGAAGATGCTAGCTAATTATGTAATTAAATTATCAAATTTTTTCTATATATTAACCAAAAAAAATATACTGTATCAAACAATAAAAGAAACAACTTCAGTGCCAATAAAGAAACATGTACAAAAGATTGGCTATATGGTTTCCTAAAGAGACATCCCCAGATGACCTTAAGGAAGCCAGAAGGGACTAGTAAGAATAGAGTACTAGCTTTTAATAAAGCAGATATAAATGTGCTTTATGATGAAGTAACAACATTAATGGAAAAATACAATTTTCACTCGGATCCCATATACAATGTGGACTAGACTGGGATAATAACTGTGCACAAACCATCTCGTGTTCTTGTACCAAAGGGAAGAAAGCAAATTGGGTCCATTAGTAGCGACGAGCGAGATCAAACCACTACTGTAGTTTTTTTCGAATGGTTAAAGCGTTTTTGTAAATTTGTCAAAGCCTTCCCTGATGATCCTGTCATGCTCATTTTAGACAACCACACCTCACATTCTACTCTTCAATCTTATAATTACTGTCGTGAAAATGGAACCATAACATTTTCTCTTCCCCCTCACACATCTCATAGGGTTCAGCCATTGGATGTAACTTTTTTCTTTGGCTTTAAATCTGCATATAATCACGAATGTGACCAGTTTAGGAAAACACATCACTATGAAACAATTGCTGTTACATATATTGCAGAATTATTTGCTAAGGCATACAACCGCGTAACGACTATTGAAAAAGGTATAATGGTTTCAAAATTACAGGACTGTATCCGATAGATAGGAATGTATTTAAAGGGGAAGATTTTACTCCAATAACTGACTCACCTACTGCTATCAAGGATAATATGGAGATACCAGCTGCGATGATCGATGCAAACACTTTACTTTTGGCAAACTCAAGTCCAGTTGCTGGCCCAGGTGGTTTGACTTCCATTGGACAGTGTACAAAAACAATTACTGATTCAATAAAGTTATTGAAGCAAAAATATTCTAAATACTCTTCTTCGGACACTGACTAATCATTTTTCAAGTTACAAGAAGTGTATAGTAATGAAGCTACAGATGATGAAGACAAAACAGTGGAGATTAAGAACAGAACATTCGAAGAATTACATCCAACACACCTAGACAAAGCAAAATAAAGAAACAGAAATCAAAAAATTTTGACCTCCACACCGATGAAAGAAGAGTTGGTAGAAAACGATGGTGACGATGTAGATCATGTGGCATATGGTTTCATGCTGATTGTACCACTGTAGATAATGCAGAAGAGTTTACAGCATATAATTATTGCTAGTGCAGGTTTAGTTTTTTATCCATTCATTAATTTTTTTAAATTCATTAATTTTTTTATATTTCTTTTTGTATTTGACCCAACAACTTTTTGTATTTTTGTATTTTTTCTTCTTCTAAATAAAGGGCTTTTAGAGATTCAGTAGTGCTTATTTCCCTTCTTTGAATATCAGTCAATGTATACACATCAAAATATGTGCCTTTTGTTGTTACTTTAGGTATTTTATGAATTTTTTATGTAAGGTGGTCGATATTACACCATATACACTATCCTGGCTTAAGAACCTGAGGGAATGGTTTGAATGAAGTACTGCAGAACTATTTAGAGCGGTACGGTGGTCCGCAGTGATTATTTTAGTCATACTCGCGTTTAAATCTAAATATTTTATATGTACAAATTATACATAATAGAAAATTTGTGTTGCCTACCTACAGGTGATTAGAAGAACCATAATCGGGTATGAGCAACCGATTCTACCCCGAGAACTTTTTTTAGAACCACTTCAGTATTAAGAAGGAATATACTCAATTCCTCGTCATTTTCTTGAAATAACTACGCAAATAATCTACAATTTAATGCTTTCCTACGAATTTGGTTTACTGCATTTATATCAAATTGAAGAGATTCATCTAATCTGGCATTCAGATTTTTGCATACGCAAGCTGGTGTAGAAAAGTTTCTAACACATCTTCAACATCTGTCAAAATCAGTTTCCCGACATTATGAGTAGTGAGATGTTATAAGATGTCAGCAAATCATCATTGTCTCTTTTATTGAAGCAAACATGCCCACTGTACTTCATTTCTGAAGATTTTCTTTAAAAATTTTAAATTACAACAAATCTTTACTTATTTCATCAGGATGATACATTTTGATACAAATGATTTCTAGCTTGGAGAGTTTCAGCATCATTAAATATATAAGAAATATTTTCCGAGAAGCGGTAAAATTTCGTTTTCTCATGAAATGCTCCAAATATAGGCAACTTATATTGCAACGTAGCTTGCAAGGTTCAAATTCCTCTAATACGAGAATGCTTAAACATCTATCCTAAGGTCCCTAAGTGTTTAGAAAACATAATATTTTTATTTTTCTCCATTTTTCAAAATAGCCTCCTATTTACTTGATACGTTTCTGTGACTTTTTCTTGTATTTTAAAAGTAATTTTGCTCGTGTGTATATCGCTCGCTACCCTATGTATGCCACAACTTAAGATAGAGTAAAGTTTCGGTTATGAGCCTCATCTTTCCTTGCTAAAAGGGCCTAAAGTGATAGTGATTGAAGAGAGGTGCCAAAAAGTACCGCCCGGACCGAAAAAAAGCCTTAACACAACATAACTTTTACTGGAAAAGTATATGCCGAATTCCATAGAAAATATCCACTTTTTTAACGCAAACAACATTGTTTTTGAAAGTTGAGGACACATTCTTGGGACCATGTTTTTTTTTTGTTCTTTAGTAATTAAAGCTGAAGGAAAAATTAGTGGCGCCTGCGAACTTTCAAAAATTAAATGAGTGAAATAATGGTGATTTTGGATTGTAAAAATCACTGTAAAATCTGTTTAGAAGCACCTACAAACTTTTTTAAAAATATAAATGAAGGCTTTTTTTTATACTTTTAACAAAATAATGCTGTTCATTAGATTTTCAGAAAAACGAAACATATCGCTACCTACATTCTAATACCACGTATGAGAATTTTTAGGCGAAATGAGATAAAGGTTAATTCTGAGGCTATTGCGCACGCTCTATCGAATTATTCTAATCCCAAGTATGAGAAAAAATTATTTAGCAAGTTATATATAAATTTGTAATAGCACGTGTCAGATTCTGTCACAAATATGTTCTAATACCACGTATTTGATAAATTCTAATACCACGTTAAAGTGTGCTGCTAAATTCGAGTTCTAATAGCGCGTATCAGCCACGCTACTTACGAACTTTGAACAACAGCGCATGTATATTCTAACCTAAAACATTATGAATTGCCGCCTTTGCGTTTATTGTAGTGTTTAATAGTGCAATTTTGTTGAAAACATGAATTCTAGAACGAGAAAAATCGTGGAATTAGTTTCAAAGGTAAGAAATAATTATAATTCTTTATAAGTTCTACTGATAATTAATTTATTTTACGGTATATGTGAAAAAATGCAGTTCCATTCTAATTTTACATAGGTACGGTGTGGTTTGTTTGTCAGTTTATATGAATCCGAGTTTCTGCGAGCTCGGCATTTATATTATTTATTTCTCATTATATCGAATCACTGGAGACTGGTTTGCAAAAGTGTAACTGATCTTTTAAAAATAGTAAGATAAGCTAATAATTTATTATTGCATGTTTTACTTTGTACAAATGTTAAAATAATAAGTTTAGCGCATATCTAGATTACAAAATATAGAACAAGGGTAGGTTGTTAAAACGACAATATTATAGTCCAGGGTAATAAGGTTTTTTACTGGTTTTTACAATAGTTATTGCCAGATTAATTTTTGCATGTTCGACCTTTTCTCGCAATTATATTAATAATAAATGGGTATATCAACCTTTATAATATGTCATTTTAAACGTTTCTCCATGGTCTCGAAGATTTTTGTACTGAAAAAACCTATAACTTTAACAGTTTTTCATTGATTTGAAAATAAAAGGAAAAAAGGCCGTTTTTGACACTAAATTGTTTATAAATAAAAATAGCCGCCACATCCTATGCAGGAGATAGTTACAATTTGTTCTTATAGGTATTACCTTACGAAAAATGCTTCAGTACCTTGGCTGTTGAAGTGTAACGAACATGGTATATTTTTGCCTTATTACTCTGGCCTAATAAGACCTACCTACCCTATTAGTGGTTGGTTTTCCATGTCACTTACCGTGTTTTTTTTGTTACAGATACCAGTAGATACATCGGATGTTATTATTTTTAATCCTGATGACGTTGAATGTCCAGCAACTGTTAAAAATGAAATTTTACCTAAAGTTCAAATCATTAGTTCCATATTGTTACCACCATCTACATGTGTGCTATCTGAAATCGATTTTAATCAAATTGTAGAGAACAGCATCAATCCAGATACTGTACTTGAGTCTGATGAGTCTGACATCAAGATCGATCAGCCTACATCTTCCATACAAGTACCAGCATCTTCATGTGTACTAAATGAAATCGACATAAATGAACTTGTGGAGAACAGTAATACTTTAGAAAGTATACCTAATTCCGATGAGTCTGAAATAGAGCTCAGTCAGCCTACAACTTCCAGGGAAACCATTGTATCTGAGAATAAGATCAGAAAACGCCACAAGAAAGCTAAGCCAGATCAATGGGAAGTAAATGTAGCCAAAAATGCTCGGATGAGTGGAAAAAAATTTGTGGGCTACCAAAGAGACAAGCAAGGTAAAATTACACGTGTACCTGATCGCAGCGAACGTATCATGGGATCCAGTTGTGGCTCTAAAAAGTATAATCAATTAAAAAATCGACACTGTCAAAAATTTACAGAACAGGATAGACGAGCAATTTTTAATTATTTTTCGAAGGAATTGGACTGGAAAGAAAAACAAATTTTTGTTGCTTCATTAGTTGATCTAGTTCCTACAAAAAAGACATCTGTTGGACCTGGAAGTTTGTCACGTCGCTGTTATTCCTACGTATATTCTTTAAAACTTCAAGATGAGAAAAAAGTCGTATGCAAGAAGACGTTTTTAAATACCCTTGGGCTTAACGAATGGATGGTCCACAACTGGATTAAACTACGTAGTCAGTCAGGCAGAAGTGTTATAGTGGGAAACTTCGAGAATTACAACAATGATGATAAAATAGAGGATAATAAAAACGATATGAGGACTAAAAGTAAGTTGAAAGATAATTCACGCAAAGAAGAAGAGCATTCATACCTCACAGCATTTTTGGAAGGATTACCTAAACTTCCAAGTCACTATTGCAGGCAAAAAACGTCAAAATTATACCTAGAACATGACACGTATGTGTCAAAATGCATCAACGAAAACAGATCACCTCTTAGCCAAACTACATTATATGCTAGTTTTGAAAAACTAAACTTATCATTGTTTTCCCCACGAAAGGACAGATGTGACACGTGTTGTGGTTATGAGATAAAAACTATCACGGAAGAAGTATGGAAAGTACATGTCGCAAAGAAAAACAGAGCACGATTGGAGAAAGAGAGTGATATTGAAATAGCAACAGATAAAAAATGTGTGGTATTGACCATTGATACTGAAGCAGTAAAATTGTCACCTTTAACAAAAGCTTCGGCATTTTACTATAAAACCAAATTGTGCTGTCACAATTTTACTGTGTTTAATGTGGTATCCAAACATTGCACGAACTATTGGTGGAATGAAACGCATAGTGACCTACAAGCTTCTACGTTTGTCTCTTTTTTGGTAGACTATTTAAAAGAACACTGCCTGGAAGAAAAATTACCGGTTGTGATATATAGCGACGGATGCACCTATCAAAACCGCAACGTCACCATGGCAAATGCATTATTACATTTGGCTATCCAAACGGATTTAGAAATAGAACAAAAGTTCTTAGTTAAAGGGCATACACAGATGGAATGTGATTCCGTCCACGCCTGTATTGAGCGGCAATTGAAAAACAAAGATATTTATGTGCCTGCTGATTAAGTGACTGCTTGTAAGAATGCCAGAAAAATACCATTTCCATACGACGTAAAATATGTCACACATAGGTTTTTTAAGGATTATACCGCCTCCAAATTACAGTATTATGACTCCATCCGTCCAGGCAAAAAACCAGGTGACCCGGTCGTCACAGACATTGTCTGTCTAAAATATAGCATCAACGGTATTGAATATAAATTAAACTATGAGGATGTATACCAAATGCTACCTGGAAGAATGGTTAAAGTACCGATTGACGAGGAACCTCTAGCTCTGCGTGAAAATCCGATTCCGATTCCTTTGGCTAAATGGAAACATTTACAAGAATTAAAATGCGTAATTCCACCGGATTTTCATAGTTACTATGACAATTTACCGCACCTAACAAACGACAACAACAAAAAGTGTAAGTCAAAAAAGTCCGACGAGGAAAATAAACTTTTAGAAGAAAATAGGAAGAAAAAGTCAAAACCAAACCAAGTTAAAATAAAAAAGAAAGAATAAAACCCAATTTATTTTAAATTTATTTGTTATTGTATGATTTTAGTTATCTGATTAAAAATTTTTGCTTTGCTTTTACTTTTGTAAGCTTTCTATAACATGCCTATTTAGTATTAATATTGGTTCATATCATCCATGAGACCAACGCTAAAACAACACAGGGCTTTTGGGTGATGTTCGTCGATAGATTATATTAAAAATCATATTAC
The DNA here is from genome assembly GCF_040954645.1 of Diabrotica undecimpunctata. NCBI lineage: Eukaryota > Metazoa > Arthropoda > Insecta > Coleoptera > Chrysomelidae > Diabrotica > Diabrotica undecimpunctata. The sequence continues at coordinate 35,143,770 of NC_092812.1, forward strand.
ATCAATTCTTATATAAGTAAGAAACAACACGTATGAAAATGTATGAATAATTCTAATACCGCGTAAGTGGGGTAACAATCCTAAAATACCACGTATCAGAAAAAATTATAATTCTAATACCGCGTAAGTAACCTAAAACGCACCAAAACTTATTTTCAGGAATATTGTTATTACAAACATTAAAAACCAAGTATATTATAAACGAATATTAAATAAAATTATTTAGAATGTATGCCACAAAAGAAAAAATCAGTTTTTTCGCTCTCCTGAAAAACTTCATATTTACTCATACGTGGTATTGGAATGTAGGTAGCGATATGACAATAATGTAAATCTACCATAACATTGGCCACATTACAAGACCCTTCTGCATGAAAATTTATAAAAATTGTGGAAGCCGTTTCCGAAATAATTAAGGCGTTCCATACCTAAAATTTACCCTGTAAAAACAAAAGTATTATTCTAAAAGTAAAAAACCTTAATTTTTGTTTTTTAAAAAGGTTTGTAGGTGCTTCTGAACAGATTCTACTGTGATTTTAAGTAGCCAGATTTTTACACTCCAAAATCACTGTTATTTCGCTCTTTCAATTTTTTAAATTTCGCAAAAAAATCATGATTACCCTCGTTTCCAGTGGCGGCACTATTTTTTTCTTCAGTTTTAATTAATAAAGAACAAAAACAAATATCCCAAGAGTATGTCATCAGTGGTGACACACTGAAGTGAATATTTTCTGTGGAATTCGTTATACGGTCAAGAATATGCCAAAATGGCTTAACAAAAGTCATAAAGTTGTTATAAGTTATTATACTTATCACCTACCCTGTTTTGTTGTGTTTTGCGCATGTCATTGCGAAGTAATGGCATGCAAGTCTAGACAAATCTGACAATAACCAGGTTTGTATTCAGCCAAATGAATTATGGAACATTATGGAATTTAAGTGGTGTTTTATTACAATTTGGATTGAAAAACAAAGTTTATTAATTTATCCAAAAGTTTCCCAAAATTTCTTCCTAAAACAAAATGACAAAATTTTCTTTTTTATTGAAAAATGGTTTTCGCTGCTGAAATGGTCCTTGGTGAAATTCAATATAATAAACGTTCAAACCAGAAGAGGAGCAAACGCGGGTTCTGATCACTACTGGACTAAAGTAGGGTAAGGACCGAATTTTAAACGTTTAAAAAAGAAAATAGGTTCTAAACATGAACAATACAATGTAGAATGACTTAAAAATACAAACAAAAATAGAGAATATAAACAAAATATAAACATAAAACTAGAAAACAGACTAAAATATGAAAACATAAATGAAGAGTGGGAAAGGTACAGAAACATTATGAAAGAAGCAGCTGAAGAATTACTTGGCATGAAAGGTAAACAAAGAAGAACAGGAACGAATGAGTGTTTTGACAAAGAATATCAGATTATAATAGGAAAAAAAGAGAACATATTTAATGATGCAACAGGGGTACAGAACCCGACAAGCAGACGAGGAATATAAATAACTACACAAGGAAGAAAAGAAAATCTACCGCAGAAAGAAGAGAGAAACTATGAACAAAGAACTTCAAGAACTACAAGATTTAAGTAAGCTAATAGAGACGAGAAAATTTTACCAGAAACTGAACAAAAGCAAAAAGGAATTCAAATAAAATAAGTAGAGAGATAAGGAGGTTAATATATTGACAGAACAGCAAGAAAAACTAAGAAAATGGAATTCCTGAATGAGACCGAAAACGTTATAGAATATATTGATATATTAGATTTTCGTTTGTAATACTCCATTTAACGTTTTTTTATAAAAATATTGCTTTTAATTATGTATTCTTAATATGCTATACGGTAAATAAAAAATAAATTCTCCGCTACTGATACGCTTCTTGGTAAAACTCTAAAGGACAGTTAAATTATACGATAACTTACGATATCACGCGTATGACTCATTTCATTATTTCTTTGCTGGAGCGTGTGAAATTGCACTGTAGAGAAAAATTGCGTTTAATCTTTTGCATACTTTATTTATTACATATTGTTATCACCAAATTTATCAAAACCAGTTGTTAGATACCTGTATCACAGAGTGTCACGAAAGAGTGTTCTTATCTGGTAATTTCTCTGGTCTATCTGTTGACCAAAAGATGTTTATTTATATTTGCAAAAAATGTTCTTCTTCTTCTTCAGGTGCCATCTCCGCTAAGGAGGTTGGCAATCATCATAGCTATTTTAATTTTTGAGGCAGTAGCTCTAAAAGGTTGTTTTGAGCTGCATCCAAACCATTCTCTCAGGTTCTTGAGCCATGAAATTCGTCTTCTTCCGATGCTTCTTCTGCCATCTATCTTTCCTTGCATTATGAGTAGCAGGATGCCATACTTCTAGCCACGCATCACATGTCCGAGATACTGTAGCTTTATTTCTTTAATTGTAAGTTCAACTTCCTTCTCTTTACCTATTCTTCTCAGTACTTCATTGTTCGTAACTCTATCTACCCAGGAAACCCTTCATAATTCTTCTATAGGTCCACATTTCAAAGGCGTAAAGTCGTCTCATTGTGTCTAGATTTAACATGTTAACAAAAAATGTTGCCACCTGTTTTTAGCAGTTTCTCCTGCTGATGTTGCAAGAGTCCATTTGCGTTCTAATGTATTATTCTTAACTCTTCCATTATGTTATCTTCTATTAGGTTCTATGCTATTTCTATATAATCTTTCTAGACATATCCTTACCTCTTCTTGCGTTTCTGTTGAACTTTTTCCTTTAGATTTTTTATATTGCTCTTGCTATTCAGAATCGAAGCTAAATTGTTTGACCTTTTGCGAACCGTTTCAACGCGAGGGAGATTATGTACTGGAGAAATGTTTTCCAATATTTTCCCCGGTGTAATGTCATCATTTGGGTTAGTTCAAACTAGCAGATCACTATAAGTCTCGGATCTATCCGATTGTAGTGAGTAAGATGAAGAGATATTTGATGGTCCAGATTCAGGAGAAACCCGTTTTTAGTAGGTGTCCGATTAGAAGAGCCTTGTTGTGAATTATTTGCAACCTTTCTGGTAGGTATCTGATGAGACGGACCTGATTACCTGTGGCGCGAAATCCTGAAATCTAAGCTTCATTTAATAGTCTGCCAAATACAGGCCTGTTTATTTTCCTTTTAGGATTAGCTTCCATAAATACGTTACATGAATTGCAATAAAATGCTTTAAATGGTTTGAAAAAAGCTCTGTCTAACGGTTGCAAATATTGCGTTGTGTGACTAGGAAGGCATAGTAAAATAATATAGTGTTCTTCTGCTAATTCTAACGTCTCGACTGAATTACAATGGAAACTGTGACCATCTAATATTAGTAATACTGTTCCTGGTGGTTTTCTGGGAAGAAAATGATTTCTTAGCTAAAAAAAAGATCTTACCCGTCACATACGCTGACTTCTGCGACATATAGATTACAGACCCAAGTGGCATACCGTCTTTGTCCTCAGGTTTTTTATTCTTACTTTGAAAATACATGTAGGTGGAAGAAATATACCTTCTCCATTGGAACAAGCAATAACGGATATTGTCTCTCCTTTTTCTCCAGATGTAACATTGTAATACTTTTAGAGTCCTTTGCGGCCACATAGCCAGGTCAATATTATAAACATGACCAGGTTTATTAAGCAAGTTATTTTTTACTAAAATATCTTGAATCAAATCAAAGTACTTTGTGACCTTTTCCTTGTTCATATTTTGAGCACGAGCTTGGGAAATACCCTCGGATTTTTTTTATTGAAAGCTTAGAATGGCGATTTAAGAATAAATGCAACCAATCGCTGCCTTCTAGTTATGTTGTTTTATTAAAATTATGTTTAATTTTTAACTGTTCACCTAATTTATAAGCGATTGGCCGCACCTCACATATTGTAAACGTAAAATCGCATTTTTGCAGTTTTTTGACAGGTACTTTGAACCATTTAATTCGCATTTGTGATATCTAGCAGTGATGATGGACCAAGAGATTTTTTTGTAGGCAATTATTAACAATTCTTCTTTTTAATGTACTCTATGGCCTCTTGTGCTGCATTATGTATAGTTTTTTATTTGACAGTATAATTATTCCACCGTCTTGTTTTCTTTTCTAATATATTGTAGTTTTGTAGCCAAACTGAATTTGTACAAAACTTGGATGAATTCATTCTTTAGACTTTCCAAATCATATTTGTTATTTTTCTGGTATTTAATTAGCATATTTACAATGGTTAAATGGTGGTACGATCTACAGTCCGCTCTTTGATACACTCTTAGATTTTAGTAATATGTGGAAACAGCAGGATGAGGTATCTGTTCAATGTCGACGGAAAAAGCTTCTATTTAAAAAAAAATATTTGAAGTTTTAATTATGATTATGTCTACTCAAAACAAACTGCGGTGAACTTTAAGTAGATTTTATTATGTCTTATTAATAAAACAAATAGTCTAATACGATCCTGTTATGCACATTGCTTTTAAATTTTGCATTAGTTTTTCCTCTAAGACACTAGGGAATATTTTTATTAGTGCGCATGTCAGGCGCATACATTTCTGGTTTTCCTGAGGTGTCTGTCAATTTAGCAATCGATTGAAGTCACATCGCTTAAAGGATACGTTGGTGAAAAGCTCTTCCTAGTTACAAAACAGTTCCAGGTGTTCTCAGAGTACTTAATTTGGTGACTCAGACGTAAAGTGAACCGAGATAAAATGGCTATAAGATTTATACTACTAGGTAAGTCACTCTTTAAATTTTTTTAAATATTTGCTTCTTTTTATTATTTTATTAACATTTTATTATTTACTTTTTTTCATTTCATAAAAACTTTAATTTATTTTGATTTTCACAATGATTTTGGTTGTACCTTTTGAATATTTTTTATATTTTTTTTATTAAGATATTCCAGGATTTGTATGTAAAATATTCTGTTTCTTGTATCATTTCTCTTCTTGTATGAATTCAGACTTTCTTTAGGCAACTGAGCAACTTTAGCAACTTAAACATAGATTGAAGACTTCTCGCTTGATCCTTAGAATACTTTTTTATGGCTGCTCGGTTTGAAATTAAAGGGTTTTCTTCTTCTTAGTTCAGGCAAGACCTTTAATCTCTAACACCTAGTCAAATTCCTTGGTACCCAAAATCAATGAGTATTTGTTGTTCTCTACTTTGAATTCTGAAACCAGTTCCGAATTCGGGTGTGGTATTTTGAAAGCTATAGTATACATATCCTGGTGTCTTCTATAGTGTATTATTTTTTCTATTTTCAACTTGTGAGGCCAGGGACTTTTTTCTTCTGGATGGTATTAGCTAATTTCAGTTGGTGTAAGCATTTGTATTCCCTATGCTGTTTTTTTGCTTTTAAAATTCTGCTTTAATTTTTCCTTTTTACGAAAGCAGGGAATATTTTTTCGTATTGCGCATGTCAGGCGTATTCATTTCGGCTTCCAGAAGCCTTTGTCACATCGCTCGAAGCAGTAGTCAGTGAGAAGCTCTTCCTAGGTGCAAAACAGTTCCAGGTGTTCTCTTAAAGTACTTAATTTGGTGACTCAGATATAAAATGAACCGGGTTAAAATGGCTATAACTCTTATTTTCCTAGGTAAGGTACTCTTTTTAATATTTTGGATTAAATATTATCTTCTTTACTAAACTTTATAACATTTATGATTCATGAATAGTTTATCATATGTTGCTTTGTCTTTTATATTATTTATCTATTTAGTTTTATTTAAGATTTTACAACGAATTTTATGATTTTCTTTATTCTTTTTAAGAAATCTGTTTCTTGTACTACTTTTCTTGTAATAAATTCAGTCTTTACCCTTTTCCATTTGGTAGATACCTTTTTTTCCAATTTTCTGTCGTACATTTTTTACAGTAAATTTTGCAGCGTTTGTTACTGGGCCAGCATTTTTAAGAAATTATTTTAAAAAAGGAAAAGTTGGTTCGGGAGTTGGTGTATCTGCAATTTTGTTTCACTCTATTGAAATGTATCTATGATTATTTGGTTAAGACTATTAATATCTGAAGTTAATATGTTCCACTTTATTTTTGATATAGTGCTCTAATTCTTTGGTACTTAAATATGTTTTTGTTCATACATGAATCCATTGTCTTAAGTTTAACTGTCCAACATTCAGTGCTGAATATATTAACTGATCTTGTGACAGTTTTGTATATTTTTCCTTAAATTTTCCATGCTTCTCTACATATACTGCATGCATTTTCATTTATTTCCCCATTAGTCTGTAATATTAATATTTAAAACTACTAGTTTTAACAATCATTTCGCCAAAGGTACCATTTTATTTTTGTAATGGTAACTACATCTTCAAACAAATATTCCAAATACTCAGTTTTTGTCGTAAGTCCTTTCTAAAAGAGGGCTAAAACCAATGGCTGACACTGACTCACTTTTGTTTTTGTTTACCAAAAATTCCAACTCCTTGTAGATACTATTTTGCATTTCCTTTTAAAATTCTGCTTTAATTTTTCCTTTAAAACAGCAGGGAATATTTTTTCTTACTGCGCATGTCAGGCGCATTAATTTCGGTACTTCCGTAAGTCGCTGTCAATTAAACGACGAATTGAAGTCACATCGCTCGAGCTATAAGTCGGTGAGAAAAGCTCTTCCTAGTTCCAACGCAGTTCCAGTCCAGGTATTCCCATACAGTGTTTACTTTGATGGCGCAGATACAAAGTGAATGGGTTAAAATGGCTATAATTATTGCTATATTATTAGGTAAAGTACTTTTTAAAATTTTGGATTAAATATTTTCTTCTTTACAAAACTTTATAACGTTTGTAATGTTTTTTATGTAATAACAAATTTTGATTTTAAAAATGATTTTGGTTGTACCCTTTGAATATTTTAATATTAAACATATTTTATAAAATATTTCTAGAATTTCTTTGTCAAGGCAATGTTTGATTAATGTATTTCTCATATTTTTGCTTTGCCTTCTGTATTATTTATTTATTTGTTCTATTCAAGATTTTACAAATTATTTTATGATTTTCTTTATTCTTTCTAAAAAAGTTGTTTCATGTACTACTTCTTACTTCTATTCCTGTATAAATTAAGTCTTCCTTCAGGCAACTTCCTTTTTACATTTGGTACTTGTTTCCAATTTTCTGTAGTACATTTTTTCGTTAGTACAGCATCTTATTGTTAAATTTTGCAATGTTTGTATCTGAGCCAGCATTTTTGAGAAATTATTTAAAAAAAGTAAAAAATTGTTGCTTTGGGAGTTGGTGTATCTAGAGCAATTTTGTTTCACTCTATTGGATTTCAAATCCAAGAGTATATGTCGTGCTCTACTTTGAATTCTGAAACCAGTTCCGAATTCGGGTGTGGTATTTTGACAGCTGTAGTATACATATCCTGGTGTCTTCTATAGTGTATTATTTTTTTTATCCACCGCACTTCTTAAAGAACTGTAATGGCTACTTTGTATTTCGTTAGATCTTCACAAAGTATCCTTAACTTAATTTTTCACTTTGATGTAATCTTCGTACATTCCAGATGAATATTTTTCCAGGTAATTTTCAACCTGTGAGGTCAGAGACTTTTTTCTCCGGGATGGTATTAGATAATTTCAGTTGGTGTAAGCATTTGTATTCCCTTGGCTGTTTTGCACTTTGCTTTTCAAATTATGCTCTAATTTTTCCCTTTTAAGAAAGCAGGGAATATTTTTTCGTATTGCGCATCTCAGACGTATTAATTTCGGCTTCCTGAAGCCTTTGCCACATTGCTCGAAGCAATAGTCAGGGAGAAGCTCTTCCTAGGTGCAACGCAGTTCCAGGTGTTCTCATAGAGTAATTAATTTGGTGGCTCAGATATAAAGTGACCCGGGTTAAAATGGCTATAACTTTTATTCTACTAGGTAAGGTACTTTATTTAAATTTTGGATTAAATATTTTCTTCTTTACTAAACTTATAACATTTATGATTCATGAATGATTTATCATATGTTGCTTTGTCTTTTATATTATTTATCTTTTGTTTTATTTAAGATTTTACAACGAATTTTATGATTTTTTTTTATTCTTTTTAAGAAACCTGTTTCTTGTGCTATTTTTCTTGTAATCAATTGAGTCCTTACCCTTTTTCCATTTTGTAGATACCTTTTTTTCCAATTTTCTATTGTACATTTCTCACAGTAAATTTTGCAGCGTCTGTTACTAGGCCAGAATTTTTAAGAAATTATTTTAAAAAAGTAAAAAATTGTTGGTTCGGGAGTTGGTGTATCTGCAATTTTGTTTCACTCTATTGAAATGTATCTACGATTATTTGGTTAAGACTATTAATGTCTGAAGTTGGTAAGATGTCTTATGTTCCACTTTATTTTTGATACAATGTTCGAATTCTTTGATTTTTAAATTCATTGTCCAACTTTTCAGGTTTTTATTTTTCGCTATTTGCAGCATTTTTTTTACTGAAATATTTTTAACTTTACTCTAATAAATCTGTTGTCACTGTTGGTGGTGTTTAAATGTCCTTTTGGAAAATTTATTTCATTTCTTGTTCCTCTAAAAAAGCTGAAATTTCATATGGATCTTCTTCCATTACTAGTGTAGCCTTAGATTTTTCACATTTTATCAAGAAATGGTCAAAACTTTTTTGTATCATAGAAGCATTTCATGTATTGGTCATAAAATTCAAATTATTAAACTAGCAATTGTTGTTAGTGTATATTTCGTTTAATACTCTGGGAAATAAATGATCTCAGTCATCAAGCAATATGGATACTTTACATGCATGTCATTTTTATCTGTACTAAGCTCATCCCAAGTTTTAAACTTTCTTTTCTTAAGATCTTCGCTATTTCAGACTTTGTCTGTTCACTATTTCCTACTAACACTATAAGTAGCATACATCAATCATCAATTACTAAACGCAGCTTTCCTGTTATCTGACCCAACACTATAGAGAAAAGTATCTACTATAAAAGTATCTACATACCAAAAAAATGCGCTCAAATGAACAGTATTTCTCCCTTTTTCTATAAAAGTTCCTGATTTTATTTTTTTTAATTGTTATATATTTTCCTTCACAGTACTTCTTGTCTTCAGCGCTGGAGTGCTAAACAAGCCAAACGAAAAGAGGTGTACTCCAAAATATTTATTCGGTAAGTCATTAATACATATATTTAGTTAATTTTATTAATATTTTACTATTTTGAATATTATACGTATTATACAAGTTTTTAAATGAAACTTCTTTTACTATATATTATAATCATTGTCATGAACTGCATCCAATACACTAAAATTATAACATAAACCTGAGAACGAAGACATTGGAGTTCTTCGATTTTCTTTGTTACTCCCATAATTTTCTGTTTTTTCACACCATCATTCTGGTCCACAATTGCTTGGTTCTGTAAGGGGCATTGCCTCTACTCCATATACGGGAGTTGAGAATACATAACAGTTAATTACTCGAACTCTAACTATTCTACGACCCAGATAGCAAAGAACAACTTTCATTTAATGACAATTCTGGCTTTCTCAGTTCTAACAGGAATTTCTCAAATTAAATCCAAGTCCTCATCTAAGGGTTTATACAGTGTTCTATTCATTATTGTCGAGTTCCTTTTTTCTTTCCAATTCAGAATTGTCACCTCAGTTAATTATAAAAGTATCTTTATCTCTTTTAAAACCACTGACGCTATCCAAAGACATTATTTAATATGGTCCTTTTGACGAGCTTTTCACGAACCGATATGGCTTCAAATAAACCCTGAAAAAGTCCTAACTCTGTACAACCTTAGTTGCATACCTACGCTTCTTCTTCTTCATGTGCCTTGTCCGTTCCGAACGTTGGCAATCAACATGGCTATTCTGACTTTGTTTACGGCAGATCTGAATAGTTCAGCAGATGACAATCCGAACCATTGCCGCAAGTTTTGGAGCCACGAGTGTCTTCTCCTCCCTGGACCCCTTCTTTTCCAGCTTTCCAATTCCAACTTTCTTTTCTTTATACTTATTCCTACCTCTCTCTCTTTACCTATCCGGCGTAGTACCTCTTCGTTGGTCAAGTGCTCAGTCCAGGATATACGTAATATACGTCGGTAAGCCCACATTTCGAAGGCCTCTACTTTTTTCATCAATGTTGCGGTCATTGTCCACGCCTCCATTCCATATAACAAAACCGAAAATACATAACATTTCAGAAGTCGAATTTTGAGAGGTAGGGTGAGGCTTTTAGAGGTGAAAATTTGCTTCATGCTAGTGAACGATGCTCTTGCCTTTTCTACTCTTATACGTATTTCCTTCGCTTGATCCCAATTTGAGTTAACTGTTGTTCCCAAGTAGATGTACGAATCCACGTGTTCAATTCTTTCATTGTCTAATATCAGTTGCTGTGGTGGTTGTTGGGTTTTGCTCACTAACATCCATTTGGTTTTTGTGATATTTAGTCTGAGTCCGTATTGTGCACTTGTTTTTTGTATCTTACTCATTAGGCAACTCAGTTCCTCCATGCTACTTGCTAGAATCACAGTGTCAACAGCATACCTTATGTTATTAATTATTTCTCCATTTATCTTTATGCCTTCTGTGCTTTCCTCCAGCGCTGTCTTAAATACTTCTTCTGAGTATATATTAAAGAGAATAGGAGACAAGATACAGCCCTGTCGTACCCCTTTCTTGATCTCAATTTTATTGGTCAATGTAGATCCTACTTTCACTTTAGCTGTTTGACCCCAATAGAGACTCGCTATTGTTCGAATGTCTCTGTAGTCGACTCCGATCTTGTGGAGAACTTCAATTATCTTTTCGTGCTTTACGTTATCGAATGCTTTTGCGTAGTCTATAAAGCATATGTACACGTCTTTGTTCATATCTCTGCAGCGCTGGATGATTACCTGTAGACTAAAAAGTGCTTCTCTTGTTCCAAGAGAATTCCGAAACCCAAACTGCGAATCTCCAATGTTATCCTCGTATTTTTTGCTTATTCTGTTGTAAATAACCTTGGTGTATGCCTTCGAAATGTGGTTAATTAGACTTATCGCTGTATACCTTATATAGTTACCTTGTTTGGAAAAGCGCATGTAATAGCTGCCACCCGTAACAACGGACAGATTGGAAATTTAAACCATCGTGTATAACTGATGAACCCATACTGGAAAATGAAACCGGTGATCCCATTCATGAACAAAAAACTCCTCCACAAAAAGTAACTTCTTTGCTTGCAAGTAATTTACGGGAATGGGAAGAAAATGGAGGAACTTCATTTAAATCCGGAAGTTGTTCCTTCAAACTATAAAGTTGGTATTGCAAGCTCTGAGTTGGTAAATTTGCTTTTTGAGTGGTGTTTTATAAATTGAACAGGTTTTATGGGAACCATTTTACACATTCTTGGGATCTTTCTTTGATCCCTTGTGGTTCTTGCAAGTTTCATTACTATTCGGTCCTTTGCTGGTGGCCTTTGTTCTAGTTTTACTTTTAGACGCAGAACTTCACATATTTTTTGTGGTAACAATCTTACCTGACCAGTATAACAGAAATATTTTGTACAAAACCAATAGTTGTTAGCAAATAAACAACGAAGAAATTCCCTGATGAACCAGAAGTTGTGCTCAGGGATTTATATAAATATTAAAAAAACATTTTTTCTCAATTTAAATCGAGAATGTAAAATCCCATCTTCTTGTGACTAAATGTTGCTTCGATTCCTTTATAGGTGGCTTCTGACTATAAATCCAGGTTTTCTTAAATCATCTGTAGCTAGATTTGGTTTTGAACACAAGTAATCTTTTATTATGTTCAATATTTGCTCACACTTGTCAGATCAAATTGAATCCATTTCCCTAGCAAAATATGTAAAGGTTCAAGTTTAGCAGTGTTATTTTCGATATACTTTAAATAAAAAACTATTAAGCCTCCTATGCTACGAACACCAGACTTATACCACTAGGCCTTTGAAGACTCCTTGTTGAAATTAAATTGTCCTGAGCTGGTGAAACTTTATTATATGAAATAAATAAAATATCATCAATGTAGTTTCTACAAAATTCATCTAAATTATTTCGACGAATTATATCAGTCAATACTCTTTGAAATATTGCTGGTGCATTCTTTAAGTCAAACGGAAGGACTTTAAACATACATTTTCCATATTTTCTGGACTAAAGGATGTTTCAACAATCTTTACATCTATTATTGTGTCTATGAAGGGTTCTACTTCAAAAAACTTTATTGCATGATCACAACATATCTGTTGAAATTCTCTAATTTTTAAGTATGTATTTTATGTGCCTTATATCTTTTAAGATATCCATATTAACTCAATTCGACGTGAGTTTGGACGATAAGGGGGAAATCGCAAGGCCACATTGTGCTAAAATTTCATCTATTTCAAAGATTTTAAATGTTGGCTTATTGAGTTTAACAATATTATATAAATCAAATCAATCTATTCAATAAATAAGTTCATTATATTCCAAATTTTAATACTTTCTCGACTAATTATTTTACCCACTTTCACAAATTTGTTCTTCTTCATTCTATGTGTGTTTATATATTTTTCCGATTGTCTGTGCATAGTTTGAACTGTATTCTTTATGTATCTATTACTTTTCCCTGTTTTGGTTACATATTTGAATTAACTACAGTATTGTTTCCAACAGAACTGGATACGCTGACTGATTCATCCATATCTGACTGCAATAAGAAAATAGATATGCTCACGTATGTTCCAGAATCTATCGAAGGTAAGCATATTTTATTTTTTATTCTTATTAGTTTTTAATTTGTACCTATACTCCAGTCACTCGGGCGATTCACCTCCCAATTTTATCGGACTGAACCGATGTACTTAAAATTTGGTGAGTTGATGGAAAAGTGCTCAAATAACAAAAGTTAGATAACGCCGATATGTGCTTCCGCCCCAGGGGTGGTTGACACCACCCTCACCAACTCAGTTAAATATTAACTGAGTTATTGAAGGAAACCAATGAAATTTTTGGGCAATAACAAAAAATATCGAGTGCTTTGTACTGTTATCAGCATAGGGGGTAGCTTCTAAGAGTTAAAAAGTTTCAACCAAATAAATAATGTTTCATAAGCGAGGAACAAATTTTTATTGATTTAAATACATAAGTTTAGAATTTTATTGTGTACAAAACTATTTTTAACGGTGTAGTCATCTTTGGGGGTAATTTTTAAGGGTTGAAGAGTTTCATAAACGAGGAATAAATTTTTAGTTATCTAAATGGAAAATTTTAAACTATAAATAAGCTTTTTAAGTATATTTTCCATCAAGGGATGCTTTCTAAGGGATTGAAAACTTGAATCAAATGAAACATCATTTCATAAGCGACAATTCATAATAAATTGTTATTAATTTTAATCCATAAAGGTTTTCCTATTTATTTGTAATCTTTTTTTCGACACAGAAATATTATACAGCCTATTATTTTGGTTCCGGGAAAGTAAAAAGTGAATGTGACTATTTTCGATGCTCCAATTTCAAAAATGTGTTTTTACCAGCACCAACATTTTTTTTCAATTTATTGAACTGTGTTTTGTTTGTCAGAGTATCAACTGTACGTAATAGATCGTCCAGTACTAAATCCTGTTTGTCCTTTCGGTTAAAAAATAGCTTTTCAGTAATACATTATCAATTCCAAATACTTCGATAGCCAATTACACGATAATAGTTCAGTCAATACTAATATCTAAACGATGGACAATCTCCGTAACAGATCTTAGATCTTCTAGAGGCGCAAATTGCGATTCGGATCATTTCTTGGTCATATCGAAGATAAAACCAAGAGTAGCAATGGAAAGAAAAGAGGTGCCAAACAACGAACAGGTGTTTTAAACTATTAGTTTGAAAATATCGTCTATTTTGTCGACGTTTTCGGTGCTTCTGTGATAGTTCTTTACTTTCGTTGTTCCAAACATATGAGCCGTTGAAAACCAGAGTGGTCTAAGTCAGAAATGTTGAAATTCAAGAAACAACGACTTAAAGTTAACATGTTGGCGTTAAATGGGAACATAAAAACTGACTTTGATCAGAATGATTTTCAATAAAAAAAGCTTAAACTTAAGTAATTCCAGCGGAACAATCAGCCAGCAGTCGAAATTTTTATATTTTTTGTTAATATTTTGACTTAGACCACTCTGGCTTTCAATAGGTTCATTATTTTGGAGTAAAGCAAAAAAGTTAGACTTACAAACGATCGTGTATTTTTGTGTATTATATTATTACAAATTAAATTTTTATTCATAAAAAACATCGTCGTCTCCATTCGCCACCAAAATATCTTCCAGTGGACCTACTTCTGCAGTGTTGTTTCCATTTACGGATAAATTTTTGAAAAAGTCGTGATGAATGGGCAGTATAAACGCCAAAAGATCTTCCATATCCTTTTTTTTCTTAATCGTAACTGGTATTGGAGCTTCATACAGTTTTGAAAATTCAATATTTTGAAAATTGGCGATACGTCCTTTTCGTACAGGTTGCAAGTTTATAACATCAAAAGGAAACTCCTCATCTAATGTTTCTTTATAAAATATTTTATAGGGATCACTCTTTCTAAATTGTAGCCATCGAATTTTAAGCCACGATACTGGCGCGTTATCTTCATTTTTCTTTCTTCTGGTAACAGCTGCTTCCAGGTTTTGTGACGATACAAAATTATTTCCGTTCATCTTGCAAACACGATACGGTTTCTTTGTGCGGCACTTCTCAAACACACTGTACCAGTCGTCCGGCACATACTTCACTCTATTCTTTGCGTATTGTTCGATTACACCAAAATCACGATCATTCGGGAGAAAGGAATGTCCGGATACCATAAAATTATGGTCTACCATTTCCAAATTATCGGAATCTGCAATGAGTTTCAACCAAAACAAACACTGTTTAAAGTTCCTATTCTGCCCCCCACAGGCATCACTAAATGCAATGATGTGTCTTGCGTCCTTTGCATTTTCTAGAACATGCTTTCGAATACAAGATCCTATTTCTTGTGCTCCTCGAGAGGCTATAGTTTCATCCCAGGCATACAGGAACACCTTGTCTTCGTCGCTAAACTCGTGAATACCCAAATTGTACACATACATGTTTCTTTTATAGTAGGCTACAGAGCAAGTCAAAGTTGGAAACGGTAAGGCCTTTTCTAAATCAAACGTGAATGCACACACTCTCCCTTTTTCACGTATGCTTGTAATTTTAGCGTCTTTCAAAGCAGCTCTGGCCTTTTCACTGCGCCGTAAATGCAGCTCGTGTTGTGATTGAAGCACTTTCTTCGTATTCTCGTCCTTTTCCTGGGTCACCTGATTTGTGTATTTGTCACACTTAACACATGTATCTTTTAATGGTACGTGAAAGTGAAGATTGAAATCGCGATGGAAAATTTGTCTGTATAAACTTTCTGACACAGGATCTTCTACACATTTCTCTTTGTACAGGGTATACATTGTACGTACATTGAGCTCTGGATCTAAAAACTTTCTATTAGGATTATGAGCTCGTGTATAATGAGATTCATAAGAAGGAAAGCTGTTTATGTGATCGCGTACTAACTGTATATTTCCTTCAGGAGTTTTATTGCTAGGTGCGTGTTTGCCCCGTAAATCTTCACCAGGAAATGATATCTCCCCCTTTTTTAATGCACGCATTAACCTACCATTACTTATTGCAAAGGTTTCCAAAAAGTACATTTTGCACACTTTATGAGACTCTTTCGGGGTATTTAGGACATAAGTGTAGGATACTGCTTTTTTCTGCCTTGTACCATTTCTTGGACGGTGAGTGGCTGGTTTAGACAATTTTACAATACCAACTAGAAAAGCATTTTGTGCTGAAAAATTAGCTATGTTCCAGAAATTTGTAAAGATAGCTTTCCTTTCTTCCTGAGAAATTTTTTGAATGCATTTGCCCTTGCACGTACACTCCCTGTTATGAAACTCTTTCGCTTTTACCACCTTATTAGATGTAGACACATATTGTTCCCCACAGTTTCTTTTTTCTTTTCGAACATTCTTGATGTGTTTACTTGGCTCTCTATTTCGTTTTCTGCCGACGTGCTTGGTAGTTGATCCCAATTTTAACTTCGAACTTTCGTCAACTGAAACAAACGTGCAAATAAAATACTGCTATTCACACATTTGAGGTTATGAAAGGAAATAACAAAATAAACTTACCTCTATCAGAATCAGATTCTGTTGAATCGTCATTGTTTTCTGGCTTGTACTCGCCCAATTTTAACTTCGAACGTTTGTCAGCTGAAACAAACGTGCAAATAAAATACTGCTATTCACACATTTGAGGTTATAAAAGGAAATAAAAAAAATAAACTTACCGCTATCAGAATCAGATTCTGTTGAATCGTCATTGTTTTCTGGCTCGTACTCGCTATCACTAGCACTAAACGGTTCATTTACAGATTCACTAGAACTCATTTTACTACAAGCAAACGTGACACTTATAAAAAATTCGTGACAGAATTTCTGGCAGAATGGTCCAAGTCAGACTTAGACCATTTTGCCTTAAAACGGCAACCTTCATAGCATTTGACATATATTACAGTAGTGTCATCTGTGAGTGAACGGATGCACTAATATTTTTCAAATTTTGTAGCAAAATAGAACACTGTTAAACAGAATTATATACCGAGAAAACGCGAAACATGAAATTCTTGACTTAGACCACTCTGGTTTTCAACGGCTCATATATAAAAACTTGTTTATCCAAAAATAGTTGTTGAGGATTGATTCTATATCTATGTTTTGTTTCAGTATACATTTTTTTTCTTCCATATTCTTCTCATATCATATTTGCATGTGCGAATCATTTTGAAAACGCTTTCTGGCTCCAAAAGAATTTAAGTTGATATCAAAATATCGTTTTAGATAAATACGAGTTGAATGATAACGCTAACGCATTGCGTTTCACAGAAGTTGGTATGCAGACTGATGTAGAAAAGTATATGGAATCCATTAAACCTATGATAGATCAACAAGCTCACGAAAACACTGCAGATGGCTTCAACGCTGCAGTAATAACCAGAACAATATACGACCCATTCGATGAAGAAGGTAAACGCTTTTTTATTTTTACATTGTATTATAATAGTATTTTAGTAAGTTATAAATTTTTGAATATTATGTATATACACACATGCGCGTTATAGGGCCGCCTCTTGCTTTTCTTAATGCTGTTAGTTTGTTTGGAAATGTCATTATTAAATTATCGTTGAGGTATTTGTTTCAAAAAATTTTTGCAATCCATTAGCTAACTGTTGTAAAGTTTAAGATGGCTATAGAAGTCGGTTTAAACATCTGGGCATTTCAGAAAACGTCTTCGATACATCGATCCACTCCATTCTTATAATTCCATGATAAATCAGTGAGTCCATTATAACATATGTCCCCAGATACAAATTAATCCGCCTTCAAGAAGAGTTTGAACCTATTAATTGTTCATTATATCGTTGTCCTCTTTTTCTCCAGACCAATATCCCACTGTCAGACGTATATAAGATCTCCAGTCAAATGTCTCCAGTTTTGGAAGCCCTATTGTGTTCCATCGCACAATAATATCTGCGTACACGTTATTCCACTGTCAATTGTGGGTATATATCACGTCTACTTGGTCTCGAATGACATGCATCTAACAATTTTCTGATAGTTTGACTAGAAATCAACCTTTCAGTAACTTCACTGAAGAAGCTATTTATCCTTGAAGCGGTGTAGGGTGTAAGAACCGTACAATTTGTTGGAGTTGGAGCAGAATCTGTTACTTCAACTGCAAAAATGGTCGAGTTCTGACAACCGTGCCATAACCAAATGTGTTTTTATGTTTTTTCCAATTAAATATTTTAATATATAGAAATAGCTTAAAGAAAAATTGTGGATTTTTATTTGTTCTAACTTTACCTATATCAAATTTATCTTTTGCAAATATGTGCTTATATGATTCGATCAATATGGAAACGGTTTCTTTTTCACCATTATTTTCAATTTGACTTAAATCTACGGAAAGTCGTCTTATTTGTCGTCTGATCATAAACCCATCGCTCTTCCTGTAAATCTATTATTTTATAAATATAAGCCAATATTTATAAGCGAATCTTCTTTAGTTTAATCTGTTTTAAGTTCCATCTCCGCGGCGGAGGTCGGCAATCATCATAGCTATTCGGACTTTTGAGACGGCTGCTCTGAAAAGTTGATTTGATGTACCACTCTCTCAGGTTGCGCAGACATGACATTCTACGCCTCCTTATTCTTCTTTTTCCTTGGATCTTTCCCTGCATAATCAGTTGGAGCAAGGTGTATTTCTCTCCACGTGTAATATGACCGAGATATTCCAATTTTCTTGTTATAATTATATTTAAAACCTATTTTTTTATTCATCCTTCTCAGGACCTCTTTGTTTGTAACGTGTTCTGTCCACGATATTTTCAGAATTTTTCTATACACCCACATCTCGAATGATTCCAGTTTTTTCATTGATGTCGCATTCAAGGTCCAAGATTTCATTCCATAAAACAAAGTCGAATAAATATAGCACCTCGCCAACCTAACTCTTAGTTCCAATTTTAAATCCCTTGTACATAGATAGCACTCTTCTCATTTTGTTGAAATTTGCTCTAGCCTTTTCTATTCTGATTTTGATTTCCTGAATTTAATCATTTGTGGAGGTAATCACTGTTCCCAGATATGTTTATTAGAATTCTCGTTATTTCTTTGAGTTTTCGAAATTCTCATAAATTTCGTCTTCTTGACATTCATTGTTAGACCGTACTCTTTTTCATACTCCGCTATTCTGCTCGCCAGTCTCTGAAGATGTTCAATATTTTCGGCTAAGATCACAGTGTCGTCCGCATATCTAATGTAGTTAATGGGAACTCCATTTACCTTTATTTAAGCTGTTTCAAGCATTAAAAAGAATTGGCGACAATACGCATCCCTGTCTCACTCCACGTCTAATGTCAATTTCTTCTGACAGCTGTTCGTTAACACGTACTTTTGCTCGCTGTTTATAGTATAAATTTTATATGATCCTGAGGTCGTTGTAGTCAATCTTCTTTGATTTCAGGACATTCATTAATTGTTTAGGTCGTACTTTATCGAATGCTTTATTAAAGATGTATATATATTGATTGACGTTTATTAGTTTGATCCAAATCAATATCTAATATTTTAAGATCAGTGTGATCATCAGAGTGCTCAGTCAAATCAATTTTTAATTTATTAGATGACATTTCTTTATTTCTGCAGTTGACAGATAAATGGAACTTCTTTTAAAAACATAAAATAACACATAATATAAAGTTAATATGAAGGACATTCTGGGAAGTCATGACATTAACTTAAACCTGAAAATGAGATTCTTTAGATGCTACATCTTCTCGATACTGCTGTACGGAGTAGAGACTTGGACTTTAAACAAAAGCAATACCGATAAAACTACAGGGGAATCTCACTAATCGGTACTACATATAAGATATTAGCTTCAGTTGTACTAAAACGATTACTGTCATATACACAGGAAATTATTGGCGATTACCAATGCGGCTTTAGGCCTGGAAGATCAACAATCGACCAAATATTTACTATCAGACAAATGCTAGAAAAGTATTGGGAATATAATAAAGAAGTACACCAGATCTTCATAGATTTCAAACAAGCATATGATTCCATAGATCGCTTAAAACTGTGGAGTGCAATGATGGAGTTAGGCGTACCAAAGAAGCTGACCATGATTGCGCGAATGTGTGTCAACTATTCCTTTGCACAAATTAGAATAGGAGGCAAAACTTCAAAGGCTTTAGGCATAAGCACCGGACTCAGACAGGGAGACCCGCTGTCCCCATTACTATTTAACCTAGCATTGGAATATGCAATGCGAAAAATCTATACCAGAGTCAAACCAGACATAACTGCCAGAGGAGCAAAGATTATTCTCGCATTTGCAGATGATGTAGATGCAGTAGCACAGACAACACTGGAAGTTAAGGATATAGTATCGAACTTTGAAGAAGAAACACTAAGCGTAGGCCTGAAAATAAACGAAGAAAAAACTAAATACATGGTCGTATCAAAAAAGGAACGACAGCGAATAAGACAAAACATTACCATAAACGATCATAATTTTGAGGTGGTCAAAGAATTCAAATACCTAGGAGCAACAATTACCAGTGAAAACACAGAAGAACGGGAGGTTGAAATACGAATACTGGCGGGGAATAAATCATTCTTTGCCATTCAACATCTAATGAGGTCAAAGCTTCTCTCAAGGCGTGCCAAAATCCAAATGTACAAAACCATAATACGACCAGCAGTGACATATGGAAGTGAAACATGGACAATGAGAAAGAAAGAAATCAATAAGCTATTAGTATGGGAACGCAAAATCCTGCGAATTATATATGGTCCTTGCAGGGACAGCGTGACAAATGAATGGAGGAGCAGATACAACAATGAAATAGAGACTCTCTTCGGGAAAGGAAACATCGTAAGATACATAAAAGCCAATAGATTAAGATGGGCAGGCCACGTGGTACGGAGTGATGACGACAGACTGATTAGCAATGTGTTTTGGGAAAGACCAGATGGTAGAAGATCGACAGGAAGGCCTAGAAAAAGGTGGAAAGACGCAGTCAGGGAAGACCTGGAGAAGATGGAAGTAAGGCCATGGGAAATAATAGCACAGGATCGGAATCAATGGAAGGCAATAGTAAACCCGGCAAAAACTCACGAAGAGTTGTAAAAGCCAATGATGATGATGAATACCGATAAACTAGAGGCCTTCGAAATGTGGATATACAGAAGAATTTTGAAAATACCTTGGACAGACAAAATAACAAATAGTGTAGTTCTTCGAAGAATGAACAAAGAACGGGAGCTGGTGATCACCATCAAGAGAAGAAAGTTGGAATATCTTGGTCATGTGATGAGAGGGAAAAAGTACCGATTGCTCCAGTTAATTATCCAAGGAAAGATTCAGGGCAAACGAAGCGTGGGTGACGACGTATATCTTGGCTGCGCAATTTAAGAGACTGGTTCCAGTGCACATCTAACCAATTATTTAGAGCAACAGCTTCAAAGATACGAATAGCAATGATGATTGCCAAACTCCGTAGCGGAGAGGGCACTTGAAGAAGAAGAAAATAACACAAATATGACATGGTTTTCAATAAGTTTCGTTGTTAATTTGAGTTTCCTATTTTTGTTAGGTTAGGTAGATATAAATTGTTTATGACACTTTGAATTATTTGAACCTAATTGTTTTTTTATTATAAAATGAATCTTTCAATTTCTTAAGATTGCATGAAGTTTTTTTCTTTTTTATGCAACACAGTAGATCATTAACATTCAAAAATCGTATTTTAAAGTTATAAAAGTTTATTCAGATAGTTATTTGAAATTTGGTTTCGTTTAAATATTTTACTTTTACTGATAGACAAAGGTATTAAGGCACCCGTAAAAGGGTGCATGAAACTGTTAACAATTTCAAATATCCATCGAACTTATCACAGAAAACATAAAGTTATTGAAGTCTATAAAAGTTAAAAAACTAGTCAGATATAATTCCCTGTTCAAACTTCATATCTTTCATTTTTTATGAAATGTTTATTTATCTTTTTCTTGTATAATAATTATCCAATATATTTTTGCTCACTTGATAAAACTCTGATTCACCGATCGTTAACACATATCTGCACCATAAACACTAATTTATCAACATAAACATAAACAAAAATATAAACACAGTAATTAATAACTCTTATCAGGTGAATTATTGCAAATTATGTCCTTATCCACATGTCTTTGTGTTAGATTTTTAATGTTATTACTACCAAGAACTCAAAACCAAGTAAGATAAAATATATTTAACAAATATTTTATCGCAATATGTCATAATAATTTAAATAGTTCATTTTGAGGAGCCTAGAAGCCAAGGTTATACAAGGACTAAATATTAGTAATGAGAAAAAGAAGGTTTAAGTTTAACTCTCTTTTAATATAATTATAAGTAGTTGTTTTATACACATGAAACACTTTTTAAAATAATTTAGGAGTGTTACATAAGCTGTAGAATAAGTTTTAGATCTTGTCTTTTTGCCCTTATTTTACAATCCTTGATAAGGTGATAAGAGTGATCACTTGTACCCCTTGGCTTCCAAAAAAGAACCAGATATTGACTGAACCCTTTGGGTTTGTTTTGTATATGAAAATTTAGATTGAGTAAAAAATACAACTGTGGTGAAAATAATTTAATTTAACAAAGTTACAAAATTGTTTAAATCAGTTTAATACTACCATTCCTGAAGTATAACTAATCAGTTTATGTGTATGGGTGTAATAATTCATTGGATCGAGGTGGATTAATTCATGTAAGAACGATTCGTTTTTGTTATTTTTTTTTATTGGCTTTCTCCGGTTTTTGTTAGTCTTTTTTGCTTGTTTTGTTGACCGAAGCCGTTTTTTTATGTTTCTTGTAATTTTTTAAGGATGTCTGATCTTTATTAATGAGCCTACACATTGATTGTGGGTATTTACGTTGACAGAGCTACGAACTATCCTCTGATTTTACATATTTGCGTTTATGCCAGTATCCACTGTTTGGGATGTTTGTGTTTCCATCTATGGAACGCATCGTACCTCATTATTTCTCGCAATATCTGACTTGGATGGTTTTCCAGTTCTGCGAATTTTGTCCTGGCTTTTTCCACCATCATATCAGTCACTTTGGCTTGTTGGAGTTCTCTGAAGAGAAAACGTCCAACGACGTATCTGGGTACTTTGACTGCTGTTATGGGCTGCTGTTATATCATCTTCTTATTTGTTTTGCAGATGTGTCCCCATGCGAGAGGTGCGTATGTTAATATAGGCGTTATGATGCTATTTATCAGTCTTATTTTAGTTTTTATTCTTAATTGCGAGTCCTCTTATTGACGCATTTTGTCATATTTGCTTTTTTAGTGTGGCGTCTGCATGTTTTTTGAACATTAATCCTGGATCCATTATGATTCCTAGGCATTTAGCATGACTTTTCCATTCGATAGGATTATTTGGCACCGTCAGTTGTTCCTCTGGGTATTGCTGTCTCTTTTAAAAGAGCACCACTTGGGTTTTCTTGGAGTTTATGGCGGTTTTCCATTGTATGCTCCATTCTTCAATTACTGCTATGTCTACATGTCTGTGCTTGGTCGATATCGCTGTTTCGTCGGCATATAGTATTTAGACAACCTTGAGATTGCGTTTTATATGAGCATTGACTACTATCTCTTTCTCAATCTGGTCGTGAGATCTCGGGAACTGCTTTATGTTCAGCGATAGAAAAAAGCAGTTTTTTTAATTTTCCTCTTGGTTTATGAAAAGATTTTAAGCATTACGCTTCCATTATCCATATTTCTTTAAAGTGTTTCTTACAATTTCGTTAGTCTATTAAATGTACTAAAGATATTTTCTCTACTTTAGAAGGTTTAAGAACTTCTTCTTTAAGAAGGTTTTAAGAAAAAACTCTGTATTTCTGCTTCTAAATTATCGAAAGATATTTTTGGTATTGAGCTTCAAACTCCAAGGATTAATAAGAGACAGACTTGTAGAGATAATCATCCAACAACTTCAGTTAAAAAATATTTTAGAGCACCATTCATTCCATGTTTATACAATCTAATTTCTAGTTTAAAAGAAAGTTTGATTAACAATCAAGGTATTTTGGTGGTATTTCAAATACTTATTACTGGTTTTGCATCTCCTGATAAAGCTAATCAGTAAACAAAGCGATCTCCATATTTTGAAGATAAATCTTCTCTGGCAGACCTGACAGGAGAGTATTTAATATGGTGTAAAAGAATAAGAACTTTGAAGACCGATACAGAAAATTTGAAGAGTTTTGTTACATTATATTAAATTACATTTTTTATTACATTAGTTATTACATTATATTAAATTATATAAAGATGTATCTTTAAGAGAGCTAATTAAGTTTTTGGTAGATAAATGTTCACCTAATACTGTTTTTAAATCACTGGAAAAATTGTTATTTTGTCTGTTTACTGCATATTTTCCACATTCTGTTGACGTAATAATATTCATACACTGGAATGTCTTCCTTAGTCATTGGATACTTATGCGTAATATTAGTATGACCTAATCGAAGTAGAGAAATATTTACTTGGTGAGTTTTTAGGTTTACTAGGCGCCATGGTTTCACTGTCGATTTAATTTATTTTCATTTAAATACACTTTTTTAGTTTACTCTACAAGTTTAGCACTCTTAACAAACCATCCTTGAAAACCCAACGTTTAAGTAGGATTTATTCCGCTCAGAACTTTCGTAAATTCCAAAATTTGTGCTTGACTTCTGGGTGGCACTTTCCCTTTGTGGACGTTGACTATAATTTCGGTAATTTTTTAGATAGGCTTGTTTTTATTTTCAATAAGGCATTTCCTTTAATTACAATTAAATAAACACACCACGAACCCTGAATTACCAAAGGTATCTGAATATCAGCCAAAAATATGCGTTCACTACCGTACATCAAGATATTTACTACCAACGTCTTTGTCACCGAATATATCTCCAAGTATAGAGGAACCTATCTAAAACTTAT
Source organism: Diabrotica undecimpunctata (assembly GCF_040954645.1). Taxonomy (NCBI): domain Eukaryota; kingdom Metazoa; phylum Arthropoda; class Insecta; order Coleoptera; family Chrysomelidae; genus Diabrotica; species Diabrotica undecimpunctata. The sequence goes on from NC_092812.1 coordinate 35,168,353, forward strand.
CAAAACAATTAAAAAAATGAACTATTAAAGTCGTCTGGGAAGCTCTAAAAATGTTGCAAAAGAAACTGGGTCCATAATAAACGATCTTCGAAATAAAAATAACACAGCTCAAACATTTTCTCTTCCAAACCCTGCAAGTCTAAATGAATACTTCTTTAATGTGAGTCAAAATATAACAACAACTATTTTACCACAACAAGATCCTATTTCCTATCTCCCCAATTCAAAAAAGGTCTCCAATTCATTCTTTGATGACCAGTTGATAAATCTGAACTGATTCAAATAAGCAGTAATATCAAAAGCAAATCTTCCTGTAGTACTGATGGACTATTCATAAAAAATGTCTTAAATCTCCCAAAAAATGTGTTGGAAGTCCTGGTCTCACTAATTAATACTTCCTTTGAAAAAGGTATATTTTCAGAGTGCCTAAAGACAGCCATTATTATTCCTCTTCATAATGGTGGTGAAAAATCGAAAGTCTTCAACTATAGACCTATTGCCTTTCTACCGGTCCTATCCAAAATTATTGAGACTTATAAAAGGTATAAAACTTATGTAGGTACCTACTAGTGATTTTTCTTGGTATTTTTATAGACAGCAACCTTAAATGGTCCCTTCATATCGATTTGTTAAGTAAGAAACTAATCTCAGCCTGCTATGCAATAAGATCTGTTTCAAAGTAAATCAATTTAGCATCTTCCAAAATAACATATTTTTCTTTGTTTAAGTCTCATCTTCGATGCGGCATTCCTTTTTGGGGTTCCAGTACAGCTGCTCAATCTGATATTATTTTTAAATTACAAAAAAGAGCAATACAGTATCTTTTTGGCCTCAGTACTTTAAAAATCACGTGATTTTAACTCTTCCCTCTTTATATATTTTAGAAACTGTTTGCTTAATTCTTAAACACCTAGATGTTTTTCCAGCAAGACCTAATCACGACTACTTCACCAGAAATTCAAACTTTGATGTGTATTTACCGATCCCGTCCACTTAGTTAGCAAAGAAATCTATATTATATTCGGCAAAAAAGTTATACAACCATCTCCCTTTGCAACTTAAATCTGTAACTTCTTTCCTTAAGTTCCGTAATTATTATTTAAATGGGAATAAGCCACAATTAAAGGTTAAAGTACGTTTATTGACGTTTCAATTTCCACTTCGGAAATCGTTCTCAAAATACAAACCAGTTATGGGCCCAGCGTTATTCAAAATTTTCGGAGATTGGAAATTCCTTACAAGAAACGGGCAGGTTTGTATTTTGAGAACGATTTCCGAAGTGGAAATTGAAACGTCAATAAACGTACGTTAACCTTTAATTGTGGCTTATTCCCATTTAAATAATAATTACTCTAAAATGCCACAAGAAAATAGCTTCAGAACAATATTAAATTCCGTAAAATGACAAAAGCCTATCTATCTGAAAGACCATATTATTGAGTGAAAGAGTTTCTTAACGAATAACTATTCGTTAATGAATAATTCTATTCTATAATAATAGTTGCAAAATTGAATTGAATGTCTAAATGTTTTTAAGAAAGGGGAGAAGGTGAAAAACCTGGTTACGTCACTGACTGTTAATAAAACTAATGAGTAGAGCCTTTTTGGACTGAGAAGATGGAAAGGTTTTAAACAGATTAGGGAGGGTCTCCCTAGTACTGTTGGATTCAATCCGGAGAGGAACACATGCTAGGACATAGCATCCAAAGTATGGACTATATATGCCGCATGCACACCTAACCAGTTATAAAATTAAATTCCAAAAGGAAAAGTTAATTTCTTGTTGTCGGCTGTATATCATATATCAAAAAAAATTATTAAAAAAATCCTATATAAAAGGTATATTTCTTTAGAAGAACCCTTTCGGGCTAAATCACAGAACGTTTTTGGAGTAAATATTCCATCTTCAGTGCTGCTACCTAAAATAAGTATAACCACCTTAATCAAGAAAAATGCAATAAGTTTTTTCTAAATAAAATGATCATACTTATTCCAGGTAGCAGCACTGATGATGAAATAGTCATTCCGGAAACATTCTTTCTTCAAACGATTTTTTTACTAAAATATTGAATTAATTATGAATGTTTATTCTTGTACTAAAGCAAATTAACCAGTTTACTAAAAATTATTTATTTTTCAGAGTACTTGTTTCAAGATTTTTGTGCTATAATTGGAGCCTTCTTAGCAACTTTCGTCGCTGTTCTGTTGGTATGTTTTTGTATATCGATATGGCACGGTGCGTGTTCAAAGGGGTGTGGCATCTGGTTTTATTTTCGAAAAGTCAGAAGAATCTTACCAGCAGCAGAAGAAGCAAAGTACGAACAAATAATAGAAGTTGAGGACGATTGTGAGACCTATGTATAAATATTCCTTGAGTTTTTTCTTTTGTAGTTTTTTATATTATAACATATTTGTATTATTTTTTATAACTTACGTAACTTAATTGTATCTAATATTTTAGTACTTATTAAGCAGTAGGATTCAACAGAGTTTTAAGGTAAATTTTAAAAAAAAAATTTTTCTCGTTATTAAATAATTGTTTAAGTATTAAAGCGCTTAAAATTTCTCCTTCTTCACTCCATGCGTATAGCACGTCATTACAGACACATCTGTTAGTTATCACAGTTATCTGTATTCCATTATCTTCAACTTCAACACGAGTTCTTTAAACTTTCCTAAGATGTCTTTCATTACTTTGCTAATGTCGGATTTAAAGATTTCTACTTGATCAAGTACTTTCTCTTCCAATTTTTCAACTATTTTTTTTTCAGTCAATCTTTAAGATTTGCAGTATAAGATTTCTTGTCTCGAAAAACGTATTTTTAAAAAAGACATCTTAGAAAGGTTTAAAGAACTCTAATTCTTCACCGTAGAATCAATAGAAATAGATGGTATGGTAGGTTTAATGGAATACAGATACCTCGAACAGCAATATGTTGCTGTAATGATGTGCGTTAAGCACAGAGTGAAAGATGAGACATTGTATGCATTTTAATACCTGAACAATTATTTAATAAAGAGATAAAAAACCTTTTTGCTGATCCTATATTTTTGCACGAAACTGTAAGTATTCATTCAGTTGATAAAGTGATATACTGGTTGCATAAGTAAAAAGGCAACCCTTCAAAAATCAAAAATTTGTGTCGTTGCCAATAGCAACAATCCGAACAATCTATGATAATAAGAATCTAGAAGGATAATTTAAAGGGCAATGAGATGTTTTCTGACAATTACAAAATGAAATTAGTGGATGAAGTAGTCTACGAAGTTTATGGAAAGCTCATCCAACGTAAACATAATGATATTCAACTGAACTATCTTCATGTTTCCGTTGAATGAGCTTTCCATAAACTTCGTAAACATGGAGATAGTTTAGTTGAATATCACCATGTTTACGTTGGATAAGCTTTCCATAAACTTCATAGACTACTTCATCCACTAACTTCATTTAGCGTGTGTCGGAAAACATCTCATCGCCCTTGAAATTGTCCTTCTAGATTCTTATTTCATAGATTATTCGGATTGTTGCTATTAGCAACGACAACTTCTGCCTGGAAATTGTTTAATCACAAACTTTTTGATTTTTTAAATTTTCCCAAGTCTCCTAATCTTTGAGATTTGCTGTAAAATATTTTTTGTCTCCAAAACCGTACTTTTTACTTAAACAATCCGACCAATTTATGATAATAAGAATTTGGAAGGACAATTTTAAGGTCAATGAGATGTTTTCTGACAATTAAAAAATGAAATTAGTGGATGAAGTAGTCTACGAAGTTTATGGAAAGCTCATCCAACGTAAACATGATGATATTCGACTGAACTATCTTCATATTTCCGTTGAATGAGATTTCCATAAACTTCGTAAACATGGAGATAGTTCAGTTGAATATCACCATGTTTACGTTGGATAAGTTTTGCATATACTTCGTAGACTACTTCATCCACTAACTTTATTTAGCGTGTGTCGGAAAACATCTCATCGCCCTTGAAATTGTCCTTCTAGATTCTTATTTTCATAGATTATTCGATTGTTGTTGTTACCAACGAAAACTTCTGCCTGGAGATTGTTTGATCATACAAACTTTTGATTTTTTAAGAGTTTCTTTTTTACTTATGCAACCAGTATATCACTTTATTAACTGAATAAACACTTCATGAGTTTCGTGCAAAAATATAGGGTTAGCAAAAAAGGGTTTTTTTATATGTTTATTAAATAATTGTTCACTTATTAAAGCACATAAAAGTTTCATCTTTCACTTCATGCTTATAGCACGTCGTTACAGGCACATATTGCCATTCGAGGTATCTGTATTCCATTAGACCTACCATACCATCTATTTCTATTGATTCTCCTATGAAGAATTGGAGTTCTTTAAACCTTCCTAAGATGTCTTTCAGTACTACGTTCATGTTGAATTTAAAGAGTTCTACTTGGTCAACTGCCTTTCTCTTCCAATTTTGTAACTAGTTTTTTTCATGCAATCTTTAAGATTTGGTGTATAAGATTTTTTTGCCTCGAAAAACATATTTTTCATATAAACTCTGATTAAGAACTATATTTACACAATATTATTGTATCGTCAGTACCTTCATCGACTTCTTCGGTAGAAGGATTTGCTTCATCCAGTTGGATATCCCCATGTTTACCTTAAATGAGCTTTCCCTAAATTTCATAGACTACTTTATCTACTAATTTCATTTTGTATGTGTCCTACAACATCTCATCGCCCTGGAAATTGTCCTTCTAGATTTTTATTTTCGTATATTATTCGAATTGTTGCTGTAATCAACGATAACTTCTACCTGGAGATTGTTTGATCAGAGAGTTTTTAATTGTTTAAGGTTTTCTAATCTTTGTGATTTTCTGAATAAGATTTCTTGTGTCTAAAAACATATTTTTCATATAAACTATGATTGAACTATAGGTATCTACAGACGATTAGTGTATCGCATTACCTTCATCCACTTCTTCGGCAGAAGGATTAGCTCCGTCCAGTTGGATATCCCCATGTTTACCTTAAATTTCATTTTGTATCTGTCCGAAAACATATCAACGTCCTTTAAATTGTCCTAGATTCTTATTTCTATAGCTTATTCGGATTGTTGCCAACGATAACTGTTGCCTGGAGATGTTTGATCAGAGAAATTTTTGATTTTTTAAGTGTTTCTCTTTAACTTATGCAACCAGTATATTACTTTAAAACTGAACGATTCCTTACAGTTAAAAATATAGGGTTAGAATTACTTATTTCACTGTTTTGTATTTTTATAACTTGTTTTGTATTTTTTATAATAAATGTTTAATAAAGCTTCAAAAATTAATCTAGCTTTTTATTTTCCTTAACGTTATTGTGTGTAACAATTAATATTAATATAGATACAATAAAAATCCCACAGACATTTTTCGATTTGTAGAAGGTAGACAAACGTCTAACTTGACTTATATCTATATAGATATTTGATCAAATTTCTTGCATGTTTTGTTTTATTGAATGAATATCGTTTTTAGTATTATTATTATTCTCAATTTATACATTGTGGATCGTCATCTGACATAACACCGATATCCAAAGATTTTTCTTCAGTTGATGCAGTCATGAATCAGAGTTCTATAAAATTCCTTAAGATGACTTTGTTCATGTTGGATTTGAAAACTATACTTGAACAGGTGCTTTTTCTTCCAATTTTGCAACTAGATTTTTCATTTAATTGAGAATTAAGAAATTAAGAAAAAATTGTGTGCCCGAATTTTGAAGGTTGCAGTTGTCCATTTTTATGTTCCATGATTTGTGTGGGACACAGTTGTATGTTGTTTGCACTGTTTGGTTCAATTCCGATCCCAAAAACTTTCTTAAAGGAAATACACCATCCAAAAGTACCATATAAGGTACTTTTTGTAAAATTAAAATAAAAAGTAAAAATAGACATTTTTCCTTTTACATAGGCAACTAATATAACACTTACGACAAGGATTCTATGGTTTCCCCTGATATTCAAGGGTTGTTCTTTTGGATTTTACGCGGTGTGTACTCATTTTCCGCTGAATGTATCCAGCCTTTTATTCCATTTCATGTTTTATTTGTGTCTTCTAATAGTTGGGATGATTGTTCCTTGTTTATCAGCTTCATCTAAGATTCTTCCGCATTATTTACCCTCAGTTGCTTTGTCTGTTGTATTTTTCCAGTTCTATGGAATAGGGAAAGAACAGGTCATGTCAGACGCAGAGATGAAAACTAAGTAGGATGAAGGATAGACCTGTTAGAAGTTAATAAAAGAAGAGGTAGAGGAAAACTGAGGAGAAGATGGAATGACTGTGTGGCAGAGGACTTGGAAGAGAAAGGTTTAGGTGATGAAAACCCGATGGACAGAAATGAGTGGCGACGAAGAGTAAGGAAAAGCTGAGGAAGCAGAAGGAGAAGAAGTACCTATGTAGTTTGAGACTGCAATTTATTTTTAGCAGCTTGTGATGTGATCCATCATGCTCCAGACATAGCTTTTACGTTTACTACTGAGGTTTTCGTTGACCCGACAATATCTCTCAAATGTGGTTCATTTTCATTTTTTCCTACCTCAGCGTTAAAGTCTCCAATAATATATACTGGCTTCTGTTTCTATTTTGTTGTAAATGTCATCAATGTTTTCATTGACTGTCCGACAGGGAATCAGGACAGCACCGGTCTCTACTTTTGTGTAACGCTATTCATTTGGAGTGTACTCTCGGGAAGATAACCAGGTGGTTTCTCCTTGCCTACCTGATCCCTTTTAGGTTTTAATTTTTATTTTAGAGATTAATATTTTTATTCAAAAAATATATAAACACCATTTTTTTCCATTGAATAAGCTTTCCATAAATGTCCTAGGCTCATTAATCTACTAATTTCATTTGTATATATTCAAAACATCTCATTACATGTGAAAATGTCTTTTTAAATTCTCATTTTTGTAAATTATTTGGGTTTTGTTTGAGTGGAACGAATACATTAGTAAAATGGCAGAGGATAGGATAGTATGAATAGCACAAGATAAGTCCCCAAATAGACGAAGAAGTATTGGCAGACCAAGAAAAAGATGGTGCGATAATTTAAACAATTTAGAAGGCTAATATTGAAGAAAAAACAGGCTTTAAAGAATACGTAAAAGAAGGAAGGAGAAGAAGCATAAATCATGGCAAGATGAAATAATATTGCCAAAATCTGCTCAATATTGGGAAAAATAATCTGGAAAGTATACATTATGAGATAAAAGATGAAAGGGAAGGTATACTATATTTTTATATTGGGCTTGTGTTTACCATGTTTCAATTTTGCACATCTTAGCAAATATGTTGTGATTATAGTTGTAGATTGTCTTGCAGGGTTCTCTTATTTACTCTAATTTTCTACCACTGAATGATAGAAGAGATTTAAAAAAAGGGAATATCTGGCAAAATCAATATTTATAGAGAGAGAACGTAAAAGATTAATAGGAGACAGAATGGAAAAAAGTAATTGTATGAGGCAAAAGAAGTAGATGAAAAGGAACCAGATATATTAATGGGAAGATTAAGGTACTGGAAGACTTCAATATAAATACAAATTTATTAAGAATCACATTACAAGGATGCAATGTAAAGGTTAGGTTGGAAAATTAGGAAATAGATAGCTTTACAGTAAACAAAAGATTATGACAAGCCTCTATTGATGGCACCTTTGAGTTTAGCACTGGAAAAATAATAAGAAAAAGATCTAGTACCTTTAGCAAGATCAAAAAGTGTGGTAAGGTAAATTAGAATAAAATCCTATGTAAATATATATTTTGTATCCTGCTATAGGCGATTTGAATCAGCCACTGATGAAAAATGCAAAAGATGTAGCTCTACAGAAAAATATCTTGTTAAAACTTCTAAAATAAACAGAAGTGAACCATGAAAAAAAGATACAAAAAGCTCAATACAGTGGCAGACAATTAGAGGGACAAAATACCAGCTTCTACAAGCAGAACGATTTGAGAAAAACATAATGTTGGAAGAAAAGGAAAGAAAATCATGATGGCTCATCAATCCTGGGGTTTTAATTTAATAACCAAGATCAAAAATAATAATGGTGATCACGAAAAGTCAAAAGAAAAGGATGTCTTAAGAAAAATTGAGACACTTACTGATATACACTTGTTAAATTTAAAATAAAAACAAATGTTAAAAAATAGTTTTTTTATTGAAACAATATAAATTATATGAATATAAAGCTGAATTAATGGTGTAATGAAAAGTATGAAATATTTACTTTTTCGTTTTATATAACCTAATGTAGAATTTATACAGAAAATCAATATAATATAATATAAAAAGAAAATAGTCTTTTACAATCTTTAGTTTCCATAATATAATCAATTTAAAAACATGTAAAATAAATTAAGTTTTCCAAAAAGTAAACAATATATACATTTATTTTCAACAGCTTTACTCAAACCTTAAAGGATATTCTGATATTGATGTTAATTTCATCCTCTTATTTACACTTGAATAAAATGGTACTATAAAACAATACCAGTGTATACACAGATTCAAAAAACAAATTTTAGTGTGATCCAGTTGACAATAAGGCTAATAAGGCAGCTGTGGAGCCAATGGAAAGAGTGTAGTTGACTGCTGGTGTGAATGCTGGAAGCAAATAGAAACTAGCAAGAATAACAATGGCTAAAAATAGGGCATTGTTGTAGAATATGGAAAAAGTGGTAGCCTCGAAGTCAGCTACTTCGTTCTTCTTCCATAAAATCCTCTCATCTTTTTCTTTCTTGCTCATTTTCTTGTCTTCTGCTAGTTTTTTGTTTAAGTCTCTGGTAACAGCTTCCTCCCTCTTCACAGCAATCTTATGCTTCAATGTGAATTTTGTATTTCTGTACGCCATAGCCAATAAATACGTAGAAATAGCAGTAATAACTGCGAACAAAATCAAGGAGGAATAAATATCAATCATGTGTATTCTCCAGAATAACCATATTGGAACTGCAGACACAATCAGGGCATTTCCATAAAACAGAGCTGAGGATTTTGTCGATACATTACGGCTGAAATCTTGAAGGAGAAGTTCTTCCTCTTTTGTAAAACCTTTATTTTGTGCTTTTGACATTTTTCTTCAAGATTTAATTCACAAGAACACAAATTCACTTGATTTAAAACTACTAAACAGTTGATGACTGGGCACAGAATCTGAATGAAATGAAATGTGGTTACTAATTTGACAAGTAACAGATTTCTCTTAACACAACACACCGTATTATGTATCAACGTCACAACAACGTGTCCACGTTGATCGAGGTTACGTTCCGCATTGCAAACAAGTAGTCATTATGAAACGGAAGGTGAAAAATAATTCATTTCAAATACTGTAATTATAAATATTGTTAAAATTTTAAATATCATATCATTCATGCTAGACTTTTGTATTAGTAAAAGAAATAGCTCTGTTATGCAGTAATATAGCAAAAATATCGCAACTGTATAATATATTGCATAACTTAAGAGAAATATTATGTTATGTTAGTTATCACATTCATAATAACTGTCTTATGTAGAATAAATAACAAATAAAACTATAAGAACTACTAATAAAAATAATATTAAAGTCGATATATATATATACAGAGAAAGTATGGTAAGACCTAAATTATATAAATTAAAAAGTGATGATCTAATAACGATGCCCACAAAATATTCCTATCGCCTTAAAAGAAAAGAAGTCAGGAGTAACATTGGTAGATTTGTAATCTTCTTCTTACGGAGGTTCGCAATCATAACTGCTACTTTTATTTTTGAACTTGCTACTCTAAACAAATCAATCGATCTGCATTAATATCAATCACGTAGATTCTTTAACCAAGATCTGTCTTCGGCCAACAGATCTTCTTCTTTGAATCTGTCAATGTATTATGAGTCTCAAAAATTCATATTTGCGCTCTTTGATTGTGTTAGTGATCTCGCATTCCTTGCCCATTCTACATAGGGCATCAATATTAGTCACACGATCCACCTGTCCATGCCTCTACTCCTTATAATAATGTAGAAAATACATGGTATCTGATGATAGAGGTTTTGGTAATAAGTGGTAAATCGTGACTTCTGAAAAGAGACTTCATCTTTTCGAACGCTGATCTTGCTTTCCCTATGCATTGTTTTATTTCAGTAAAGTGGTGCCATTGACTGTTTATGTTAGTACCAAGATATTAGTAGCTGTTTACCTTGTCAATTGACTGTTGGTTTACCAAAAGATGTGTATTCAATATTTCGCGCTTACTAACTACCATGTACTTTGTTCATAGTACCATAGGTCTATAAAATCGTAGGACAGTTGTGTTAAATGGTCAGATATAGGTATCAAACAATTCGCTGCATCGATACATATGCTTATAGCCCAGGATAAAGAGCGTTGGAGGAAAGAGGGAGAGCTAATGTTCAAAGGTGGATATTTTTGGCTGATTAGATAGAATATGATGCCATACAACATGAGTACTCCAAAATAAAACAGGCAATATATAAAAAAATATTTTAGATCGGCTTTTTTAATACTAATCACCAGAAAGAAGGCTTCCAATATTTAGAAGAAGAAATGAAGATTAAATGTAAATTAAAAATTAAAGTGTTCCTGTCATAGAACAAAATGAACATTACAGGGATGAGAAGCTTGGAGACTCATTAGATGATTTGATAAGGAAGAAAGATTAACTAGGTAACTAATAAAAATAGGTAAATAATAAAAATGAAACTCATAATAAGAAGGCTAACTTATAAATTTCAAAATAAATTGTTTAACAATAGTTTTCGCTTTCCCAATGAAAAGCAATGCCAAAATATAATTTTCAAGTAACCAAACAATCTTATTCTATCATATTGGTAATACATTCTGGCGAAAGCCAGCCTGTTCAACACGTTGGTAATTATCCATTTTGTAAGTCAACCGATTGTTAATATTTCTCATAAACAGTTTTAATACTTTACTGAGCAACGATCTATGACATCTAGGTATATAATTCTTTAGGTCAGGGGTCACCAAATGGCGGACCGCGGTCCGCATCCGGACCGTGACCTTGTTCTTTGCGGACCGTCGTTTAATTCAAAATATAGTAATAAAATTATAGTGTAAAATTATAATCAAATCTAAATATACCTATAAATTACGTTATAAAATGACGATTTGCTTCTTCATAACAAAGTGAGATGGCTCAGCAAAAGTTTAGTGCTTGAAAGATTCTTTGCAATACTTGACAACATAAAAGAAATTTCTGTCCACTATTGACAATGAAGCTGCAAATGACCATTTGGGCTTCCTCTTGGACACAGAAAACGTTGCAACTATCGAATTTTTGGCGGATATCTTCAGACATCTAAACTTCTTGAATTTAAAATTACAATGCAAGGGAAAACTTGTTTATGAACTTCTGTCGGATATTAGAAGTTTTTCTAAAAATATTGAACCTTTTCTGAGGATTTTAAGGTAGAACTTTTGTATTTTCCTCTCCTCAAATCCGTTTGTGATACTAATAAAGTTATTGGTGTTACCCAGTTCTCACGTTTTATTATTGAACTTGATTAAGAATTTAAAAAACGATTTGCTGTTTTCCACAAAATTGAAAATGTTGTGCAACTGTTAAGCAACAGTTTTCTACTCAAGCCTAATGGCGTATGGACCAGCGAAGCAGCAGACGTTTTTAAGAGTAACACAGATGCCATTCTGATGGAAATGATCAAGTATCAGGAAGATTCCGTTTTAAAGGATGTTTAAACTCAAGTTTCAGAAATTCTTGCCTGGGACAAATTTTATCTTACTAGGACATAAAATCTTTGGCAATGAAACTGTGTACTATGTTTGGCTCAACTTATGTGTGCGATACTGCTTTTTTAAAAATAAACTTTATTAAAAATCGGTACAGATCTCGGTTGACAGATGAACATCTCAGCTCCCTAATGAGAATCAGTTGCACAAACTTTACTCCAAATTTAAGAGAGGTTGTACAAAATAAAAAGTTTAATTTTGAAGCGAGAATTCATTCTCTCTCCTGTTGCCGACCAGAATGTAACTTCGACTATTTTTTTAAATAATTTTAAACTGTTTGTCCTTGTTTAGTGTAGTGTTATGTTCAACTTTATGTTTAATATTATGTTTATGACATTCTGCGATTGTTGGATAGCCCAAAATTGACGAATTACCCCTGAAGATGCTATAGGGAGCGAAAGTACTTGGGCAAGATTTAATTGATAAAACTGTGCTCTATCTGCCTTTATTTTATCAAAGTTCATTTATTCGAGCATTCAAGCTTATATAAATTCTATTTATCGTTCAGAAGTTATGTTTTGTATGGTGTATCTTTCGTGGTCGTGGTGCTATCTGGGGACTGAATCTTTCTCCACTTTGCTAGAATGTCAGTACAACTATTCCATCTTAATACTGCATACTGATAGCTTTTGCACTCTTTTGTAATTACCTTTTTGCTATACTGTATTTTGTTTTTATTATTGGCTGTCGTTTGTTTTTAAAAATATTTTTCTGATCTGTTTTTGGTGACCCTTTACATAATTTTCTCCTCTCTTTTATTTTTTTGTCAGACTTTATTCAACCACCAGGTCTGCTTATTCTTAAGTTTCTTCTCTGAAGTAGTTCCAAGTTTTGCAATTAGAGTTTTTTTAATAATAATACTAATAATAATTTTACCGGGACTGCCAAGATCCAGCCTAGTTCTGCCCAACCACTTGTCTTTAAACTTTCTACAAATTGGTCACATTCTCTGTAGCCCAACGTATCTACAAACACTGTTCTCTAAACAATATCATATAGCCTTAACAGAAAGGATGCACTAAGGGTTCCATGGGTTGCAAAGAACAATTTATAATCGACTCAAGTCATTTCTAACCAGGCGTACACCAGAAAAGGAACCTTTTTATCGCTTTCATTGACTACAAGAAGGCCTTTGATTCAGTACCGCATTAGTGGCTTATAGATTATTATTATCTAGATTTAGCCATACGGCCCACACCCCCTCTAAGCGGAAAATTCACTCATCCCAGATACCTACGGTATCAAAAGGACTGAGCTCTGGTGGGACTCTTTCCGTGTTATCGAGCCCTAGGTGACTTGGTTTGCTGGAGGATCTCCCAAAAATTTTCGTACACATCTGGACGTCGCGAGGAGTACAGCTTTCTGCGTGGCCTTATAGAGATGTTCATTTAGACCCAGCTGTTTTATGTTCGCTAGGAGGTTTTTGGGAATAACACCAGTAGTAGATAGAATAATAGGTACTGTCTGGGTACTTTCCATTCTCCATTGTCTCCTGATTTGTATTTCTAGATCTCTATACTTGGCGATCTTTTCGTTGTATTTAACTCGCAAATTATTGGTGTAAAATTATTAATTACAAATTATTGTAGTTTCTTACAAGAGTTTATTTTTGGTAGCGGTGGTCTGCTAAGTGGGTTTGTCCCATTAAACTCCTGTACGGCAAGTGCCATTTCCCGTACCAGGCTATCGTGCAACTCGTTATTGTCCTGCTGCGTATTAACAGGTTGAGTTTCTTGTATGAGAGGCTCAGGAGTCTGTTCATTAGGGATTTCATTAGGGATTTGATCTACAACTAGCTCTTGGTTGTGAATATCCCGTTCGACTTCGCTTCTGATGGTATCGCGTCTAGTCTCGGGGATAAGATTATTTCTTATAATTACCTGGTATTGATCGGCTATTCGCTGTACAGAAACTTGAATCTCTGGGTACTCCCTGCAAAATTCGGCATACAGATGTTGTCGATAGCCGATCGTTTCTCGACCGAGGTTCGTCACCTTATAATAGAAGCGCAAAATGTTTTCGTTTATAGACAGAGTCCATTTCATGCGCTGCCTCGGTCGTCCCGCTTGAGTGAGCGCCGGCTGATGTTCCAGCGCAGCACCTGCAGCGAGTGGAGCTCCTGTTGTTCTTTGGTTGACTTATGGTTCTTCTTATTGTTGGGCTGTAGCTGATTGTATGACAGGGGCCCGCCTCCTCATCACCCTGCCACCGATATCCCGCATGCTGTCACGTCCAGCGCCGGCTCTAGACGTGCCCTGGCGATCCCCAGGCAGCGACCCTAAACATAAATTATTATTCTCCATTTTCATGGGTGTGCATTTTATAGCTACTGCCAGGTGTCAGTTTTTGTTCCACGGCAAGTATCCCTGCTACCCTCTGGGTATTATTACTCTGCTACCCTCTTTGTATATTCAACAGAAAAATGGGGTAAGTAAATGTTTGTTAATGTATCAAAATCATCAAACATTTCAAATTTTTATAGATTTTGATTGACCTTGCGGGATCGTAAGATATTCGTTAAATGCTTAAAACTATTTTTTTTATTATTCAACCATGTAAACTGTAAGTACATTTCTAGGTTCTAGGTAGTAGGCTCTGAATGACAGAGATGGATATACAGCGCATGGCTATTATTAATTCAGATATACTTGTCAGTTTACGTCAACTTTGACTTTTCAAGTTTTAGTAAACAAAGTTATTATTAAAAATGGTTTTCACGGATGAAAAAAAGCGATCTATGCTCGAAATATATTTTAGAAATGGCCAAATAATTAATGGAGAATGGGTTTAGTCCAACCCAGATACTTTTGAAGATTTTGTTGAAGAATTTCCCAATGTTGCGGTTCATTATGAATTCTTCTGTAGTCACAAGCTAGATTAAAAGAAGACATGATTTGATTATTACACGTGCTAATGAAGCAGAGTATGACCAAAACCTTCTCCTAGTACTGGAAAAGATCCTGAAGCATAATCTTAGATCCAATAAGGAAAAAATTCGATTTAAATTAAGTAGTGTTACATTTTTTAGATCAGATTTATTCTAAACAAGATGCTGAATTAAATAAGGCAACACCTATTCTAGAAATGCCAACACCATTTAATAAATCTGATCTGATGAGGCTATTGGGAACGGTAAAGTTTTTAGGGAAATTTGTACTTAACATGTCAAAAGTCACAGCACCATTAAAAGAACTAACAAAACTAGACGTGCCTTGGCACTGGACTGATATTCATGATAAATCTTAATTAACACCAGTGTTAATATTTTTTGATCTATCTAAAGAAATATAAATTGAAACTGATGCCAATAAAGATGGTCTAGGTGCTTGCTTGCTGCAAGGTGGCCATCCAGTAGCATTTGCATCAAGGAGCTTAAGTACAACTTAGCAAAAATATGCTCAAATTGAGTAGGAATCTAGGAATAGTGTTTGCATTTCAAAAATTCCATTATTTTGTGTTTGGTCACAAAGTACTTGTTAGTTGTGATCACAAACCACTAGAATCAATAATTAGTAATGATTTATTCAATGTAGTATATAAACGTCGAAAGTATCTGTACATTGCAGATACATTGTCATGGTCATTTCTGCAAGAAGGTGGTCTGAAATCAGATGCTGAATTTCAGTTTGAAGTTCATTCTGTAGTAAATAATGTAGCTATGTCTGATGCTAGAAAATCAGAGTTTAAAATGGAAACCCAAAAAGGTGAACAATTACAAACTGTTATAAACTTATATATACAGGGATGACCAGAACACCATCGTGATGTTCCACATACAGTTAATAATTTTTTTAAGCTCAGAGATAACTCGTGTGTCTGTGATGACTTGTTATTTTATGACAAGTAACAAATAACAAGCTGGGGTGCATGAAGGTCATATTGGTATTGAGTAGTCAAAAGCTAGAGCCAGTCAAATTTTTTACTGGCCAGGAATGAGCTGTGATATAGACTATTAGATAACGTTATGTCCATATCCTTTACCGGAACATCCATGAGAAAGAATTGGCATTGACAATTTTACATTTTATGGTACGAGCTATTTAGTAGCTTATGATTCTTTTTCAACCGGATAGAGCTACACTCAATAAAAAACAAATCTGTTTTTTCTGTCATTCAAGTTTTAAGGTCAATATTTGCTATACATGGCTCACCACCGTATATATGTTGTGATAATGTTCCGTGCAATAGCTTTAATTTTACAAATTTTGCTAGAGAATGGAATTGTCAAATTAAATTTAGAAGTCCCAATTATCCACGAACAAATGGACTGGCTGAGAAAGGTGTATGTGACCATTGCCAAGAATATGGTTAAAAGTGTATTGATGACAGTTCTGACATTGAATCAGCACTGTTACAATATAGGAATGCGCCCCTTAAACACATTGGTTATACTCCTTCACAGCTTTTAATGAGTATTAACTGTAGAACCAAGTTACCAATTGACCAAGATGTGTTAAAATCTGAAGTTTGTCTAAATGTCAAAGGATTTAAAGTGTTTGGGTCCTAACACAGATGTTTGTTATATACAATCAATGTCAAAGGATGTGGGAACCAGCACAAATATTATCACAGCACGAAGCCTCAAGGTCATATATCTTGAGATATGAGAGTAATAATATTTTTCGTCGGAATAGAGTAGATATTAGAGAATCTCGAAATAAATTTAAGTCACAACCATTTGTAATACATACAGATATCAATGATGTAGATTCAGATCAAGAACCCTCATCCTCAACACAGCTGACAAGGGCAGAATTACCTACTTTTATTGACATAAAAAGGAATGTAGCTGAATAATCAGATATTTGCAGAACTAGATCAGGTAAAGTTGTTGAACCATCTTTAAAACTAAATTTATAAAAAGGGGGAGATAATGTGTGGTACATATTACATCTCCTCCATGGTATTAAGGTGGTTGGAGCGCTAAATGGTGATAGAAATGACAGTAACCAGTCAGCATAGCTGTCACCAGATACCTGTTAACCTCTCAATAGAAGGTAAAGTTATGGCATGGGTCAGAAGGTGAAGTTTTAATAAACTATAATGATGATATCCAACCCTCGATTGGGAGACAGCACTTAAAGAAGAAGTGTTTTAAGTGCTTAATATAAAATCAGAACAAGGTGAAAGTGGTCCAGGCAAAAGAGGAATCTCATGGATAAAAAAATTTAAGAGAATGTTAAAAAAAATACACTAAATCATTATTAAAAGCTGCTGTCTTCGATAAAGTACACTAAATATGAATTATTGATCAGTTGACCAGATTAATAAAATACAAAATTATTTATTTTTCAAGTTTAATTTGTATCTTGAAAATGATTTCCGAAATTGAATTTGAAACGTCAAATAAAGTATTTCTACGTACTTTTGTTATTAATCCCTAAAATCTATGATAATTGAAATAATATTTTGGGTAAAGTTACGTAAAAACAAAAATGTCAAATGGGACGGATAATTTAAATTTTATTGCATTAAAAAAGTTTGTTTTAATGTTGCAATTGTGCCATCTATCTCCAATAAACAATATTAATGCACACTGCGCCGTTATTTTATTGCTACCTGTCCATTTCTCAGTTAAAATAATTATTCAGTGAATGAGAAAAAGTTCTAAGTTAAGTTTATTTCATAATTAAATAAATTTTTAGATTGTTCATTGTTCGTGTCTATATTGTAGTCATTTTTATTGCATAATGAAGATTCACCTCACAATAAATTGAACGAGATAAGAAAAAGATAGTCTATTATCTTTTCGAGATAGAAGGAAATAAAAGATAATGTTTATGGTAAAGTGTAAATTGATTCAATGTTCCACCGTGTGTCGAGTATATCTACGTAGCTCGCTTGTGAGCCCAGCGAGACTGATTTTCTTAAACAAATAGCGCAGGGTAACTAGACCCGTACGCCGTACGTACTGTCTCACCCGTGGAGATAGAACTGCGACCCGCAAACCACGATACGGTAGGCGCTTAGGCGGTCGGCCGAAGCAACAGGACCAACTAAACACGAATGCAACACGACGATCAGTCCAAGCACATTCTTTGTCGTGTGTTCACGACGCTCTGCGTAAAAATTAGGAAGTAGTGTTTTGTAGTTGTGTTTTATGTCAGTGAGGACTTAGTGAGTTTTTATATACACTGTGAACAGTGATAATAAGTGCCTTACATCAAAATGGCACTAAATCAGGATGAAGCTAAGCAAGTAGTGAGAGTGGATCAAGATTCGGAAACAGATTTACAAGCTCTTTTTGATAGCGTTTTAAAACCAGATTCAAAGAGACCTTTACAAGTGCCATGGAGTATGAGAAAACTCCCAGACTCATTTTTTAATCCTCCGTCAACGGGTTCGAAATCTATCAACCACTCTCGCGAAAATTCAGTGGATTCCGCTTTTGGGGGTGGTGCAACGGGTGCTACCTCTGTGAATTCGGTACCTTTACAAACTGCTCATCACAGGGCTCACAGTTCTCCAGCATCCCTTCAACAGACTTATGCTGTAGGACAGCAACAAGCACCAGTTCATCATATAAAACAAAGATCGTACGACGTGGCCAGTAAATCAGAAGATAACACCCCTTTGCCCCCCGGATGGGAACAAGCTCGCACCCCTGAAGGGCAGGTGTATTATTTAAAGTGAGTAGATACCTGTTAAAGAATCTAAGGCACAGGTTAACCAGGTCAGATTGGCCTCTTCAGGGTCGGCTTCACGCTAATGTGTTTCCTATGTTTACATTGTTTTTTCAACTAAGATGGCAAGGATTATTCTAAAATAAATCTAAAATTAGGTTTATTATGTTCACAAGTCTGGTTAACCTTTGGCTATTCTAAAAACTTTTATCCATACGTATTACATTATCTATTTCTAATATGTAAACAATATTGTTGACATTGTCATTTTAATTAATCGAATAATTTAATTATGCTTCCTATTTAAATTTGAATAGTGTCAGACATTTTATTCGCTTCAAAAAAGTGTTCATGCTAGCTTTTAATGAAGCAGGTAATTGAAAATATTTTTCTTAAATTAAAATATATTTTCATAACAAGCATTATTCGGGATTTAATAATATCTTTTAATACACAAGCTTCCAAATACCTATATAATTTTTCAATTTTTACCCCGTGTTGTTTTGCCAGGAGCCTATGATTAAGATGCCCAGTTTTTTGTCGATGTTTTTTGCTGTGAATAGAGTTTTTCCTATCTTTGCTTATATTTTTGTATTTATTCTTTGTAGAAAGGATATTATTCCAGCTCAAAATTGTGTTTTACCAGTACTTTTCAGCTTTTGTACTCATTGTATTTCGTATATTTCTCTATAGATATAATATTTAATTGCAGTTTTTTTAACTAGACTTAGTCTCGCCCTTTTATGGATATTAGATAAAATTGTTTTGTAGTGGAATTTTTCCGCTTTTCCTGGCTTTACTTTCTTATTCTGACCTTTCTTTTACTCTGTGTTTGTATCTTTTGCTAATGATGTCTATGAATGCTAATTTTGTTCATATTTTTTCTGTTTATTTCACAAAGTACTCATTTCAGTCACTGTTTTAAACTACAATAAGTATCAATAATTTGTTTGTAGAGATTATTTCAATTTAATTATATTTTGGTAAGTATTCTGCCACTTTTTGTGACACTAATCTTAAATTTTCAGTTTTCTTTATACCACGTGATTCGTAAATTTTGCTTTAATTTTTTTGACTGCTTAGACTTTTTTTTTACTTTTTACTTTTACCTACTTATGTTACAAATTTCTGTTTTATTCATCCTCTTCTTCTTATCATTATTTCCATATCCATATTGTCTTTGCAGATATTGTTTCAGTTGAATTATTTCTTACCAAGTGGTATGTTTATTTTAATTTTCCAGGTATTGCTTTCTTATTATGACTTTTATTTTACCATTGCTTTGTTTTTGTGCTATGTCTTATGTTGTTTATGCTCTTCTTGTGCCGTTTATTATAGTTTTTCCTACTTTTGTACCTATTTTGCTATTTATGATACAAATGTTCGGACTTTTCTTTTAGCATGTTTGGTTTTTTTTTTCTATTGATATCTTTCCCTCCAGTTTTTCTTACTTTTATAATTATTTTGCTATTTATCAGAATTTATTTATGTATTCTATTTATAGTTCGTATCTTTTGCTATGAAGCATTTTCTTCCAATTTTATATATCTTGCTGTGTATCTAGGTCTTTACTTTCAGTTTTTCCTGCTTTTGTATATATTATTTTTATTTATTTTACAAAGTTCTCGTTTTTATGATTGTGTTTAACTTATATATCAATAATTTCTTTGTAGTGGAGATTATTCTAGTTCAAATGTTTTTTATTTGTATTTTTTCAGCTTCCCCTGACCGTAGTTTCTAATTTTCACTTTTCTTTAACTTATTATTCATATTATTTGCGATAGGTGTATTTTCTTATGTTTTATCACTTAATTTACTTTTTTTTTCATTTATCCAACAAACTTCTAGTTCATCCATTCTTTTATCTTTGCTTTAGTCTAACATTTAATGTAGTTAGGTAGAGTCTGTACCATTTTGTGCTATTTATTACGTCTATCTTTATTTTAGACGTCATTTTTTGTTTAATATTTCATGATTTTTCCTCTTTCTAAGTGGACTTTCTCTTCTAATTTTTATTGTTAATCCAATATCAAAATTTCCGCAGTTTCGTTTTGTTTGTTCTGTTTGATTTGACAACATCAATATCAATTGAAAAGTATTGCATTATTTTCAGTGACAATTTCCCTTCTGATGTAGAATTTCCTATTTTTAGTTTTATTTCATCATTTTGTTCTAGTCCCATCTAATGATTTCATATGTGCAAGCTTCTTCCTTCTTGTATGTAGGCTTTAAAGCATGTTTCTTCTTCAATATTAGTCTCCTAAGTTGTTTAAAATTATCGCACCATATTTTTCTTGGTCTGCCAATACTTTTTCGTCCATTTGTTCTGTTGATTCTTGTTTTTGTCTCTTGTCTTAGGTGTTTGTTCTTCCAGATTGTGTCATTAAGATATCCTGCCGCTTTACTTGCTTTGAAGCTTTATTGTCGTACTTCCTCTTCAACATCTCCGTAACTAGTTATATTTATTCCCGATATCTAAACCTTGCTTCCTGCTTTATTGCAGGCTGCCAGTGCAAATACTTTAGCCTGGAGCACTATAAAGTGTTGGTTTGAGCTGTAGCATTCATTAAATTTTCTGCCCTGTGTTTAGTTTTATTTTTATGTTTTTTTTTAACGCTGTAGTTTATTTTCTTGTTTTATCGTCATAATTATATAATCTTCACTAAGAGCTGATCAATATAGCGTCAATAGTTTCTTTTGAAGCAATTATTTTCAAGATCACATTTCATTTATAATGTCTAGCTAACTATTAATGCTAACAATGTTTAATCACACTTAAATCACTTTCTTTACATTAAATTTCTCTCCCCCTCTTTTGATAATTAACTAATTTTTAACATATAACTTTTAAAAGTACATTAAAATAAGTGAAATCGACTTTTACCAGCAAACCTTATTTCTGAAAACTTGATTAAGGCAACCAGTTCATAATTGGACAAAATCCAATTTTCTGTTAATCAATGTCTATTTTTGACATAATTTTGGAATCGCGCTGGGTAATTTACTACAGCAGAAATATGAAGCATGTATGAAAAATATATTTTTTTCAATTTTAGAAAAATGTAAACATGCGATTTGTGTTGATTCATTTTTTCTTATATCTTTGAAAATTCATACATTTTTTATAATACTTTTATTATACACCATATACATACAGTAAAATTTCTATAACGGATACCACCGGGGAAAAATAAAAATTACTTACAGTTGTAGTTCTAGGTCATCGTCACTCTCATTGTTGGAAACATTGGACACCTATTCTTTTTCTTTAAAATCACTAACACTGGCTAAGTTTACTTCAAGATTTTCCGTCAATAGGACTGCATCAATCTCTTGGTAGTTCAAAAAATTTTCAACTCCATGACTTTCACAAAAGGTTGACAATGGCAAATAATCTTCCAGGTCTTGTCCACAATTTCTTCTCCATTACTATCGTTTTTAAAAAAATCTTTTTTTTCAAATGTTTTGGTTGAGATGTCTCTCAATGCTGCCACAATCCATATTAAGGCGTTAGCAATGGTTATGGACTTCTCCAGTTTAGCCGTTGATAAAGAACATTCTATAGATGATAAAATTTTTCTCAACTACTTTCTATACAGGGATTTATAGTTTTAAATTATTCTTTGGTCTAACGGCTGAGAATGTACTATAGTATTAGGTGTGTAGATATATTAGATAACTGATTATCTGGATGGGTGTTGCGTTATCTAGGAATAAGAGAATTTATCTTGCATTCTTCTGTCAAATTTGTGCAGCTAATCTGTCATAATATCTCTGGTAATCCAGGCCTTCTTGTTGTAGTACCAGTCGACTTGGAGTTTATCAACATGAAAATTTTTAAAACATCGAAGATTTTTTACTTTTACCAATCACCGAAGGTTTTTCTTTTTCCCCGTTTAAATTTGCACACAATAATACGGTCAGCCTTTCCTTAACAGATTTACCCCCAGTGCACTTTTCATTATGAAATATAAAAGTTTTACTTGGTAAGGCTCGATAATACAGGCCAGTCTCGTTAGCGTTATAAATATCTTTAGATAAATAGCCACTTCAGTAATACATTTGGCACTTTGGTTTTCTTTTGCTTTGGCTTTCTTTCTTTGCCACTGTGAAACGTCGTTAAGGTTAACATTTGCAGTTACTCCAGAAATTGCTCTAAATTTAGTGTTATGTCGTAAGCAAAACTTGTCAAGCCAACCATTGGAAGCTGTAAAATTCAAATTGAGTTCTGTGGTCGCCTCTAAAGCTCTTTCTTTTATTATCGGTCTAGATAATGGAATGTTCTTACTTCTCACTTTACAAAACCAATCGTACATCGTGCCTTACAGTATCGATGGCAACACCTTTCGTTTTAATCCTCTTTTTTTGTTGAACATTTCCATTTTCACTACACTACTTTTTTAAATCGGCCTTTTTCTTTAAAATGTTACTAAATTGAGTTTTTTCTATTTAAAACTTTTCGGCCAAAACTCGAACACTATAATTATTTTTTTCAGATGCTTCTATCCATCGATATTTTTTGTTCCAAACTTAGAAACTTTCTTTTAGTCGAAGACATTGTTACCCTTAGATCAGAATATCTAAATTAGAAATGTGTACAAAGGATGAATAAAATTCTAAAATGACTTCTTCCAAATCAAACTCGATGTACCTAAAGTAACTAGTTTTAGTGTAAAGTAACTTGTTATGTGCATATTTGGATTTCCGAAGCCCCAATTTTAATCTTTTAATCGCCTTTAACTGACTGTCCGTTGTTGGCAGGTAAAATTACAATAATTTCTTAGAAAAACTGAAGGCAAATTTTGTCCAGAGGTGTCTTCCTATTTACCCACATATGAAATGTTAGGTGACTTAAAAACTGTCCGTTCAACAGGGGTTTCCGTAGTGGAGAGGTGTCCATTAACAGAAGGAAACGAATTTTCATAAGGAATAAAAAGTGTAAGGGGAGTGTGCCGTCTCCTATTCTATTTAAGAAGTAAGTAATGGACGACAAAAGTTTATCAACACAAAAACAATAAATTTATGTAAAGAAAGTATATCAAACGCTGAATACGCATGTTAATACTCCAATGAGTAGAGTCAAAACAAACTCTTGTAAAAGACAACTATGTAAAAGAGCTAAAAATGGTGAAAAAACATGGGAAAGGAGATAAAAGATAAAGGAATCTACCTAGATAGTCAAAAATGGACTGTACTAATACTCTAGATTAAAAATTAATCCAAACTACATATTTTACTGGATCTTTGTGACGATGATGAATGAAATAAGAATGGCATAACGCAGATAATTAATGGTTTTCTTTCAATTATCATTGTAAATGCCAAAAAATATTAATAAAATTGAAACTGCAATTTATAATTGTTCAATATAATTGTAAATAATAATCAATTAATTAAAGATCATATCATGTTGCTCGTATAAAAATATGTAGTGGGTTTAAATGCAGCTGTCATTGGGTACTAAAATATTTTTTAATTCAAGATTTTGCAACTGTGATATTTACACAGATTATTCTTTTTATGAGGCTGTCATAAAATTTTGTCAAAAAGAATTTTTGTTCTGATATAATTATTTATACCTTTTCCATAATTTTTAAACCGTGAACCTCACGAAGGAATTTGACAGGGTCAAATTAAAGGACGCTATCCACTTATTGTACTACGCAAGAGAATTTTTCCAGAATTTCCTCAACAGAATTTAAAATCATATTCACGTTTTACTAATGGTAATGGTATTTTCGCTAAAACATGTCAGCAAAATATCCGAACAGACAAAGTTTTTCCCTTTGAATTATTTTTCACATTACAATTTGATTTGATGCTTTAATGCAGTTTCTATTAGCAACACGCGCAGCACAATTTTGATGTTAAAAAATTGATAGAAAAACATGATTTAAACTGGAAGAATATTGAAGAATTATGCTATTTTTAACACGTTTTAGAACGAGACAACTTTGGAAAACATCCATCTGCAAATAAGTTCACAAATAATTAGTTTACTTTCAACAACAATACTAATAAAATAAACACGTTGGTACAATTTATGTGAACCTGATAGGTCTTTGAGATTTTGGATGTGTTGTACTGTGTTTATTTACGTTAGATTTAATGTAAGTCTAGTTCTTCTACCCATTTCTGCTAAATTATCAAAGTTTTAAGATACTTTGAATACTTTTTGTGATATGCTACAGCTTTTGACCCACTCTACCAATTCAACCAAAGCTTCAATTAGTAAGAAAATATCATTTGTAATTTTTTTTCTAGTTTCTTATCTTCGTGCTTTACGTCTATCGAAATAATATTAGGCATCTCCCATCTTACTGTTTTTATCTTTCGTGTTTTGTATTAAAATTATAAATAAACCTAACCTGCGGACCGTCTAATTCTAAAAATACATTCGCAACAGCTTTGTTCTTCTTTCGAGATGTTAACCTTTTGCATGCGGCTTTAAAAAGCTCACAATCGCCTTAAAAAATTGGCACCGATCAGCACGATTCAAACGAGTACCGAAGGCAGACCCTAATTAATCACGAAATAATTTGCAAATACCAAGGCCGGCTCTGTTTCCAGGTGTCTCTTCTTGTCTCTTTCAACCTTTTATGATGGTGAAGAAACTCAATGCCCTTGCATTTCTGCGGTTCGAGTTAGACGAGTCTACAGGTATTTTCAAAATGAATTTATTAGAGGAAGGGACTAAGCTTTATTTTTTTTATTGGATTTAATCTAAAAAGAAATAAAAATTCCTATAAAATTGTTTTGAAGATTCATCTAACAATACGATCAAATTGTCAGTATAAGTGAGGCAGATAAATTAATTTCTTCTTCTTAACTACAGGGATTAGAATTAGCCTGTCTGGTTTTCAGAAAGGTTTAATACTATGGCCATATTTTTCGAGGACTTACATTAGCTCATTACATATATCTCCAAATCTCTATATTTATTGTTACATCTCTTCTTGAGCAGCCTTTAAAACTTAATCAAACTCTCATCTCTGCTGCCTGCGTTCTGTCTCGTGTTTTTTATCACTAAAGTAAAAATGTAATCTTTCTTAATTTTTCTTCTTTTTTATAGTGTTCCATTACCACATTTTGCTTGAAATTTATGTATGTTATTGTTATTATATCGTTATCGATATTTGCCTTTAAATGTTTCTTCTTTTTGTTCGTCTTGTGTAAGTCCTTCGGTTAGAACCTTTAGTCTATTGCTTAGGATCTTGGCGTATATTTTATATGCAGTGTTTAGTGGCAAGGCAACCCAGGCAAGGTTGCATACTGTCGCCGTTATTGTTTAATGCTTATTCTGAAGAAATCATACAAGAAGCTTTGGTAAAGGAGGCAGACTTGGAAGACTTAGAAAGAATAATGAACAAAACATTAAGATATAGTGGAGAATACGGACTCTCTCTTAACATCAAAAAAACCAAATTCATGAAAATTAGCAAGAACAACAATACAAACGAAATATTAACGGTAGGCGGCCAGCAGATTAAGAGAGTAAAAAGCTATACTTACTTGGGAACGATAATCACAGAAAATAACGATTATACTGCAGAAATAAGAGTCAGAATTGAAAAAGCACGTGCCAACTTCGTGAAAATGAGAAAGATTTTATGCAGCAAAGATCTGACATTGGCCCTCAGAATAAGGCTAATTAAATGCTATGTACACAGTGTACTCTACTATGGAGCTGAGTCATGGACATTAAACCGGAATACAATAAGATTGTTAAGGATTCCATGGGTAGATAGAGTCAGTAGATACAGAAGTGTTTAGGAGAATAGGCAGACAGAGGGAAATGGAAAATACAATAAAAGAAAGGAAATTGCAATATCTCGGACATGTAATGAGAGGCGAAAGATACATCTTGAGACTCATAATTCAAGGACAAGTAGAGAGTAGGAGAAGCGTAGGAAGAAGACGCGTTTCCTGGTTGAAGAACCTGAGAGAGTAGTTTGGTTGCAGCTCAAGGCAATTGTTTAGATCAGCTGCCTCGAAGGTCAGAATAGCCATGATGATTGCCAACCTTCGTCACGGAGATGCTACTTAAAGAAGAAGTGTTTAGTGCCTCTACAGTTTATGCATTCACTTCCGTTGTTTTTTTTTAAATAAAGAGGTGATCTCCACTATTATCCATGAGTCCGGAATTTCGTATCTCTGCCAGTACACATCAAAAAGGCTTTCAAGAGTGATTTCTAGTTCATCCATTCGATATTTTCAGGCTATTTCTTGTTTTTTTTTGTTTTACCAATGTGTTCCAGTTTTTAGGCACTGGAAACTCGCCTACCATTTTACGTCATGCATCCAGTGGTTAAGCGACACATTGTGACTTCAAATATGTGAGAATTTTTAAAGTTCTATTCGCAAAACTGCCAACCAATTTGTTAGGACCCAGTAGGCATTGCTCAGTTTTATTACTGTCGGTATATTGACAACCCCTTTTACATCCAAGACTCTTTACCAGCATTTAATCACCAATTTAATTAATTAATTGAATTAATTTCTTTTCCAGTCTCTCCTAATACCGTCCACACTTCCCCGGGAATATCATCTGATCTAACTGCTTTTCTTTTTTGGAGTGCTAACTTTGTTTTATTACATTGACATGTAATATAACTACTTGAAATTATGGCAATTAATGAGTTATTGTGTGTTAAGTGTGCTAAACCTCAGCTGGATCGATTTTACAATAACTGTGATGTTTTTTATGCCACGCGCTTGTAAGTAGAGTGCTGATTTCGAAATCCGAATGGATGAGTCGTCTTTCTTCGATAATAAGTTTCAGCCTCTCGATCAAGAGCTTTTCGACTTAATCGGTTTAGCAAAGATATTGGCTGATACGACATTATTTCATGTGACGGTTTGCTTGGTTTTGGAATCAAGATGATCTGAGTACATTTCATAGTTGTTGAACATAGTTTAAACGAAACGATGTGTTAATTGGATTAGTAAGTTTAACCAGGGCTTTTCTAAGTAGCTCCTTAAGGACCTACCCAGTTATCAGATCGCAGCCTAAGGATTAACGTCCGTGTCGATTTCATTTTTTATCCTCTTTTGTTGTGGTTAAAGAAATAACCACATCATCTTGTCGAACAACTTCTGGAAGAGATTCATCTATGTCTACTAACACTTTCGAGATAGTTTGCATATACTAATGCTTTTTGTTAGATGTTTTTCGCTCAACATCCTTCTTATAGGAGACGTTTGCATAATTGTTCTCTTTAAATTTTTGGTGGTTTTCCATAGCGAGTATTCAGTACTAGAATCATTTGTCAAATGTATCAGGAATTCGTTAATGGATTCCATTCTTAAATTGTCTAATCTCTCTTTAGTTGTGAGGCAAGTTGGGTTCCTTTGATCTGTCTTGTGGTGCTCTGGTTAGTTGTCATTTTTTCCCAGACCATGGTATTGTTGATTAACACAGAGTGTAAGGCTTGTGAATGATATTTTCACTAATAGTTAATATAATGGGAGTCTAAGTTCTCTTCTATTTGTATATAGTTGCTTGATAGGTTCTTAATGATGTAAAAGTCTATTAAATCAGGAATTTTCATAGGAACTATGGGCCAATACGTAGGCTTCCTGTTGAAATTACTTCACACTTATTTTCATTTATCGTTGAGCTCTTTATGCTTTGTTGTTTGAGTCTTAAACCCCATTGTGTGTATTTCACGTTAAAATCTCCTCCCATGATGAACCGATCACCCGCGAATTCAAAAAGTGTAGTATATCTTTCAGCTTTGATATTGTGTTCTGGGGGATTACATAGGCCAAAAACTGCCAGCTAATATCTGAATATCTTCAGCATCAAATTTAACTTCTTCAGAAGTTTTCTCAGAATAATCTGAGTGTAATTCTAGATCAAAACTTAACTTAACTTTTCTGTTCCAAACCCTGAAAATCTAAATGAATACTTCGTTAGTGTGAGTAAAAATATAAAATCAACTATTTTGCCACAACAAGATCCTATTTTCTATCTCCCCAATTCAAAAAAGTCTCGAATTCATTCTTTATAAGACCAATTGATAAACCCGAACTGATCCAAACAATAATTAGTATCAAAATTGAATCTTCCTGTAGTACTGATGGACTATCCATAAAAATTGTCTTCAATCTCCCCAAAAATGTGTTGGAAGTCCTGGTCTCACTAAAAAATGATTCCTTTGAAAAAGGTATATTTCCAGAGTGCCTAAAGCCAGCCATTATTATTCCTCTTCATAAGGAATCAAATGTCTGCAACTATAGACTTATTGCCTTACTACCGGTCCTATCCAAAATTATTGAGAGACTTATAAAAGCCCGACTTATGTCCTTTCTCGTTGAAAACAAATTTTTATCACAAAGACAGTTCGACTGTTTATCTAATAGTGATGCTATGTTTTCTTTACTACATAAGGTCTATCAAGCACTAAACAATAATCTTTGGACTGCCACTGTTTTCTGTGACTATGCCAAACTTTTGATTGTGTAGATTACGACATTTTGATAAAAAAACTAAATTTCTACGGAATTCGAGGTATTTCTTTGAATTGGTTAAAATTTTACTCAAAGAATAAGAAACAACTCGTTAGAGCAAATGATACTGACTCTAGTCACAAAAGCATTGTATGTGGAGTACCACAAGGTTCAGTATTGAATCCTCTCCTTTTCCTCATCTTTATAAATGACATCACTATCTTAAAAATTAATGGAAAATTTTTTGTTTTTGCTGATGATACCAGTATCACCTGGAGGAACTCTAATATTGCAATTGTTCACGCAACTATAACTTCTGATCTACTTAAAATAAAAACCTGGTCAGACTGTAATTTATTCTCTTTTGACGTGGATAAGACAGTAGCATTATCCCATAAAGGAGCTCTTCAACCCTTGCTTCTTAATAACAGCCGGATCAGAATCGTTGATTCTGTAAAGTTTCTTGGTATTTTTATAGACAGCAACCCTAAATGCTCCATTCATATCGAATTGTTAAGTAAGAAACTAGCCTCAGCCTGCTATGAAATAAGATCTGTTTCGAAGGAAATTAATTTAGCATATTGCAAAATAACATATTTTTCTTTGTTCGAGTCTCATCTTAGATATGGTCTTCCTTCTGATGTTATTTCTAACTTACAAAAAAGAGCAATACGGTATCTTTTTGGCCTCAGTAGAATAACACATTGCAGAAGCTACTTCAAAAATCACGGGATTTTAACTCTTCCCTCTTTATCTATTTTAGAAACTGTTTGCTTAATTCGTAATCATCTACATATTTTTCCAGCAAGACCTAATCATGACTACTCCACTTTTTGTAAGCTTTGTCCATAAAATTGTACAATTTTCAGTGACAATAAAGTATATTTCTATTCTATAATAGTAACATACTTAGTATCTTTTAGGTAAAGCTAAAAACTTTTTGAAAACAATTTGTAAAACCTGTTTCCTATTAAATATTATGGAAATACTTGCATTATACTCGATTTGGAAATGAGCAATAGCACAGTTTTTATAGCAGCAGACTGCAACGAAAAACTGTCATGCATTTCTAAATCGAGACTAGTCTTAACCAAGTTTTGTTTAAATAAAAAACTTCACAGCTTGTCATCAAAACTTCATCGTTTCGTCGAATTAAAATGAGAAAAAATTGTACGGTTTCTATTTTTTGTTAGGCAAAAGCTTCGCCCATTCCGGTATGCAAATTTGTTACAATCATATTACCAGTGACAATGCACAAATTTGGTAGATCCAAACACCTTAAACACTCATTAATAAGTCAACAAATTTATAGAAGTAAACAATTGCGAGATAATTGATAATCATTGAGGTTAACTATCATTGTCATTGTTTTTATTCTGTGCGTGGTCGGCTTCTTTCATACATTTCTATCTGCGAGTTAAACTAATAATTATTCTCTAACAGGGACCTTTCTTTTCACTCTCCAGGGACTCTTGTTTGTTTATAAATGAGCGAAACCATTTTGCCAAGTCAACTAATAGGTTATCACTTTCATATTTTACTAATTTGTGAGGTATTTCTAGAGACCTCGAGTTGGCTTATTTATTTTGTAGAATTTGCTTTTAGAAATTGCTTGTTCAGTTCTTCTTTTCCTTCTTCATCTACTTTTTAGTCTATGGTCTGTATTTAGTGTTTTGTGTTTAATATTTATATACAATAAATAATACAATAATTCAGCATAATCTATGTTTTATAGACCTGACAAAAGCTTTCGATCGCATCCAAGTCGAAGACGTCTTGTACCTACTGTATAAAAGAAATATACCAATCCATATTACACAAACCATCGAAAACATCTTCTTCATCTTCTCTCCATTTTATGTACAGACTCTTTCCACTTTTTGTGTCACAGACTACTGAGTTGTTATTCAGGCAGAAATCTATGGCTCTTCTGTTATTGTTTTTCATTGTTTCTCCATATATGACTTTTTTTTCCCGAATGTCCATTTCATTCTGCAACTCTGTCCTAAAAGGTTTCTTTCTTTTCCATGGCTTCGTTATTGGATGGTCCATACTCTACAATAATAGTTATTTTCTCATTTTTTCGGTGTCATAATCTAATCTTAGTAACCTTTCAGAAATAAACATCCATTTACTGATATTTACGATGTAGTTCTTGTGTATAAGTATAACCACTCCTGCCTGGGCTCTTCCTTTATTAAATTGTGGCTATTTTTCATTGTTAAACATCCATTGGCATTCATTGCCTCAATTTTGTCAAGAAGAAAACCTGGCGATTATGAGCACATGGTTTCGATTACCACCCCGTAGACTTTATACCTGGAGATCACCACAGGATAATAAACAAAATTGCATTAGAAATCAGATCGAATTTATACTAACAAATCTAAGTTTGAGAAATTTCAGTATATTTGCGGCACATACTTAGAAATGATAAAAGCTGATTATGAAGGGTAAAATCTAAGGACGAAGTGGTCCCGGTAGATGACAAATATCCTGGCTGAAAAACATTCGCGACTCTACTCGGTTAAAGAGACAGACGCTTTTAAAAATTAAGGTTGATTCGGCACTAGAAGAAGAAGAAAACATGTATTACCTTTTTTCTTAGTTTAAGTTATTTCTATCATGATCAATTCTGTTTTTTCTAATGGTTCTAGTTAATTTCTGCCAAATTCTTTGTTTAATAACGGCAAAATGTTTCGCAGATATCTGAAGCTTTTAAGACATAGGTGGGGGTTACTAGATGACGAATAGATAAAAAGATACTCCTATTTTTACCTTGCGTTTTTGTTAAACAATAATTTATGGTCAGAATTTGATTTTTTATCTATAAGTTTTTTCCCTTATAATTTAAGTAAACAATATTTATACCATTTTTTTATATCAAGAATATCTTTATTTTCCCGTTTTTTCAATTAAAATTGATAAATAATTTACGGAGATATTTGCAAAAATGCAGTTTTTTTGCAGTAATTTATAAATTTAATTAATTTTTTTATTAACAAAATAAAATGTTATTAATACATTTCAACATTGAGGAATTACCGTCCTTTAAATTTGTGCGAAATTTCCCCCCGATCGGTCAAATAGTTTAAAAGTTATTCAATTTGTTTATCCCTGGGACTAATTATTTAAACCATTGAACTTGCCCTATGAATGATGCTAGACACATTTAACAAATTTTATAGGATTCTTTAAGACTTATACTATCTCAGAAGTTAAATGGATATTGAGTTTTCATCGAAATTATTTACAAAATAAACGTTTGAAAAAGGGGTATGTTTTTTACTTATAAACAATTGTAATAACTTCTATATTTTTCAAGCTACAGACTTGTACGTACAACCATTAGATAGCTGGTAAAAAAACTCACATTTAACAAAAAAATAAACCTTCTATAAATAATAGGAACGAAGTTAGCGAAATTTTTTTTGTTAATTATATCTCCATTGTTTATAAACATTAAGAAGTAAAATTTGCACAAATTTTGAATGAAAATCTAAACTTTATATTGAATTTTATAGCTATAAAATTCATCCAATTTTTCTAAACTTAAAACCTTTCGAAACGAAGTTACTTTCGAAAGATCGACATAGGAAAGTGGAGGGGAAACTGTTTTAGCTCCTCGCTGCAAAATTTAATATTATGGTTACGGATTTATCATTCAAGCTTCAACAGTTCTGTAGGAATTTCATCAGGTCCATTTGCTTTTCCATTTTTAGCGTTTCTTATTGCGTATTCTACTTCTTCTTTCAATATGTCTGGCCCAGTTGCATTGATTATCTGAGTTAAGTTGTTTCTATCGTCTTCAAATAATTCATTCAGGTATTCTGTCCATCTTTTTATTTTATTCTCTAGATCTACAATAAGATTTCCATCTTTGTCTTTAAGTTTACCTATTTGGCATTTCTTTATGCTTCCTGTTATCTCTTTTACTTTTTTGTGCATATTGAACGCATCGTACTTTTTCTCATAGGTTTCCATTTCTTCACATTGTTCTTTAATCCACTCCTCTTTGGCTTCTTTTATTCTCTTTTTTATGTGTTTATTTATTTCTTTGTATTTGTCTGGGTAATTCTTCATCTTTCTTCTTTGTTCCATCAAGTCTAGTATATCTTGTGTCATCCACCCCTTATTCTTTGTTGTTGTTTTTGTAAGATGTTTCTTTCCTGCTGTTTGTATAGCTGTATTTATGTAGGTACTTTAATTTTTGGTTAACGTTGTTTGTATCGTTAATTTGTTGCTGCACTGAACGGAGGTTTTCATTTATTTCTTCTCCTGTTTCTTGTCGTATATTTTTGTTTCTAAGTTTATTTAAATCTAGTGACTTTTTGTGTGGTCTTCTAATCTTTTTTGGTCTTGCCTCTATCAGAGTAACTACCGGGTTATGATCTGAGCCTATATCAGCTCCTGGTTACGTCTTAGTACATTTAACAGCATTATGATACCTCCTTGCTATCATAATGTAGTCTATTTGATTTCTCACTATTTTTTCTTTGGTATGTTGTGGAGATGTCCATGTATATAACCGTCGAGGAGATAATTTGAAAAAGGTATTTGTTATTACGAAGTCTTCACTTTGGCAAAATTGAATCAATCGATCTCCTCTGTCATTTCTGTTTCCAAGCCCATATTTTCCTACTTGTTCTCCTACCTTACCTTGACCCACCTTGGCATTAAGATCGCCCATTAATATGTTAATGTATGGAAAGACTGACTTAATAAGTGAAGACAAACAACCTGCAACAAAAAGGTTGAGACCTGACAGTGAAGTCGAATAAATGAACCAAATTTTAACTTTTAAACCAATGTATGTAAAGAAAATAAAAAACGTAAAGTTCAATAAACATTGCAAAATTTAATAAGGCAAGTGATGAAAAAATCGACTTATTTTATTAAAGCAGTAAGGCAGATTAGATTAATATTGTATATCATATTTGTAAGAAAAATAGAATAAAAATCAATATTGTTAATTATAAAAATACAAACAATTATAATTAATATAAGGAATATAATCATTTTCCTACGTGTTGCAATTTGAAGTTCCGATGCCGAAAAAAAAACGGAGCTGAAACAGATATCCTCTCCACTTTCCTATGGCGATCTTTCGAAAGTACCGTCCTTTCGAAAAATTAGATAAATTTTATAGCTATAAGTTTCAATATAAAGTTTAGATTTTCATTCAAAATTTGTGCAAATTTTACTTCTTAATGTTTATAAACAATGGAGATATGATTTTTTTAAAAATAGTCACTAACTTCGTTCCTATTGGTCATAGAAGGTTTTTTATTTTTTAATGTGAGCTTTTTTACCAGCTATCCAATGGTTGTACGTACAAGTCTGTAGCTTGAAAAATATAGAAGTTATTACAATTGTTTATAAGTAAAAAACATATTCCTTTTTCAAACGTTTATTTTGTAAATAATTTCGATGAAAACTCAATATGCATTTAACTTCTGAGATAGTCCAAGTCTTAAAGAAACCTATGAAATTTGCTGAATGTGTCTAGCATCATGCATAGGGCAAACTCAATAGTTTAATAATTAGCCTCAGGGATAAACAAATTAAATAACTTATAAAATATTTGACTGATCGGGGGTAAATTTCGCACAAATCTAAAAGATGGTAATTCCTTGATGTTTAAATGTATTAATACCATTTTATTTTGTTAATAAAAAAATTAATAAAATTTATAAATTAGTGCAAAAAAACTGCTTTTTTTGCAAAAATCTCTGTATATTATTTATCAATTTTAATTAAAAAAACGGGAAAATAAAGATATTCTTGACATAAAAAAATGACATAAATACTGTTTATTTAAAATATAAGGGAAAAAATTTATAGACAAAAAATCAAATTGTGACCATAAATTATTGTTTAAACAAAACGCAAGGTAAAACTAGTAGTATCTTTTCATCTATTCATCATCTAGTATCCCCCACCTATGTCTTAAAAGCTTCAGATATCTGCGAAACATTTTTCCACCTTTTTTTTTAACCAGACTGGGCTAAACTGTCAACGAATTTCTTTCACTGCATTTTGACATCCTGTGACCAATATTTTCTTGTTTTCGTCTTGAATACATCTAATCTGAATAAAGATTAAGGTATACTAAAAAAATATTGTTTGATAAATACATATCTGAATTGGTTAACGTACAAAAGAGATAAACACAGCACATCCGGTATTACCTGTGCAGGTATAAATGACCTGACCTAATGTTTGATTTAGTTGTTTTGGCCTGCAACTTATAGAAAATCTTCTGAAGTGCCTTATTATTCAGCGACTTTGGTTTATTGCACTCTCGTAGGGTTTCTTACCTGTGCATTTCTCAGAAATTGCTATCAGTATAATGAAAGTAAACTACAACGAAGTACAGTTACCTGAAAACTGGTATGCTGCGCTCCAAATACGAAGATTCAGCGCAGGTTCTCAGTTTTGGCCGTTTCAACCCGAATGGAATTAAATTAACTGGCCAATTCAAATATTTGTACAAGTACAGTAAAATTGACAGATTGAAGGAAGAAAAAGAGTTGAACACCTTTAAAGCACGATACAGTTTTAAGGAAACATCAAGAAAATAATTTATACTAAATATGAAAGAACTGGAAAATAATGAAATCAATGCCGAATTCTGCAAATATATTAGACTAGGCGGGATCTCTAGAAATTCAGGCCATAATGGACATTTTCCGTAGGAAGCTATTTTTTTGTTAGATTCCCTTCAGGATGTGCCCAATATCGATAATCACGATATGCACCAGTCGCAAACCCTGTGCTAAATTTTTTATTTAACAAAATCTGAAAACAATTGAAAATTTCTCATTTTTTTGCTCCTATTTTCGTTTATAATTCGGAAAATATTGATCCTAGAGAAAAAATTATACGAAGTTAAAAGTTTCGTTATATAATTTTACACAATATTTCGTTAGCTAGAAATTGAAAATTTAATGTTTATTGTTAAAAAAATAACAATAATTGGAAAAAAAAGTACAAAAAAATGAATTAATCCTTTAAATGTTTTCGACTTTCTAAACTTGACTTACAAGCTCCATATTCCGCCTATAAAAACTTTTTAATATATTTAAAACGTGTGCTAAATTTTGTTAAGATCGGTCGGATAGGTTTTGCATAATAATTTTGCAATCCAGCCTACTGGAAAAAAATCGCAAATTTTCAAATTTATAGTAGGCCCTAAATAAGGCTCTCAGATAGTTGCAATTTTTTTTACATATAAAGGAAGGCTCAAACTTTCAAACGCTTTTTGTAAAATTCAAATCGGTTTACTAGGAGAGCCTAGAAAATTTTTTAAAGTTTTAAACATTTTTTATACATATATTAGGCTTATAAACAAATTGAATAACTTTACGAGCTTTAAACATATCCATTTCAAACTTTATACACTTAAAGAACATTAAAAGACGCTTTTTTTTTTAAAGATACATTCGGCTTATTTGTTGCCGAGATATTGAAGGTCAAAGTTGGCATACATTTGCCGTGTAACCATAAGTGATAGAGGGCTCGTTTTTAAACAAATACCCTCGTCTTGTCAAGTAATTTTTATATGAAAAGTTTTACGTAATGCGCTTCATGGCAACATCCATAAAATCTAGAGGCAAAAGATAAAGCTACAGATGAAGGAGAAGAAACATTAAATTTACAGATCGAGGATGAAGCTATTGAAATGGAAAATGAAGGTTTTGAGGAAGAAATAAGACCTGAAGATTCTTGTTCTTCCAAAAAAAAGAATAAGACTTTAAAAAAAATTATTGAAGATTGAGTCAAAATAAAGTTTATTTATGAAAAAAAATTTTTTTTTCGTTCGCCTTTGTTTTAACATTTTAAATTATTTATTAACATTTTATAAATACATATTTGTTTACTAAAAGTAACAATTTACTTCAATGTATAAATTGCAAGCTCAAAAAAAATGCATGAAGAAAAAATGCAATTACTTGTTTAACATACAATTGTTTATTGCAAATTTCCCAATTTGCAATTAAAAATGGTATTTGAAATATAATATTTGAAATCCTTGTCGTCCGAGACATCGATTCAAAAAAAAAAGAGCAAAATTGGTTAACAAGAAGCCGAGATAATGCAATTTTTAGCGCGCACGATTTTGAACTCGCCAATTCACATTTCGAGTGAATGTCCCCCACCACCACCTCTCATGCATTCCGAGCGACATTTTACGCGAAAACGGTTTTTTATTTGTCTTTTTTATGGATGTTGCCATGAAGCGCATTACGTAAAACTTTTCATATAAAAAGTACTTGACAAGACGAGGGTATTTGTTTAAAAACTAGCCCTCTATCACTTATGGTTACAGGGCAAATGTATGCCAACTTTGACCTTCAATATCTCGGCAACCAGTAAGACGAATGTATCTTTTTTTTTAAAGAAGCGTCTTTTAATGTTCTTTAAGTGAATAAATTTTGAAATTGATATGTTTAAAGCTCGTAAAGTTATTCAATTTGTTTATAAGTCTAATATATATATATAAAAAATGTTTAAAACTTTAAAAAAATTTTTAGGCTCTCCTAGTGAACCGATTTGAATTTTACAAAAAGCGTTTGAAAGTTTGAGCCTTCCTTTATTTTTAAAAAAATTTGCAACTATCTGAGGGCCTTATTTAGGGCCTATTATACATTTGAAAATTTGCGATTTTTTTTTCCAGTAGGCTGGGTTGCAAAATTATTATGCAAAACCTATCCCACCGATCTTAACAAAATTTAGCACACGTTTTAAACATATTAAAAGGTTTTTCTAGGCGGAATATGGAGCCTGTAAGTCAAGTTAAGAAAGTCGAAAACATTTAAAGGATTAACTTCATTTTTTTGTACTTTTTTTCCAATTATTGCTA
Source organism: Diabrotica undecimpunctata (assembly GCF_040954645.1). Taxonomy (NCBI): domain Eukaryota; kingdom Metazoa; phylum Arthropoda; class Insecta; order Coleoptera; family Chrysomelidae; genus Diabrotica; species Diabrotica undecimpunctata. The sequence goes on from NC_092812.1 coordinate 35,206,101, forward strand.
TTTTTTCAACAATAAACATTAAATTTTAAATTTTTAGCTAACGAAATATTGTGTAAAGTTAAATAACGAAACTTTTAACTTCTTATAATTTTTTCTCTAGGATCAATATTTTCCGAATTATAAACGAGAATAGGAGCAAAAAAAATGAGAAATTTTCAATTGTTTTCAGATTTGGTTAAATAAAAAATTTAGTACAGGGTTTGCGACTGGCGCATATCGTGATTATCGATATTGGGCACATCCTGAAGGGATTCCAGCAAAAAAATAGCTTCCTATGGAAAATGTCCAATCCAAAACAGATCCCGATAGCTATACTAGGTTTGGAAGCCTACATTCTGGATTTTCCTCTTCTCTGTTGTTGGTGGTCTTTTATTTCTTAATCTGTTTAGTTCCTGGTAGTATTTATCGGGTTATTTCTATTATCTCATTTCTATCTTTTATAAATTCTTCATTTTTTTTTCATTTGATTAATTTTATATAAATTCATGTTGTTTTATTATATATTTTATCATAATAAATCTTTTTTGTCTTATGGTAGTTTCATAGAATTTTATTTCTTCAGTTGTCGCTGTGTGTTTATAGTATTTTTATACATGTAATATTAAATATTTTGAAAAATGTTTTCCTTATCTAATTATCACTTTCGACAACCTTGCTTGACAAAATTTATAAATAATGTATTTTTTCATTATCGGTTTTCGTGACTCATTGTATATAATATATTTATGTACATTTTTCATTGCCAAGGAAATAGTACGTAAACCATTTTGCGCATTGTTAAATTATTTACAATAATAGAAATATTGTATCAGATTAAATAGCAATACAAAATAATTGATTTAGAGGTAAAACAGTAAAAAGAAAACAACATTTCATAGGTTTGGTGTTTATTGTTACAATGTGTGGAGAAAAATAGTTGACGAAGTTTGAAAAGTACAATCTGAAATAAATCTAGTAAAAATAATAGTAATTAGCGGGTCGAGACGAGGCTATGGCTTGATTGACCATTTTCCTTCATCTCTTCTGGTCCATTGCTTTCATCGACTAAGTTGTGACGTTGAGTCTTTTTAGATCATCTACTACATCCATTTTTCACCTTGTTTTGGATCGACCTCACCTCTGACGTCATCCTATTGTACTTGAAAGTAGCAGTTTCGGTAGTCTATCCTCTGGTATTCTCTATATGCGTCCTAGTCATCTTAGTGGTTGGGTTCTTATTACGCCTAGTATGCCGGACTCACCATATAATTCTCTAAGATCTTTTAAGACAGAGAGCCTAAAAAATAGCAGTCCAATAGTCCAAGAAACGACCAAATAACAATAATTACAGGAACATAGCATTGCTGATCGTCTTCGGCTCATTTTTTATAAAACGTACATAATGCTCATGCAACAAAAGAAACAAATGAAGCCTACAGAAAGATGCTTACCCGACGAACTAGAACAACTGTAGAGAATTACCAAATATAGAGAGAAGAGAAGAAAAGAGGATACACTAAAGAAAAAAACGAAACCACCTAAATGAGGAACTTAAGTATATAGAAAACCTCATCAGAAAGAAAGAATTCAGAGCATTCTATGCTGTGTGGTTCGTCTAAGGATTCAACCACAAATCCTACGACCACTTGTTATGGTAAACGACGTCAACGAAGCAGTGAACGAATTTGTATACTGGGAGCGCTCCTTAACACTGAAAATAATACTACCGCAGAGATAACCGCAGAATTTGCACGGCCAACAGATGCTATTATGGGCTAAATCTACTTAAATCCACAATTGTATCGAGAAATACATAAATGTGGTTCAGAGACCTGGACTCTAACAAAAAATAATGAAAACATGTTAGGATGTTTCGAAAGAAAAGTACTAAGGCGAATCTATGGAGCAGTGATTGACAATGGAGTGTGGAGAAGACGATATAACTTCGAACCTGATATCGTAAAACATACTAAGATAGGACGTCTGAGGTGGATAGGGATGTAATGCGGATGGAACAAAAGGACCAGCTAGAAAAACGCTCCTTGATAGACTCATTGGTAATAGAAGAAGATTAAGATCCATTACAAGGTTCATCATGTTCTTTTACCGGGACAAATACTTTGTCCGTCGTCTTTTTTCATATATCGTTAGTTGAATTTCATCTTTTTTGTCGTTACCGTAACATTTTAGTGTATTATATGCACAGTTCCTAAAGTTAATTTTATTTGCCATGTCGATACGTATCATACTCAATTTTTAGAAACGAAATCGAAGTATATGTTTACCCGTGACTGTATCTAAATCATATTATTCCACCGATTTGTTGGTGCCATAAATAACTTTTGAAACTTAGGTGCCTGCTGTTTGAGGTTTACAGATCCAAAATATGCCAGTTTGTGTTTATGGTCATTGTAAAATCTGCTAATTCTTATTACCTGTATATTTAAAGATTCTTCACTTGTATGAAGCTAAAACTGTCATAAATGTTAGTTTTACAATTTATGGTAGAACTGATTTCGTTTTTTCACCACTACCATTTAATATTTAAAGAGAATAATAAAAAGTAGAACAGTACATAAAACATTTAAATTTGGTGTCCGAGGAGGAAAATCAGTGACGGATCCTATTTACACACTGAGACCAATCGACAGAATGTGAGATAAATATAGTGTGGTATTCATAAATTTTAAACAGATATATGCTCGATCAACCGGAATAAATTACTGAAACTAATGAAATATCTAAAAATACTCAGGAAATTTAAAAATTTGGTAAAAATTATATTATGAAATGTAAACATTACATCTTCTTCTTTTCCTTTTTATAAGCAATTCTGCTTGTTCATTGGTGGATTAATACCTCTATGGATGGTTGTCACTCCATTTTTTGCGAGGTCGTCCGATACTTTTTCTGCCTATTGGTAACTTATCGCTTATGTGGTTATTCCATTCTTTTTTCTATTTTGTGTCTATTCATTTATACACAGTACGTACATTTTCTTCTAATGTCTTTACTTTGCTTTTGATCTCTCAACGTATTTCCTGTAATTCTTCTCAATACTCTCATCTCTGCCGTTTTCAGTAGCCTTTGCGTTGTGGCTGTGTCAGGTCTTATTTCTGATGCATTATTGGTCTTAAACTGACTTTATAAATTCTTGACTTCATCTCAGTGTTAATGTGTCTGTTTCTTGTTTAATCTTAATTTGCTTTTTTTACTTGATCTCCCACTTCTTTGTCCAGGTCTCCATAGCCCAACAGTGTAATTCCCAGGTATTTTATGTCCATTACTTGTTGAATACTGATGCCATCAATTTCTATTTTACATCTGGTTGGTTCTTTGCTGACTACTATTGTTTTAGTTTTCTGAGATGAGATTGTCATATTAAATCTTTTTGCTCTTATGTTAAATCTGTGGACCAGTCTTTGCAGACTATCTTCATCTTGAGCTATCAATATTGCGTCGTCTGCGTAACAGAGTATTTTTATTTTGTTTGTTTCCTATTCTGTATCCACTTCCTCTGTTAACTCTTTTGATGATTTCATCCATGATTAAATTAAAGAGCATGTGGCTCAATTTCTATAGCTTCTACTCAAATCCGACTCTCACCTTCACGCCGGTGCCAACTGTTAAACCGAACAACCCAACTGGAGATCTGGTATCCAAGCCGGGTGGAAGGTTGGGTCGGAAACGGATGAGGGCGGGTGAACTGGTCCTTCAGGTTGGGGGTTGGGCGTAGGGTTAACACCCCGACACCGTAAAAAACAACAGGTTACGAAAATTCAAGATAAAGTTTCCGGACTGAAATCGGACTTGGCGAGAAAAAGGACAAATAGTTACAACTAAGTACGTGGAATGTGAGATCCTTGTATAGAGCTGGAGCATTACAGGAACTCCTTAACATCCCGGATGAATATAACATAGATATCATAGCGCTTCAAGAAGTTAGGTGGCTGGGAAAAAATATACGAGAAAAAGAAATATACAATGTACTATACCTGCCACCCAACAGAGCATAAACTTGGAACAGGATTCATAGTCAGCAGCAGAGTGAAGCACCTAGTAATAGACTTCGAATTAGGGGAAATTTTTTCAAATATTCAGTAGTTAATGCCCATGCACCCACAGAAGATAAGCTAGACGAAGAAAAGGATGAATTTTACGAAAAACTGGAAAAAATAATACAGAACTGCCCTAGAAATGATATAAAAATAGTACTTGGAGATTTCAACGCCAAAATAGGAAAAGAAAACGATTACCTACCCACCATTGGAAAATATAGCCTCCATAACGAGTCGAACAACAATGGAACACGCTTAATACACCTTGTGGTCTCAAAGAATATGGTGTACATGCTTTGAGCGTAAAAATATAAACAAAGGCACTTGGGTTAGCCCAGACGGTAACACAATCAATCAAATTGACCATGTTGTTGTGGACGCAAGACATTACAGCGATGTTATGAATGTACGTACGAACAGGCCAAGACCCACACAGGGTTATAGAGCCAAAGATGATGATGATTTCTATAGGTTCTGTAAGTTGTTTGTCTATTCTGACTTCCATTTTGTTGTTTTCGATAGTTTTTATAATATTTAGGGGAACTTCTCTATTATACAGAAGATGGATTACATCTTTGAGTCTTACTCTGTCAAACGCTTTCTTTAGGTCAATCAGACACAGAAATGCTGGTCTATTATAATCTAGTGATTTCTCAGTAATTTGCTTTATACCGAATATTGCATCTGTACACGATCTTCCACTACGAAAACACTGTTTTTCATCTGCTAAACTTATCCTCTGATTTATTAGCACTTCGAGAAAAAAACACTTTCGCTACTTCGGTTTTATTGGTCATGCATGCTAAAACATAATATAAATTTTCATAAAAAAGTTTTAAACCGTTTTGGATCAAAATTCGGTCTTATTTTGCAACCTACCGTAATTTTTTGTGGATGCCCTTTTGCATATAGGTAATCATTGCATTAGTCCAAATCGATTTATTTTCATCCCTAAAAATCTTTGGTATAATTTATGACCAATCTTTTTGTGACACCCTGTATATGTATATATTTCTACCTCTACAGCAAGCCGTTGAAATGAATACATTTTTATTTGTTTTTAACGTCAACTTTTGCCATATTAGTATTATTAAGTTACATATTATTAGAATCTGCGGGATTACCATGCAAATGTGAAAATTATGCATAGTTATTATTACTTGTGTCTCCATATTGCACATACTTAATTAAAAACTTGGAATAGCGTATTTATCTCATAGATGCGAAGTTTAAAAAACATTCAAATCCTGTTTGTCTTCTCCTTCAGTTCTCAAAACTTTATGAATGTTGGCAGTAATAATATCAGTTGTCGCTACCTTAAAGATTGTCTTAACGAGATTCTGATTGCAACGATTTTAGGCTGATCAGTTTGCTGAGTCACACATTAATATATCATTACAAATTCTACAGCACAGAATATTTTTTCTATGCGAAAATAGAATTGGTGAATTCCGAAAGAACCTATACGTCTCTTTCATATACTTGAAAACGCATTCAACTGAGTACACACAAAAATCTCTGTACTACAATCCTTCTCTTTCGTTATCTTACGCAATAATATGGTAACGTTATGATGTTTGATTGACTGTGATTAACCATTCAAGTCTATTTTGAGCTTTGTGAGATTTTCCGGAACGGAGAATCCTGTGAATTTTTAATTTGATCCGATTACCATGATCCAAGAAGGGTCTTCTGCCTTCCATGATCACTTCCATGCCGTCCTCTTTCCTTCTACTGATATGACCAAAGTACTTCAGATCATTCATGTATTTTTTTAATGAGTCTGGTATTAATATTTTGTTCTTGAAGCACAGGCTCATTTGTACGATATGCTTGTCCATGGAATTCGTAATATCCTCCTGTATACCCACTTCTCAAAGGAGTTAATTCTGTTTGCGTCAGTTTTATTGGTAGTCCACGTGTTAGAGGTATACGAGCCCCTTCCCATATCAGTTGGCCCAACGCATCGAGCAAAAAGACAAAAGAGGGAATCTAATCGCTATGAAAAGGCGACCAAAAAAGTGGCCTCTGATGGCGGACATATCCGGAAATGCGAATGCGCCAAATTTAAATTTTCCGACACTTATTAACAGTAGCTATAAAATAGTTTTCAGAATGTGTCTTAGACGAGAACATTTTAATTAAATATTAACGATAACAGTCTAAAATGTGAAACAATTGTTAAAAAACTTCAATATAAATAAGATTTCATGTGACATATGACAGTTGGGCACATAATAACATAACCCAACTAAATTTGATTTCTTAAACAAGGAAAGACTCTCGTTCCTTGTTTAATTTGGCCTCTCAAGATGGCACTTCCTGTCTAACAATATTTTTGCCCCCACTACCTTTACATTCCCTCTTTTGTCTTTTTGCTCGATGGTCCAACGTTAGATTGATAAAAAAAATTAGATTTTAGAGAACAAAAATAAAAGCGCAGCGTAAATTTTAGAAGTTTTCTTAGAAACTATTTTATAACGTAATGAAAGCTGTTGATTAAACAGAATAATATTAAATTAAAAAAAAAAACACATAGAATATGTAATACTAACAAAAAAAAATGTGAAAGTTTACCACTGAGTTACATCCCCTGTATTTTTTATGAGATCCAAAATTCTTCAAGACAGTTTTTACCAAGTTCTGACTCAACACTCCATTGTATTGAATCCCATTGCGACTGAGTTCAATATTTTGACCATCATAGTCTATTTTTCTTTTGTTCTAATGTTAAAAGTGGCTTTTCCTTACCTAAAATAAAATGAAATTTATTAAAACCAATTCGTATAGGTAATGGATTTTGACCAGAGCTATGGCCTTGTAAATAACAGGTAAACTTGTGTACTGCATCGGCATGACTCATAGCTCTTGTCAAAATCCATTACCTCTACTAATTTTTTCAACTATAAAACTTACTTTGTAAGTACCAAATCTTAATTTGTGGGCCTCTCGGTGACATATTGATCTTGAAACGTGTCTTCCAATAACGTCACTCCATAAAATGCTTAACTCCATATAATTTGCTCGTCGATTTTTTACTATAATGCGTCTTAATGTCCTTCGATCTGCTTCGGTTATTTTACTTTTTCGTACATTTCTAGGTTTTGTGACGACCGAACCTGTAGTTTTGTGTCTTCTGACTATATTTCTTACACTATAGCGTGACAATGGCAACATATTCGCAATTTCCGAATTGGATTTTCCAGAATTAAAAAATCTAATAATGATTGAACAAATTTTCTCATCGATAACTTTATTTGACTCATCATCGATTTTGATGTCATTTTTCACAGCTACCTCTGGGTTTAACGTAACTATGAAAAAATTAACGTATGTTGACATAAGTGAATGCATAGGCAGAGTTTGTAGCATTTGAATTTTCCTTGATATATATTTTGAAATCCTCTCGTATATGTATTAAATTGAAATCCCCTCGTATGTATTAAAAGACGAAATAATTTTTTTAATCCCTCTTAGCGTCGCCGAGTAAAATAAACCATTTTTAGAGTTGTTTATATTTCTTTGATATTTTTCTTTGATCGAAACCGCTAAATATTCTGCGTTTCAAATAAAAATTCATTGAGATCGCTGAGAAGTTTTTGCCGGCAAGATAATTGTTCACTCTCGCGGAGGCGTTGTCAGAGACAGCTGCTTCTAGCGTTTGTCCAAATTTCAAGTCGAATTTGTAAAATTTTCTGTTTTTGCCCCTCTTTATGGAAAATAATTAGCAGTAGAGTTAATAGAAGCAATTTATATCACTTCAATACGTAGTTACAGTTCGAGTGAAATTTAAGATGTTGCCATTGTGTCCACCTGTACCTATTCCTGTTTTTTTTTTTTGAGAAACCGAGTTTCCAAAGTTTATGTTTCAGTGCCTCAACTTTCTTTTGTTCGTGTTCAGAGATTTCCCATCCAGTTCTACCCCCAGAAATTATACTAGATCCAGTTCCCGACCCCAGACATTATGCAGAGTGAAATTTAGTGAAATTTAAGGTAACTTTTTGTGTTAGTTGTTTTGTAAGTTTTCTTTGTTATTTTTGGTATAAATCTCTGTAACTATTAATGTATCTGTATTTTTGTAACTGTTTGTGGTGACAGAACAATAAATGTTTAACTTATTTCTCTGAACCATTTTGTCTTTTTATTTTAGAAAAGTCTCCTAACCATATTTTGCATTTCTAATAATTATTTCAATAGTTACAACTAGTTGTTGTAATCGTTATAATTTGGCACCTCGAAGCGGCGTCCATTTTAAATTGCTAGAGGTCCTTCCTGTTGTTTGTTTTGTTTGTCTATTTATTTCAGGAGATTCATGTCAGTACCCCTTTGTTTCATTTTTGTAGTTGCCCCAATCCAACCCCATTGCCATTCAACTTATCCACAACCCAGCTCTCCAAACAAACCCTGAGTGCCGTTCCCACAGTTTCGTTTATTTTGCTTGCCCTATCTCCACCCCCAGTAGTTTCTGTCCCTAGTTTTCAAACCCCTATAATTATACCATATGTGGTACACAAAATATTTACGTTACAGGTTTAGTGAATTTTTTTTATTGTTGAAAATAAATAAAAAAACCGTAAGGGTAATGTTTTTAATAAATAATAATAAAAATGCCACATTAATTAATATGGGAACTTATAAAAACATGCAGAGTATAATTGGTTTATGGTAATCGATTTAGACTGTAAATTCCATAGGTGGACCAACTGATATGGGAAGGGGCTTGTATGTTACAAAAAGGAAAACACTACATATGCAAGGCGAAGTGTAGCGGCTTTCGTTATGTCGGTATCTTTTCTGCTGACCCAGCCAATGTTATAATTTAACTTTTGTGACATACAAGTTTTGGTATCTATTCATAATCTATTCAAGATTTATACACAAGAACAATCTGATTGTATAATAATTACTGTATTTTATGGGTTTCATTTGTTTCGGAATCCTACTGCTAATATTTGAGAGTTTCTACATTAGAGTATTTTACATAATAACTAAATATATCTTTTGTTGCAGGTAAGTAACAAAAATATTCATTCCAAAGTATCAACAATGTGGTAAGTTTTTAATTTTTTTTATTCCATATTATTTTATATCACGTAGAGCTAAGATTAATACTATTACAGGAATTAATATTAAACTCACCAGTCTTCCGGGTTGAACCGCGTCGATTATCATTGCGCCGAGCTTTCGACATCCTCTTCGATGTCTTCTTCAGAGCTTCCGAGGTCTCAGTCTCCCGAGGAGACGTGTTTTCTTTATGAAAGGTCTCCAAGTCGAAGATAATCGTATGCCGTCATCTCCTTTATTGAGCAAATTTGGCCTTTTTTCTATTTCTGTGGGTTCTCGGATAATTCTTGGTTTATAGAAGCGGAGGGGGGCTATGGTTCTGGACTTTTCTGGAGATTGAAATCAGTCATATCCGTGGACTTATCAAACTGCAAAGAGAAGTATATAGATTCCATAATCCGACTTTATTCAGTTGGGATTCAAAATATTTGCTGATGATTCGTTTGGTAACAGTTGGACGGGATAATAGGATGTGTTTTATTTTTGAAGTCATCATCAGGTGCTTCAATAAATGCTTCTTCCACTACGGTTCCGCCTTCGAAAGGTTTCTTGTATTGTACCAGGAGTAGGAAATTTTAAAAGACCCAGTTGCTGCAGCTATTGCTTGCTTTGCTTGTCTAGAGAAGATGGATTGTCCTCCTCTCAAACTATTTTCAAAACTTCATCAATTTTCGTCTTCTTAACTCACTATTTGGCGGAAAATCAGTTTGCTGTTTTACAGAGAAAATTGCCTCGAAAGTCTGGAATATTTTGACTTGGGCCTGATTAATTTTGAATTCTTTCGCTATCGACTTCAGAAGCTGTTACGGCGGACCTTTTAAGCACCATTCCTCCAGATTTTATGTCTATGTCGTGGCCTACCCCTGAGTCAATAAATAAAATACAACAGCATTTGATACAGTCAGGTCCTGTCTATTATTTTATCTCTGATAGGACATTTAACGTATTTCTGGGCTTCCGCCTTCGTGTATCTTGTCTTACATAATTGACCTAAGTGTTTGCATATTTCGCTTCTTATTCCTATAATAATTATTGATTATACCAGTTGTCTTTTTCTTAATTACAAATCTATAACTATAATTTGCTAAACGCGGAAACCGTATTCAAGAACAATACAGTGACACTCGTCCATAAACATCAACGGTTTACGAGTATGGACGAGTCAATAAACCATTTTTTATTAAGCGTTTGGAGAAGTAAATATTATTATAATCATTAAATTTATTATAATTCAAAATTTTTATTATTTTGAATTACTGAACCCCTTCGTCCTTCGATTGTCGTGCTTACTCTAGCCTGATTGAGAAAGTGGGTTGGTCAATCTCTGTTGAATCAACCAGAGAGGTACTCCAAATTTTATCAGTGATGCAATTTACGCGCTGGATGGGATTGGAACTGGAAGCTGTTTCACCAATTAGGTTCGATTGAAGAGTAATTTTGAGTGTTATTTGATTATAAATATAAATAAGTGGCAGTTGCAGTTATCATCACCCTTATTATCAGGTTTCAATGACATACTAGTTAAGGAAAGGAAAAATGCACTCTTCAAAATTATTCCTGTTTCATTTTCAACATCAATATACGAAAAATGTGTTAATGCTGTAAGCTGATTATTGTTAAACTGAAAAATGAGTAGCTTGCCGTTTATTTCTTTAAAAAAATATTAGGTTTAGGTATATAAACTGGGTAGGACCGTTTCGCTTTTTGTTTTATTATACCAGTTTTCTTAATGTCTGATAGCAAGGTAGCCCCATTTGGAGAATGATCTTTTACAGCTCCATGCTAATCATTTTACAAGCATGATATTGATTTTTTCGGAACTTAATCATTTGTATAAAATGTTTGTTAGGAATTTTCAGTCTTCTAATAGATCAGTCATAAAGCCGTTAGACGTCTGGTTGAATACCTGTGTTTTGCCACAATTTAAAGTCATTCGTTGAGCCACATCTTAATAATAGATTTGTCTTTCTTAATCCTTTTAAATATCCCTTAAAACTGGCTTCTGCAGCGTATTCTGCTGCAACTGTACAACAAATAAAACCCCTAAAATAATAAGAGAGTATAAAAATGCAGACGGAAACCTTTTTAAACAATTTCTAACAACCAACGGTACACTCACAATCTCCGTCAACGTGACGAAAATTGTCACAGCCTCCTTCAAAGTCTCTTACCTGCGAATTAATTGGAAAGTAGCCTATACCATCATGTTCCCAAATAGGGCAAAACATTCAGATACGTAACATTCTTGGTTCAAATCGACGAGAGGATCCCATAGAAGAAACTTGTATCGTTATCAATTTCCAATTCTTCTTAGAAGATCACTCAAAGACAATAGAAATCATCACACAAATTACAAATAACATAAATGACAAAAGTTTACACCAAGCATATTTCCTGACATTCAGAAAGCCTTCGACCAAGTCTGACATGCCTGACTACTGAAAAAGCTGCTGGAAGTTCGACTACGCGTTATAAATATCAAAGTTTTAACATCGGGAGTTCTCTTGCTACATCACTGTTTAAAAAAAGCCATCGTTACAGTTTCTAAAGCTATAAAGGTATAACAGAAGCCAATGTAGTAGAAGAACAACTTCAGCTGCAATAACAATCTGCAGAATAAGGTGAAAATTGGCTGATACAGCATCAACAATAAAACAATTAAAATTTGCAAGAGGACAATTTTGAATGAATAATCCAACAATAAGTAACGATTTTGCTCTCAGAGGATTCTACATTTAAGATTAGCAAATGCTTATTTTTCTTCTTCTTCCTCTTTATAAGCAATTCTGCTTGTTCATTGGCGGATTAATACATTATACATATTTTGACGACACGGGCCTTCTCCATTCGGCTTATGTGGTTTCATTTTCTTCTAATGTCTTCACCTTTTCTTCGATCTCTCAGCGTATTTCCTGTAATTATTCTCAGTACTCTCATCTCTGCCGTGTCCAGTAGCCTTTGCGTTGTGGCTGTGTCAAGTCTTGTTTCTGAAGCATATGTCATTATTGGTCTTACACTGACTTCATAAATTCTTGACTTTATATCTCAGTGTTAATGTGTCTGTTTCGCTATATAGTGTTATTAAGGGGCATCCTGTCAGTCTATTTGCTTTTTGTAGTTGACCTCTCATTTCTTTGTCCAGGTCTCCATAGTTAGACAGTGTAATTCCCAGGTATTTTATTTCCGTTACTTGTTCAATACTGATGCCATCAATTTCTATTTTACATCTGGTTGGCTCTTTTGTTTTGTTTGTCAACTATTGTTTTAGTTTTCTGAGATGAGATTGTCATATTAAATTCTTTTGCTTTTATATTAAATCTATGGTCCAGTCTTTGCAACCTATCTTCATCTTGAGCTATCAATATTGCCAGAGTATTTTTATTTCTTTGTATCCTCTTCCTTTGTTAACGCTTTTGATGATTTCATCCATGAGCATGGGGTCAATGAGTCCCCTTGTCTTATTCCGTGCCTATTTTTATGGGTTCTGTAAGTTGTCCATTTATTCTGACTTCCATTTTGTTGTTCAATTACCAAATGCAAACCAATAAATTGGGACAAAGGAAAGAATTTTCTTCATCGTAATCATCTACTACATTCTTCACTTCTTTGCGTTTATGGTCAATGCTTATTTACTTACTGAGGTGATCTTCATTTTCTTTCAATATCCAGTTTTTCCTGTGTCTTGTCTTTTTCTTTTATGTTCTACGAATTTCTCGTTGTTATTTTCGTCTCCTTACCTGTCCTTTATACTCCTTTATGGCGTAATACCATATTTTTTTGTGATTCCTTTAGGCCAGTTACTGAAAGAACCGTTAGGCCAGTTGAAAGTATTAAAAAGTAATCTATTTCCTTCTAGTAAACTAATAACTGTTGAAAAATAGTTGTTGAACATGTATGTAGTGAAATTGAACCCACGCTTCTAGTAATAAATATATTTATTTCAAAAATACTTGTCGATATTACGATTGATGCACACAACACTTAAAATCACGAGCAATCTATTCAAATTATGTAAGTATTGGATATATTTAAAACTTGCGGAGAATCCCACAAGTAAGGTGGATTTCTAGTGGGTTTCCTAGAAACAATTTGAAATAAACATCGAATTATCGTTCTACACATTTTAAGTAGCTAATTGAGTAATATTGAAATTATTTTCAAAGAAAACTATTTTAATATTTCGTTTATACTGGATGCTACGAAAGCGTAGGACGGGCACGTGAGAAATGTTTTCTTTTTTTTTCAGTTAAAACCTCGGGATCTAGTTTTTATTTACTTCTTTATGCCAAATTAAACAATCGATTTACTAACACATTAACATACTTTTAGCTTCTAGCATCATTGTTAGATAGAGTATGAAGAATGTATAGTCAAATTGCACGGTCTTAAAATTTGTGCTGTAATAGCTAATAGCATATCCCTATTATTGCGCAGAAATCCTTAAGTACCTTGTCTCCACCGGAAAGATCTACTACAAGGTCAATAACAAATACACAAATAAAATTAAAATGTATTTACAAACTAATATACAAATAAGGACCAAAATACTTACACTTATAATACTGTTCATATAAATCTTCAATTGTTATCCTCGTACATAGTACAAACTTATCACTGCCATAAAACTAGAGATTTTAAAATAGACCTAGAGAGATTGGTAAACTGAGCACTGCCCTTCCTGCACCCCGTGGCAGGTATAGACCATAAACCCCTTGCAAACCGTTAAGATTTGGTAATTTGACAGAATAAATCTTAAATAGATGTATTAAATGCAAATGCAAATCATTGGTTTTTATTTGGAATTCCACAAAATTCTATTGATGATTCTACCTAAAACTATGCGAAAAGAAAAATTTCTCTTCATTTGCCCTTGTTCCTTTAACGGGGATAGTGAACTGCTCATTGATTACGTTTTGAGCCAACGCGGACGAAAAAGAATAGTTATCAATAATTTCAAATTTCAATTGCTAATGACTCTAAAATCAAATTGCTTTTGTGGACTTGCTCGACGAAAGGGTCTAGGCTAAATGTCAGACAACTAGTGAGTAGATTTTATACCGTTTTTTGGTGTTTCGCACTGGTGGCGGATCATTCTGATCAAACAGAAAAAATCAGCTTAATTAAGTTATACGATCTGTATACGATTTTTTCAGACTAAATATCTATATTCAAAGAGAAAACAGAATAATATATAACACAAATTTATGTAGCACCCCTATTATTTTGAACAGCGAACATTCCTTGACTCACACTTAGCTTCTTTGAAAAATTTTATTACGGCTCTCTTCATACGAGATTCGAATAATATCTCTTGCGTCTTGTGGTTACTTTCTATTCAGGAAATGGCCTTCCTTTATCTTCTGCATTGCATACAGATAAATGTATAAATAAACACATTCTCTGTTACCATGTGAAGGCAGTAATGTTGCAACATTGTTTTTAAATTGTTTATAGGAATTCAAAAATTACCTACATTGGTATCAAAACAACTAACGTTTTGACAAAGATCATTCATAGAAGGTACCATAAGGCCAAAAAATGTAATGTAGAGTTCTCTGTTATTTTAAAAACGTATTATTTTGCCGGAAAGCGCTGTTGCCAGATAAAAAATATGAAGATATTTTAAAAAACACTTCTTGTTCTTTTTTTTACTCGTATTTTAATCAACTTTGGGGATTTGGGGAACAATTTTTTCATGTATTTTTAAAAGCTATTCTAAAAATTAATGGTTGTCAGACAGTATTACGGTTTTCTTACATTACTTCTGACTATTAATAATAAATATAGCTTCTGGAACTCAATAAGCTTCTGTAACATTTGCGGTGGGTTATTAATATTTATACACTTTAGATGATATTTTAATCACCACCATTGCGACAGACCTTTTGATATTTTTTAAGTATGTGATATCCATCTTCATATTTTCATGATCAGCTCATTTTTCCATTTAGGCTGTGCTTTGTACATTTGCAAGTCTGGGTCCAATATGTGGGTTGCTATCAATAGTACATATTATTAATATTTTTCTTTCCAGCTTATCTTTCCTTCTAAGCTATACCTGGTGTAAGTCCACATCTGAAATATTTCCCATAGAGTAGGTTTTTCTACAGGAAAAGCAGTGCTCTATCTCGTACAAAGTATGGAGTAATCCAAAAGGTGCCTTTCTCCATATAACACCCTCTACGAAGTAATCACAAGGACGATTTGTCTAAAAGATATGATTAAACATGCTGACAAGCCGTTTAATATTTGCAACATTACTGGTGGATGCAGTGTCATCACAGGTAGTCATATGCTGTCCGTAGGGTGAGTCTAATCTCCTCTCTTGTGGAATCTGGTCATGACGGCTGATAGCTAGACTGAGCAACAACAAGCATTATATCCTTGACTAAGCGGATGACCTGATCATCTTAGCCCACTGCAAATTTAGTAGCACAGTCATTCATCTTTTTCAGGTGCCATCTCCGGTACGGAGGTTGGCAATCATCATAGCTATTTTAATTTTTGAGGCAGTAGCACAGTCATAGAATGTGGTAAAATCTGACGTACAATGTATTATAGCCTTTTCCACAATCCGTAGATCTAGGCAATCAAAAATTGCGATCAGTAATAATACTCTCATGCCTACTTCTTACCACTATAACTTGTAACGAAATATTTTGTTGTAACAAACCAATGTCAAAAATAATAAAGCTAGCTGTCATATGTCAACATTAAATTTAAAACATAGCAATTAAAATGACAGCTAACCACGCCCTAAGACATATAACTTTAATTATTACAAATTTTTAAATTTTTAACGAAAGCAAATTATTATTAAAATGTTTATTCTTCTTTTAAAAATCAAACATAAAAATGTTACCTGGATTGCACTAAAGTTACTTTTCTTAACATATCTGAGATTGGAAACTGCACCTACTAAAATTTCTGGGGGTAGAACTGAGACGACGACCAGGGATAAGAAAATGAGGGTGGAAGCTAGCACTGGCTGGAACACAAACCTTGGAAAACTCGTCTCCTTTAAAGACTGGAACAGGTACAACACAATGGCAACATGAGGTTATCTTCAAAACTGTTGTAAAAGACCATTTCAAATCTCTCATATGAGATATGGCACACAACAAAAAAAACAGTGATTACTCGTTCAGATTTGACACATTACTTTGAGTAAAAATCACTTTTTCTTCGACAAATTTGCCGGCTTCTGCAAACTACATAAGGACGTGTGTCCCGTTTGACCAAAACTTCTATGCTGACTTGAATTGACCTCGGTTTAATACCGGCCGGCTACCTATGCTGCCCTTTTCCCCGCGCATCAAAAGGGGACTAGCGAACCCTAAATTGTTATTAGACCGCTTCAAAACTATCGTAAAATAACCTTGAATTACTTCCAGTTTTTAAAATCATAGAAATAAACACGTATTATATTGATTATTTTAACTTCGTAACCCGATTCTTTCTTTGGGGGATTTGAATGTAAACAAAGACACCAAAATTTATATATAGCCCAGGAGTGTACTACAAAATTTTTATACTTGCATTTTAAAGGAAATTATGCTACAAACTAGATCGTATGCATAACCCACAGCACGAAATTCTCTTAAGATTTGTTAAAAGAGCGTTTGTCACTTTTATGAATACAGCAGACCCTAACCTGTAGCCATTCTGTTGGAATAAAAATAATATTTTATAAGATGAAACTAACATAAGAGAATATAAGATGACCTGTATGTAGATTATTGTAAAGTCACAAAGACTAAACTGGCTTGGTCACCTAGAAAGAATGCCAGATAATCGAGCTGTAAAAGTAGTCCAGAGATGGAAGCCCCAAGGAAACAGAACAAGAGGAAGGCCCCGTAAAAGATGGATAGACGACGTAGAGAGGGATCTTAAAACCATGAACATCAGGCAGTGGCGAAGGAAAGTATCCGACAGGGCAGAATGGAAGAACATTGTTAAGCAGGCCAAGACTCACAAAGGGTTGTAGCGCCATTAGAAGAAGAACAAGTATGTAGATTATACAAGCTTAGTCTATTTTATCTGCAGTAAATCTCCCACCAAGAAAGTAAGCCTTCAACCGCATCGTATAGTTTCCTCTTTAATTTCCATAAACTCACTGTTTGGCTTTTTAAGTAGTTCAATGTCCTTAGTAAAGATGTGTTGAAAATATCCAGTATTACTGAATTTTTTACTGAACAACAAAACTACTAATAACTATTTAAACTACGAGAAAACGAATATATGTAGTCTTTTAGGGGATAAAATCACTAGCAATGTTTTTTAAATTTGTAAATAAATTCAATAATTTATTAATTAATTTTGAAATAACCGCTATAAAAACTACAACAAAATACTTTGTAATACAGTAAAAATAGATAAAATTTTAATCAAAACATAACATAACCTTAAAATATGAACATTCATATTAAATATCTTAATCCTTTCTTACTTATTCTTACCTCACGAATTCACGAACAACAGATAATACCAATCGCACAGATTGAATGTTCATAACCAAAAGTCCTTATTTATTCTTCAAACAATTAAAAAAACCAATATTTCCAACTTCTTATGGTTGTTAAAATCTCCGCCCAATGTGACGTCAGAGTTTAGGTAGTCCATTGATGATATACAAGTAATTATCCATTTTTACATCTTATGCTTCGAGTTTAATAAAATGTTGCCGATTTTCATAAACATTTGTCATTTTCATAAACTGTCAAATAAGTCATTTATGAAATAAAAATTCACTTGTATTGCGATGAATATTTTCAAAAGAGCTTCCTCTAAATTCCAATGAGTACTGATTGATTTTCTACTTTGTCGGAATCTTTGAAAAATAATTCTCCAAGAAATTGAACATAAGACATTACAACACATAAAGCAGTTTATGGATACCTACATATCTCATTAACGCAGAAGATTTTATGACAGCGCCAGCGTTTAGAATGACCAATAAATAGTGATTTACACGAAAGCGAATCGATTTTAAGTATGTTGTAAATATGCCCATTAGTACAATATGTTACTAATTCGTGTACTTTTATAAAGCGTACTTTACAGAGAGACTAGTGATAGCGCAAAGCTTTATAACCGAACACTTCATGGTAAAATGTCCATGATGCATGAATAAAAAGGAAAATAAAGGGCACGCTATTGTAAGTCTCGGTGGGTTGCTAATTGTGTGTCGTTAATGTAAAACTATACAAGTTATTTTAAAAAAACTATCCCATAATGGAATGGGTATTCCCTGACAGAGAAAGAGAGTAGACACTCTAACGATAGATAAATAGGGAGAATAAATCGAATGATCTTGATGAAAACCTTCACTGAAAACTACTTAAGAAATAGACAAGACTGTTGGAGACCACAGTATGACTGCATTCCGTGTCTAATCTACGATGGAAACACGTAGGATATAATAGAATAATCTAAATATAAAATTATCCTACTTGTATAGTTAAAAACAAGTCACCTGACATAAAAATTCACATTGTAGTAAAATTGTATTAAATGCGTTTATTTAATTTATTTATAATATATACTTATAAACTTTATACACATAAAATTATTTAATTACCTTATTTAATTGCATTTTGATTGAATTTGCTTTGTCATTGTGAGTTGTGGTTAACTTGTCCCAAATAATCGTTTTCCCTAAAAGACTTGTTCGGTAATTTTAGTTAACTTATGGCAAAAACCAATTACATTCATTCAGTATGCTTTAAAATTATATTTACAGTTAAATTAGCGTCCAATAAGAATGTGCTTATATCTAAAATGTGGTTTATCTCCACTATAATATATTCATTAATTTTAAATATTGAAAAAATCATTACTATAGTGATTTAGACATTGGGCTAGATATTTTTTAGGGTAAATAGTCTAGATGATTGATTGTTCCATTCGGTCCGGTCAATTTAGACATAAAAAAAGTGGTCAAATTAAAAAATTCCCTTAAAGCCAAATATTGGAAGAGAGCTGGGGTTTTCCATTACAAATAAAGTTTTAAAATTCCCCATCGATTGTATGTGAGCTACAAAAGTTATTCGGGGTCCAAATGTAATTTCTTCATTATTCTCCAGTTCGATATTGGATAACTCAACTCCTATGGGTAGGTATTTAGTTTTTTTTTTAGATCTTAAAATTCTCTACTACAAAAATAGTCTTTATGATTTTTTTTCTAAGAGTTACCATTCCTGAGATATCGCGATTCTAAGAGTCACATTATAAAGACAAGTATAAATACCTATTTGTGCCCATTATACTATTCTGAAAACATTTATTCAAAAGATAGTCAGTCCCTAACTGTTATAACCTGTTTTCTTTTAGTGCTAAATGTTCACTTCAAGTGAATATACGTACTTATTACAAGCGTCTACCAATTAGGTTATTGATGCTATTTTATAGCTCTAAAAAGGGTCTCAGTTTTGCTTTATTTACAATAAACTTTTAAGTGTAGATAAAAAATTTGTTGTGGAATGCCAAATTTAATCTAAGCTAGTGTCGCGAGTGATGATGAGTTTACTGAGTATTTAAGAACTTAAAAATCCGTTACAATATACGTGGATTGCAGAAAATCAAAACCCGAAAAACTTCAATCGCTACAGTGAAAAGACAACGTGAGGAGGAACATGCTAGTACTTCAAAAATAAGTCCACCTTGTACTAGAACTCGAGTAAGTGAATCATTTTTTTTAAAGTACTGTTTATTTTGTGGCAATGAAGCGGGTTACTGCGTTCTGCAGCGTATAGCAATTGCCAAGGTCCAGTCTTGCTCAAATGTCCAGTTGAGTACAATAGAGTTGAGTACAATACAATCAATATCAATAATAAGGGGATATCTAGAACTTGACGGGTATTGTTGCCTTAAATTATCCTAAAATTGTCATGATAGTTAGTAAAGTAAGCCTACAGGGGAAACCATGGTAAAAAAAGACACGCCAAGTACACTACCTCACAGGTGGCGTGGAAATGTGTGCATATCATGTATAATGTGACTCTTTGAATGGTGATATCTCAGGAATGGTAACTCTTAGAAAAAAAAATCATAAAGACTATTTTTATAGAGAATTTTAAGATCAATCTATCAATAATTTTTTACGGAGTATAGTTTAATAATGAAATTCGGACATTAAATAAACTTTTGGCTATAGTGGAAAAATATATTCTGTATCTATAAGATTATGAAGCAAATAATGAAGATGAATCACTTTTAGAATAATGGGATCTCTTTAAGCAAAAAATATACACTTTTGAAAATATCGAGTTTACACCGCTTTTAAAATGAAACAATAATAATTGATAAATAATGTTTTCACTATGTTTACAACAAACCGGCAGACTTGACAACAGCGCACGGGCGCGTCTGCCGTCCTTGTAATAAGGCCGTCGAGTTTGCAAACTTCTAGGTGTACAGTTAGCGTCAATTGAAACTGTTAGATTAAAGCAAGTCTATTACCGTAAGTTTTTTTATGGCGAATAGTTAAAATGTTCATAATACCATCAAACCATTTAGGGATATCATTATGAAATTACAAACCGAATTAATATCATTAGCTTGTCGTGATGCTAATAATTTAATTGTTATTCCCAACGGAAGTAAATAAATGAGATATTTTTTATTATATAAATTATAGAAGGATAGATTGAAAGCAAATTGCTGGAAAGGACAAAGGGCGAAACAACTAGGTGAAGGTACGAATTCTAGTATACAGGAAAAAATAACACTAACAAGAAAGATAATCAGGAAGCGACGGAAAAATAATTTCATAGTAACGAGTTAAATGACGAATTTGACAGAAATGTAGCTGAACTAACAACATAGTAGAATTATGGTAGTGGAGCAAATGCCACATGAATGGCATATTACACAAACAATATATTAGGACCTGTGTACAAAAGAAAGATGTTCAATAATGCATAAATTACATAATATGTGAAAAAACCGAAATATCCGATAATCAGTTTGGTTTTATGTAAGGCAGATCAACAACACACGGAAGTTTGATTATAAGCAGCTTATGGAAAATATGGGAATAAAGAAAAAATGCCTAAATGGTATTCATTCATATTCAGAGGGTGTGTGGTGGACGCTATATGTAACACACTGAATTTTTTTACATTTTGACTCTTCTCGATTTTTCAATATAAGGTTTGGCAGTGTTATACGAGGTAGGTTAAAAGTTAATTACGTTTTTTTTATTGCAATTACTATTGTCTATAAAATATCATTTCATTACAATACTAAAGTACAGGGTGTTCCATTTAAGAAAACTCAGAAAATACTCATTCCTAGTTTCGATCGTTGGAAAAAACAAAAATTACGACAAATACACCGAACATTAGAGAAATAACGTTGAACGACATAAATTTAGAAACAGTAAGCGAATACATCTACCTGGGACAGATAATGAAAGTTAACAAAGAAAATCAAACTGCCGAAATTACAAGAAGAATAAGGTTAGCGTGGGCAGGATTTGGAAAACTGAGTTGGATTTTGAAAAGCACTAAAATAGAACAATATTTGAAAACCAGAATTTACGATGTATTAGTGTATCCTCCCTATACTCACGTATGGTTCACAGACGTGGACACTTAACAAGTCTAATCTGGATAAAATAGTAAAGGCACAAAGAGCGATGGACAGATCAATGCTCGGGGTAAGACTTATAGACAAAAAAAAACAAACAAATGAATTAGAAGTAAAACCAAAGTAAAAGACGCAGGAGAACATGGTGCCAAATTAAAATGGAGCTTCGCAGGACCCGACTGAAGGATAAAAGATGGAACCACGAAATACAAAAATGGAGGCCATGGTTAGGAAAGAAAAGCAGAGGAAGACCACAAATGAGATGGGCTGATGACATTAAGAAGATCGGAGGACACAACTGGAAGTAAGTGACGCAAAATAGAAAACACTGGATTGATTTGGGGGAGGCCTATGTCCAAAGTTGGAGTACTGAAGGCTGAAGAGAGAGAGAGAGA